>NC_040091.1:24687155-24990185 GCF_003369695.1 Bos indicus x Bos taurus | reverse complement strand
GAACCATCATAGAGCCACCCACGTGGCAGGGTCCTCCTTACGATTACCTGCAGAAGGACTACAGCTGTGAGAGCAGAGTGGGGAGAAGAGTGAGGGATGGGAGAGGCTCCCAAAGGGCTTCAGCCCTCCTGACAGGGAGAAGAGAGAAGGTGCTGACCTACAGGCTGCTGGAGGGCAAGGTGGACCCGTGAGACAGATCAGGCTCCCTAGGAGCCCTCCTCACCTGGGGCAGGCAGAGAGGACTGTAAGGAACAAGGTAAGGACAGTGAAAGAGAGGAGACCCAAAGGCACCTCAGGCGTGGTACCCCCGCCTTTTCAATTACGGATGCGGATGCTGTGGAAGCCCAAAACATCACATGTCAAGGAGACAAAAGCAGCTGAGAATTCCTCCATGTGAGGCTTGGCAGGGTAATGCTGAAACAATGCCAGTTTCTCATTTCTACCATCTTCCTGTCTAGCCATATAACAAGAAGAAATGAATATGAAATTCCAGCAATAAGAAAGGTGCAGAAGATTGGGGTTGAAGACCCCAAGTGCTTACTTTTTTGCCCATTAGAACGGATAACTAGAACCTTCTTCATTACTGACACAACATAATATTTATTATTATTATATTTTTATTTATTAAAAGGCTGGTTTGTCAACATCCACTTTTAAAGATTTTTAAATTGTTTCATATCAAGTTAAGATTTTTAAGAACCTAATTTTAAATTTGTAATAAAAATTTACAACTTGATCAAGAGAAATCAGCAAACTGCAAGCAACTGTTAATAAAAGTCAATTTTTAAAATATGGGTTAGCATGAACAATTCGGAGAAGGCAATGGCACCCCACTCCAGTACTCTTGCCTGGAAAATCCCATGGATGGAGGAGCCTGGTAGGCTGGAGTCCATGGGGTCGCTAAGAGTGGGACATGACTGAGTGTCTTCACTTTCACTTTCATGCATTGGAGAAGGAAATGGCAACCCACTCCAGTGTTCTTGCCTGGAGAATCCCAGGGACAGGGGAGCCTGGTGGGCTGCCATCTACAGGGTCGCACAGAGTCGGACACGACTGAAGAGACTTAGCAGCAGCAGCAACAGCAGCAGCAGCATGAACAATTATTTTAAAAATCCTATTTGTATACCATTCACCATTTTACTCAAATTCATTTGCCAAGTCTTTTGATGTGGCACCAAAGACGCTTTTTTGAATATGTTTTCACTGATTTGAGTCCCTGGTTTTCTTTCTTGCATTCATCCTACTCATAATGAAAAATTTCAAATTTCCAATGTCGGGTTTTTTAGTATGGACGGAGAGCTTACAGATACTTGCTGTAAATCTGAGTTCAGTAACTATGAAGAATCCTCCCCAGTCTGTAATAGTTGTCTCTAGTCATTGAATTGGGATTTTTCCAAGTCTGGTCCAGTAGACCAGACTCTTGACACAGGCAGCCACTGAGCACTTGAACTGTGGTTGATTAGAAGGAAGATATGCCAGAAGCATGGGATAGACACTGGAGTTCCAAGACTAAGTACCAAAAAAGAGCATAAAATAGCTTATTAATCATTTTATTTTCTCCTTGGGATGGTTTTGGTCACTGCCCCAGTCCATCCTAAAGGAAATTAACTCTGAATATTCATTGCAAAGACTGATGCTGAAGCAGAAGCTCCAATACTTTGGTCACTTGATGTGAAGAGCTGACTCATTGGAAAAGACCCTGATACTGGGGAAGATTGAGGGGGAAAGAAGAAGGGGGTGACAGAGGATGAGATGGTTGGATAGCATCATTGACTCAGTGGACATGAGTTTGAGTAAACTCCAGGAGATAGTGAAGGACAGGAAAGCCTAGAATGCTGCAGTCCATGGGATCGCAGAGTTGGACATGGCTTCATGACTGAACAACAACAATAATTTTATACAATTATAGGTTGAAATGAAAATGGTCTGGATATATTGGGTTAAATAAAACATATTAAAATGAATTTTACTCATTCTTTTAAGATGTGACTGTAAGAAAATGTAAACTTACGTATGTGGTTTGCATGATATTTCTATTGGTCAGCACTGCTTTAGAGAGTCATATTTATTGATTCATTATAAAACGCTCAGTGTCACTTTCCTAGAAACATGACTCTTTGGTTTTAGACCCAGGGATCAAACCTAGATTTCTTGCACTGCAGGCAGATTCTTTACCATCTGAGCTACTTGGGAAGCCCTCAAGTTTCTTAAATGTACTTAAATTATATAATTATAGTAAGACAAACAATTAGCACAATCAGGTTTGGGAGCAAGTACTGCTAATTTTTGGCATGCTCTCTTTCCAGTTTGTAGGAGGAGAAATCCATGAACAATTTAAAGCCACGTGCTTATGTGTTTTGGGCTTCCCTGGTGGCTCAGATGATAAAGAATCTGCCTGCAATGCAGGAGACATGGGTTCAATCCCTGGGTTGGGAAGATCCCCTGGAGAAGGGAATGGTTACCCACTTCAGTATTTTTGCCTGGAAAATTCCATGGACAGAGAAATCTGGTCAGCTACAGTCCACTGGGTCCCAAAGAGTTGGACACAACTGAGTGACTAACACACAGACACCTGAACCTTATATGTTTAGGTGCCACGGCCTCAGTCAGTGTATTAAACAGAGCAGAAGATGAGTCTGGCTTATGATTCTGGTGAAGCAGTGAGGACTGGTAAAGAGAACTTCTCCTACACTCTTAATTCTGAACAGAGCTTGGAGATGTTCCCTTTTGGATATGCTGTTTAAAAGTTTTTTTTGTTTGTTTGTTTTTGATGTGGACCACTTTTAAAGTCTTTGTTGAATTTGTACAATATTGTTTCTGTTTTATGTTTAGGTTTTTTGGCCTCAAGGCATGTGAGATCTTAGCTTCCCAGCCAGGGATTGAACCTTCACCCCCTGCATTGGAACACAAAGTCTTAACCACTGGACTGCCAGGGAAGTCTGGGATATGCTGTTTTAAAATGACAACATCACAGCTCTCTTTACTGTTGTTGTTCAGTCACTAAGTTGTGTCTGACTCTACAACTTCATGAACTGCAGTATGCCAAACTTCTCTGTCCCACACTGTCTCCTAGAGTTTGCTCAAATTCATGTCCATAGAGCCAGTGATGCCCATCTCATCCTCTGCTGCCCCTTCTAATTTCTACTAACTTCTTTGACACTCTCAGAATGGTAGGCTTAAGAGATAAAGATCAGGAATATCCTGATTAAGTTAAGAAAGGATTCATTTCATTAAGGGAAAATGAAAGATCCAACCAAGTGAATCATGATTGTTTCAGTGAAAATGGCTACAGAGAGGTAAGGCATTTGGTATAAGAAGTGGTCCATATCCTACTAATGAATCAGTAGATTTGCTAGTAAGATCGTAGGCTGTTGGGGTGTTGGTTTTCTCTCAGGTTACAAGGGTAATGAACAGGGCATTAGCTCTCTTAAGGAAGAATTTGCTCTTGGACGGGAGCTGGCCTGCAGTGAAAACTCATCCTCCATCCCTCTGACTTCATCGAGGTCTGCAGGAGTCATGATGAAGTGCTCACTTCCATAGAAGACAGCTCTCCTCACCCACAGCCTTGTTTGTTTAGAAGAGGTACATATTTTGCCAGTTACATTATGTCTGTAAGGCAGGATTGTGGAATCTGTTTCTGCATCCCAGCTGTGACCAGGGCAAGCACTGTGAATTGTCTTCTCTGTACTGGGGGTGAGGATGGATTGCATGGGGAATATGGAGAATACAGGGGGTTCATACTCACTGATCCATCCATCCAGACTTACTCGCTGGTGTCTGGCGCAACTCAGAGTGTTTGTGACTCTGCATAGAAGCAATGCAGTTCTAGTGTCCCAAGAGCCTGGCTTATGAAAACAAATCTCACCTAATGGCTCACCAGTCATTGTGGATAGTGGAGGCAAGACAATTGCTATTATTTTCCATGACCCTCTCCAATGAGTATGCTTCCTGAGTATCCGGAGCTATGGGAATGGGTGATGTAAAACTAGATGAGATGTGAGTCATGTAGATCAAACTCTGATCTAAGCAAGTGGCAAGACTGGATCACGTGACCCACTTCATCCACTAAACTGAGCAGGGTTAGGAACATTCATCAAAAGCTGATTTCATTTTATAGCTGAGTAATATTCCATTGAATATAAGTACCACATCTTCTTTATCCATTTATCAGTGGATATTTTGGTTGCACAGTTGACTCATTGGTTAGAGATGTGGATGGACCTAGTCTGTCATACAGAGTGATGTCAGAAAGAGTAAAACAAATATCATATATTAACACATGTATATGGGATCTAGAAAAATGGTACAGGTGAACCTATTTTCAGGGTAGGAATAGAGAAGCAGATGTAGAGAATGGATGCATGGACATGAAGATGGGACAAGGGGGTGGGATGAATTGGGAGATGGGGATTGACATTTATACACTACCCTGTGTAAAGTAGATAGCTAGTGGGAACCTGCTATATAGCACAAGGAGCTCAGCTTGGTGCTCTCCAGTGACAGATGGTTGTGATGGTAGGGAAGAATATCTAAGAGGAAGGGGATATAGGTATATACATAGCTGATTCACTTCATTGTATAACAGAAGCTAGCGCAATATTATAAAACAACTATACCCTGATAAATAATTTTTTTAAAAAAGCTGATTTCAGAGAGAGAATATTTATTAGGAGATAATTTTTGTTTTGAGTATTGTAGGTTTGCTTGCAAATGACAACAAAGAAAATAATGATCAGAAGAGAAAGTAGCTATCTTTTGACTTCCTCTGGTGTGTGTTGAATAAATGAACCAAGCATATTAAATTTCTGGGATACTGTTTATTTTATAGTCGTTCTGCTTCATAGGTTCCCTCCTGGAAGATGTGTGAGACACCAGGCTGCAGATTGGAATAGGCTGTCTTCTGGGGAAGACGATCAGGCTCATTAGAGCTTTGCAGAGATCAGAAATGAAGTGATCAGCCTCAAGCTTGCCCTCAGCATCCTCAGAATTTAACTATCTTCTCCGAGGAGCCCAGGGAACCAACCCCCTTCTCCTTGCAGCCCAGCTCTGGCCCTGTAGTTTGAGAATCCCAGGCTATGTGCACTGTGGCAGAATCTTGGTTTTATGGTTCTCACCTGATTTTTCCATGATGTGTGGATGAAAACACCTGTGCATAATGGGGGTCTCAATGTATGAGAAGCTTGTGAGAAGCTGGAGTCTATGAGATGGCTTGCTTCTTGGCTGTAATCAGAAATGGATCAGGGAAAATGAAATATCTTGGAAGAATCAGTGAAACATTAAAAGGGAAGTGATGCTCAATACTGAAATAAGCTGCTTTCTTTAAGGGTGTGAGAAATATCTTGTGGTTTATTGCTGTATTCTAAGCCTGAAAAGGGGGAAGCAATGATCTCTATGTTGCTATTCATAAATAGCCTTTTTTTTTTCCTGCAGAAAGCTGAAACACAATTCTCAAACTTGAGAATTGTGGCCATATGAGATACTAAGACTACTGGGAAGAGGTGTGTTATAAATGGCCAAATAATTAATGTAAATGAAAGTATGCTGTAAACATTTGCAAACTATTTGTGATATTTACTACTACAGTCATGAGTTTTCAGTGGCTAAATTATTTGAGGCAGTGTTTCTAATCCCAATCTATTTTCCTCCTTATGGTGGAGGAAGGATTGGGGAAGATGCAGCATTCTAAGATACTGCCCCCAAAGGAGCACTAACAATATTTCTTTTCTCTTGTGTATATAGTGTGTATTTCCTATCCTCAGCCTAAAGCATTGACTAGTCCAATCCAGACCACAACACATTTGAGAAAAGAGCTCAGTGAAATTACCCAGCATGATTATTAACAATAAAAATAGTACTAATGGTAACTTTATCATTATTATTATTGCAATTGTTTATTCAACCATTTGCCAGGTCATCTGACGGAGAGCAAATGCTAAGTCACTCCAGTCATGTCCGACCCTATGGACTCCTCTGTCCATGGGATTCTCCAGGCAAGAATTACTGGAGTGGGTTGCCATGCCCTCCTCCAGGGCATCTTCCCAACCCAGGAATCAAACCCACATTTTTTATGTCTCCTGCATTGGCAAGTGGATTATTTACCAATAGTACCACCTGGGAAGCTTTTCTCATAATTCCAAATTAAAAACACAACAATGAAAATGCTCTCAGGTTTGGAAATCTCCGTGAAGTACACAGTTGCAAGAAAGTGACAGATTCCTCTCATCACTTACACAAATTTAATGTTCTAAAATTTCATCTCAATTGTAAATTGTTCTGTGTTTTTGTTTTACTGGTAGGTGGTGGTTGGAGGGAAAGTGGGAAATGTAAGTTTGTTGTCTTGAGGAAATGGGTCAGACCTTTAGCAGGAGCAAGTGACTCTGATTGACAGGGCATTCCACAGTGACATAAACACCTGGATGACCAAATCCCTTTAAATAATTATGAAGGTTTTAATTCTGTATTAATTGTTCCTGTTTATATGAAGTTGTATTCATATACAAAATGTATATAAGTTTATATACAAAATTTAAGTTCATTTAATCCTTACAACCATCCAAAGAAGGAGGTATTGTCATGCCTGTTATTCAGATGAAGACACCAAGGTGTAGACAGCTAAGGTTAATTTGCCCTTGGTCGACTTTGAAAATGATGAACCTGAAATTTTAATCTGCTTTTACATTAAAAGTACTGGAAGCAATTTTTCTTCTTTAAAACCAATATTTCAAACAAAAGTTGAAATGAAACCAGAAAAGTCTAAAGGCCGATTTACAACCTGATTTCTTGGCCTTGGAACTGGAGAGTGAAAATTGCTGAGTCTTTAGTGTGGAAGGAGCGTTTGAAGTTCAATACAGGAGAAAATCCTGATGCCAGAGTTGTCTCATGTTTGCCTTTAAACTCTAATGGCCCAGAGCTCCAGCACTGGAGTCAGATTTATTAATTGCCCATTATGTGCCAGGCACCGCAGTCCTTTGCTTTGATGGAAAATGCTGGCTTTATAGTTGACAAAGCACACTTGCTTACATAAATCCCCACACTGAATCTTGGATCCAACTCAGCGGGAGAGCAGGAAACTAGGGCTCAGAGAACTGAAGATCTCAACTTAGAAAGTGGACAAGAAAGACTCATGTGAGATATTCGGCTCGCTGCCTGAGGGTTAGCTTTACTCCTCAAGCTCTATCATGAGGGATGCACAGAGTTCATCATATTGCAAAACTTTTCCTATCTCATTTTCATCCACAAAACTTGGTCTTTTTTTTCTTTTTCTGGTGCTTTCTGATACTTCTTTTGAATTGAGTTCTTCAGCATGGATGGGGTTAGAACTAAACCTATGGTATCAGATCAGATCAGTCACTCAGTCGTCCAACTCTTTGCGACCCCATGAATCGCAGCACGCCAGGCCTCCCTGTCCATCACCAACTCCCGGAGTTCACTCAGACTCACGTCCATCGAGTCAGTGATGCCATCCAGCCATCTCATCCTCTGTCATCCCCTTCTCCTCCTGCCCCCAATCCCTCCCAGCATCAGAGTCTTTTCCAATGAGTCAACTCTTCGCATGAGGTGGCCAAAGTATTGGAGTTTCAGCTTTAGCATCATTCCCTCCAAAGAAATCCCAGGGCTGATCTCCTTCAGAATTCCTTCAGAATCTCCTTCAGAAGGGCTGGATCTCCTTGCAGTCCAAGGGACTCTCAAGAGTCTTCTCCAACACCACAGTTCAAAAGCATCAATTCTTCGGCACTCAGCTTTCTTCACAGTCCAACTCTCACATCCATACATGACCACAGGAAAAACCATAGCCTTGACTAGACGAACCTTTGTTGGCAAAGTAATGTCTCTGCTTTTCAATATGCTATCTAGGTTGCTCATAACTTTCCTTCCAAGGAGTAAGCGTCTTTTAATTTCATGGCTGCAGTCACCATCTGTAGTGATTTTTGAGCCTAGAAAAATAAAGTCTGACACTGTTTCCACTGTTTCCCCATCTATTTCCCATGAAGTGGTGGGACTAGATGCCATGATCTTTGTTTTCTGAATGTTGAGCTTTAAGCCAACTTTTTAACTCTCCATTTTCACTTTCATCAAGAGGCTTTTGAGTTCCTCTTCACTTTCTGCCATAAGGGTGGTGTCATCTGCATATCTGAGGTTATAGAGAATACCATAAGGAAGCCAACATACCCACCTTCAAAAATGATCATCACATGGACACCCTTCCTTTATCTGTACTCCCATAAAGGGGATTATTTTGAAGTAAATACCAAATATCATAGCAATTTACCTCTAAAGATTTCATATGTATCTCTAGAAAATGAGGGCTACTTTAGATAGCATAACCACAGTATTATTATCACAAATCTATAGTAATTGTTTAATGTAATTAACTATCCATTTATAGTTCATATTTTATTGGCTGTATTTTTTTTTTTAAATTTTAGTTTATTTATTTGAATTGGATTCCAAAACGTTTCCAGCTATGCCATAGGTTGATTTATCTCTTTGTCTCATTTACTTTATATATTTCCTCTACATTTCCTCTTTTTTCTTGTGGTCGGTATTAAGAAACTGTCTGCTTTTGCTGCAGAGATTCCATAATGAATTGGATTCCATAGAAATCACTTCTAGTTTGACAGCTGTTCAGATTGGCTTGTTATGGTTTCTGCTTTCCAGTGAGCACCCTAAGTGGTTTTGAATTCTGTTTTCAAGGCTATCTAAAGCCCAGTTACCTTCCTTCCATTTTGTCTTATGTAAGTGCTAGATGGGAAAACAGTGGAAACAGTGTCAGACTTTATTTTTCTGGGCTCCAAAGTCACTGCAGATGGTGACTGCAGCCATGAAATTAAAAGACGCTTACTCCTTGGAAGGAAAGTTATGAGCAACCTAGATAGCATATTCAAAAGCAGAGACATTACTTTGCTAACAAAGGTCCGTCTAGTCAAGGCTATGGTTTTTCCTGTGGTCATGTATGGATGTGAGAGTTGGACTGTGAAGAAAGCTGAGTGCCGAAGAATTGATGCTTTTGAACTGTGGTGTTGGAGAAGACTCTTGAGAGTCCCTTGGACTGCAAGGAGATCCAGCCAGTCCATTCTGAAGGAGATCAGCCCTGGGATTTCTTTGGAGGGAATGATGCTAAAGCTGAAACTCCAATACTTTGGCCACCTCATGCGAAGAGTTGACTCATTGGAAAAGACTCTGATGCTGGGAAGGATTGGGGGCAGGAGGAGAAGGGGATGACAAAGGATGAGATGGCTGGATGGCATCACTGACTCGATGGACGTGAGTCTGAGTGAACTCTGGGAGTTGGTGATGGACAGGGAGGCCTGGCGTGCTGCAATTCATGGAGTCGCAAAGAGTCGGACACAACTGAGCGACTGAATTGAACTGAACTGAAGTGAAGTGCTGACACTTTGTGTGTCTCAGAACTTGGGTCTTGAATTTGTTTCCACATCAATTTTGTTTGAGTGTTTCTAGAAATACATTTTTTAAATCTTGTTTTGCTGTAGCAGTTTTTATAAAACTGAAATATATTTGATTTATAATGTGTTAGTTTCAGTGTACAGCAAAGTGATTCAGTTATATGTATTTTTTATTTATCAGATTCCTTTCCTTTATAGGCTATTACAAGATACTGAATATAGTTCCCTAGGCTATATAATAGGTCCTTGCTGTTTATATATTTTATATATAGTAATATGTATCTGTTAATCACAAACTTCTAATTTATCCCTCCCTCACTTCCCCTTTGTTTTCTACATCTGTCTGTTTCTGTCTTGTAAACAAGTTCATTTGTATCAATTTTTTAGATTCCACATGTAAGTGATATCATATGATATTTCTCTTTCTCTCACCTTCTTCACATAATAAGATAAAATCTCCAAGTCCATCTGTGTTGCTGTCAATGACATGGCTGAATAATATTCTATTGTGTATTATACCACATCTTTATTCATTCCTCTGGTGATGGGCATTTAGGTGGCTTCCATGTCCTGGCTATTGTACATAGTGCTGCTATGAACATAGGGGTGCATATATCTTTTTCAAATTATATTTTTCTCCAGGTATATACCCAATATGTGGATGAAATATTTGGTAACTTTATTTTAAGTTTTTAAAGGAGCCTCTATACTGTTCTCCATAATGGATGTACCAATTTATATTCTCACCAACAGTGTAGGAGTGTTTCCTCTCAACACTCTTCCCAGCATTTGTTATTTGTGAACTTTTTAAATGATGTCCATTATATGGGACTGGAATGCAAATGTAGGAAGTCAAGAAACACAAGGAGTAACAGGCAACTTTGGCCTGGGAGTACAGAATGAAGCAGGGCAAAGGCTAATAGAGTTCTGCCAAGAGAACGCACTGGTTATAGCAAACACCCACTTCCAACAACATAAGAGAAGACTCTACACACGGACATCACCAGATGGTCGACACTGAAATCAGATTGATTATATTCTTTGCAGCCAAAGATGGAGAAGCTCTATACAGTCAGCAAAAACAAGACTGGGAGCTGACTGTGGCACAGATCATGAACTCTTTATTGCCATGTTCAGACAGAAATTAAAGAAAGTGGAGAAAACCACCAGATGATTCAGGTATGACCTAAATCAAATCCCTTATGACTATTATAGTGGAAGTGAGAAATAGATTTAAGGGACTGGATCTGATAGAGTGCCTGATGAACTATGGATGGAGGTTCATGACATTGTACAGGAGACAGGAATCAAGACCATCCCCAAGAAAAAGAAATGCAAAAAAGCAAAATGGCTGTCTGAGGAGGCCTTACAAATAGCTGTGAAAAGATGGGAAGTGAAAAGAAAAGGAGAAAAGGAAAGATATACCCATTTGAATGCAGAGTTCCAAAGAATAGCAAGGAGAGATAAGAAAACCTTCTCAGAGATCAATGCAAAGAAATAGAGGAAAACAACAGAATGGGAAAGACTAGAGATCTCTTCAATAAAATTAGAGATACCAAGGAAACATTTCATGCAAAGATGGGCTCAATAAAGGACAGAAATGGTATGGACCTAACAGAAGCAGAAGATATTAAGAAGAGATGGCAAGAATACACAGAAGAATGGTATAAAAAAGAACTTCACGACTCAGATAATCATGATGGTGTGATCACTCACCTAGAGCCAGACATCCTGAAATGTGAAGTCAAGTGGGCCTTAGGAAGCATCACTACAAACAAAGCTAGTGGAAGTGATGGAATTCCAGTTGAGCTAGTTCAAATCCTAAAAGTGCTGCACTCAATATGCCAGCAAATATGGAAAACTCAACAGTGGCCACAGGACTGGAAAAGGTCAGTTTTCATTCCAATCCCAAAGAAAGGCAATGCCAAAGAATGCTGAAACTACCATACAATTTCACTCAGCTCACACACTAGTAAAGTAATGCTCAAAATTCTCCAAGCCAGGCTTCAGCAATACATTAACTGTGAACTTCCAAATGTTCAAGCTGGTTTTAGAAAAGGCAGAGGAACCAGAGATCAAATTGCCAACACCCACTGGATCACAGTCAACATCCGCTGACTGTGTAGATCACAATAAACTGGAAAATTCTGGAAGAGATGGGCATACCAGACTACTTGACCTGCCTCTTGAGAAACCTGTATGCAGGTCAGGAAGCAACAGTTAGAACTGGACATGGAACAACAGACTGGTTCCAAATAGGAAAAGTAGTACTTCAAGGCTGTATATTTTCACCCTGCTTATTTAACTTATATGCAAAATACATCATGAGAAATGCTGGGCTGGAGGAAGCACAAGCTGGAATCAAGATTGCCAGGAGAAATGTCAATAACCTCAGATATGCAGATGACACCACCCTTATGGCAGAAAGTGAAGAAGAACTAAAGAGCCTGTTGATGAAAGTGGAAGAGGAGAGTGAAAAAGTTGGCTTAAAGCTGAACATTCAGAAAAAGAAGATCATGGCATCCAGTCCCATCACTTTATGGCAGATAGATGGGAAAACAGTGGAAACAGTGGCTAACTATTTTTCTGGGCTCCAAAATCACTGCAGATGGTGACTGTAGCCATGAAATTAAAAGACGCTTACTTTTTGGAAGGAAAGTTATGACCAAACTAGACAGCATATTAAAAAGTAGAGACATTACTTTGCCAACAAAGGTCCATCTAGTCAAGGCTATGGTTTTTCCAGTGGTCATGTATGGATGTGAGAGTTGGACTGTGAAGAAAGCTGAGTGCCAAAGAATTGATGCTTTTGAACTATGGTGTTGGAGAGACTCTTGAGAATCACTTGGACTGCAAGGAGATCCAACCAGTCCATCCTAAGGGAGATCAGTCCTGGGTGTTCATTGGAAGGATTGATGCTGAAGCCAAAACTCCAGTGCTTTGGCCACGTGATGCAAAGAGTCAACTCATTGGAAAAGACCCTGATGCTGGGAAACATTGAGGGCAGAAGGATAAAGGGATGACAGAGGATGAGATAGTTGGAAGGCATTATTGAGTCTATGGACATGGGTTTGAGAGGACTCTGGGAGTTGGTGATGGACAGGGAGGCCTGGCGTGCTGCGGTTCATGGGGTTGCAAAGAGTTGGACCTGACTGAGCAACTGAACTGAATTTAATGATGTGAGATGATACCTTACTATAGTTTCAATTTGCATTTCTCTATGAATTTGCTATGTTGAGCATTTTTTCATGTGCCAGTTGGCCATCTGTATGTCTTCTTTGGAGAAATGTCTAGATCTTCAGCTCATTTTTTGATTGGATTGTTTGTTTTATTGCTATTATGTCATATAAGCAGTAAAATCAGATTGTATTAAAAACTATTACAATATGGGAAAAGAGGGCTTCCCTGGTGGCTTGGAGAGTAAAGAATTCACCTCAATGCAGGAAACCTGGGTTGGATCCTTGGGTTGGGAAGATCACCTGGAGAAGGGAAAGGCTACCCACTCCAAGAGTCTGGCCTGGAGAATTCCACGGACGGAGAAGCCTGGCGGGCTACAGTCCACAGGGTTGCAAAGAGTCTGACACGACTGATGGACTAAGTACAATAAGGGCAAAATACTTCAGTATAGAACTAAACTCAATTCTGAAAACAAGAACTGGGGATTTATAGCCAAGGAACAGGGCGAAGGGTGTGATGGATGAAAAATTAAGAAGAGACATCAGGAGTGAAGGGATTCATGCTAAAATCACTTAATATAATTCTTGCTGAAGATTGAACAGGCTGAGTGCCTATCAAGGGTAGGAGGATTCTTTCTCTAACTGGACGGGGCAAGCCAAAGACAGAGCCCAGAGACATAGAAGGCCCAGAGAAGTCCATCTAGAATTTGATCAAGGACTTCCCTGGTGATTCAATAGTTAAGATTCCACACTTTCACTGCAGGGGGTGCAAGTTCCATCCCTGGTCAGGGAAGTTCCACATGCCACACAGTATGGCCAAAGCAAAGAAAAACAAAAACAAACAAAAAACAATTATTTTTGTGAAGTTTAGCCAAGAAGAGAGTCTTTTTCAGGGTGTGCAATTAACTGTATCTAGACTGTGTGAAACTAAAGATTAAATGGCCTTGGCTCTTAACATGTAAATTGTAAGGGAAAGAATGGGATGGAGGGAGATTAAAGACAACAAATTAAAAGTAATAAATAGCAATACCAAACTATTGAGATTAAGAGTGTACACAAGGTATAATGGTTGATTGCGGCTGCTGCTGCTGCTGCTAAGTCACTTCAGCTGGATTTTCAAAAAAGAAAGAGAGTTCCAGAAAAACATCTATTTCTGCTTTTTTGACTATGCCAAAGCCTTTGACTGTCTGGATCACAATAAACTGTGGAAAATTCTGAAAGAGATGGGCATACCAGACCACCTGACCTGCCTCTTGAGAAACCTGTATGCAGGTCAGGAAGCAACAGTTAGAACTGGACAGGGAACAACAGACTGGTTCCAAATAGGAAAAGGAGTACGTCAAGGCTGTATATTGTCACCCTGCTTATTTAACTTATAGGCAGAATACATCATGAAAAATGCTGGGCTGGATGAAGCACAAGCTGGAATCAAGATTGCTGAGAAATATCAACACCTCAGATATGCAGATGACACCACCCTTATGGCAGAAAGTGAAGAAGAACTAAAGAGTCACTTGATGAGAGTGAAAGAGAAGAGTGAAAAAGTTGGCTTAAAGTTCAACATTCAGAAAAATAAAATCATGATATCTGGTCCCATCACTTCATGGGAAATAGATGGGGAAACAGTGGAAACAGTGTCAGACTTTATTTTTCTGGGCTCCAAAATCACTGCAGATTGCAGCCATGAAATTAAAAGACGTTTACTCCTTGGAAGGAAAGTTATGACCAGTATATTCTATATATATATATAGACAGTATATATACTAGACAGTATATTCAAAAGCAGAGACATTGCTCTGTCAACAAAGGTCCATCTAGTCAAGGCTATGGTTTTCCCAGTGGTCAGGTATGGATGTGAGAGTTGGACTATAAAGAAAGCTGAGCGCTGAAGAATTGATGCTTTTGAACTGTGGTGTTGGAGAAGACTCTTGAGAGTCCCTTGGACTGCAAGGAGATCCAACCAGTCCATCCTAAAGGAGATCAGTCCTGGGTGTTCATTGGGAGGACTGGTGTTGAAGCTGAAATCCCAATACTTTGGCCACCTGATGCGAAGAGTTGATTCATTGGAAAAGACCCTGATGCTGGGAAAGATAGAGGGCAGGAGGAGAAGGGGATGACGGAGGATGAGATGGTTAGATGGCATCACCGACTCAATGGACATGAGTTTGGGTAAAGTCCGGGAGTTGGTGATGGACAGGGAGGCCTGGTGTGCTGCGGTTCATGGAGTCTCAAAGAGTCAGACACGACCGAGTGACTGAACTGAACTGAAAAGGATATATCTAAATTCTCACCCCTTAGTATCTGTGGATATGACATGATTTGAATATAAGATCTTTACAGGTATGATTAAGTTAAAAATGTTGGCATAACATCATCTTGGGCTTGGAGTGGGTCCTACGTCAATGACTAGTGTTCTAATGAGAGGAGAGGGAGATTTTAGGCACACAGACAAAGAAGAAAAGGCCATGTGAACACAGAGGCAGAGATGGGAGGGCAGCTCCAGGCCAAGGAATTCCAGTGATTGCCAGCAGCCCCCAGAGGCAAGGAGAGAGGGTCGAGTGAATTCTCCCTTGGAGCTTTTGGGAGAAACCAACCCTGCCAACATTTTGATTTTAAGCTTCTGGACTCTCAAACTGGGAGAGAGCAAACTTCTGTTGCGTAAGGTACCATAACAAATTATGGCAGCTGTAGGCAAATAATAGACGTGGGCATATCAAGAAATAAAAAGAAATGATGACCACATATGTCAGAATTATTTCCTTGGACAGTGAGGAGGCAGGGATTAGAATAGGTGCATGGAGGCCTTATCCAGAGGCTGAAAAATTCTGTTCTTGACTTTGGTGGTAGAGACAATGGTGTCTACCTTACAAGACTTCCTTGAGTGCTACCATTGTTTTCTGTGCTTTTCTATTTCTGAGTCCTAGTTCCAATTAAAAAAAGTTTTCAAAGTCCATGTACAATCCATCTGTGGCTCCACTCCCACATAGAATTCCTGCCATTCTTTCTAGAAGGAAATGACATGTGTCTGATCATTTATTCTTGACAAAAACATGCTAATTATGTTTTCTTTTTTTTTTTTGCTTTTCTTTTTTTTTTTTAACTTTGCAATATTGTATTGGTTTTGCCATACATCAACATGCATCCACCACGGGTGTACACGTGTTCCCCATCCTGAACCCCCCTCCCACCTCCCTCCCCATACCATCCCTCTGGGTCATCCCAGTGCACCAGCCCCAAGCTTCCTGTATCCTGCATCAAATCTGAACTGGCGATTCGTTTCTTATATGATATTATACATGTTTTAATGCCATTCTCCCAAATCATCCCCCCCTCCCTCTGTTTTCTATTTTTCTGCCATTTTTTCCAAGTAGTATTTTGTCATTAATATCAATAACTGACTTTATTTTTCAGTTGTATATTCATCTTGACCTCGTCTTTAAAAAAACTGCCTTTCACTGCTTGTTTTGAAGCAAATCATCCACTCCCAAATGCATGTCATCGCTCTTTGCTGATTTGAACACATCATTTTAAGAAACAATCTTGAACTATTTCCTTCCTCAGTCTAATTTAGTTTTTCACCTTCACATCATAAATGATGAATATTCCATATCACAGTTGATCTTTGAAAATATGTTATCAAAATGGAGACTAAAAATAGCATCAAGTATTTCTCCTTGGGCTTTCAATATTATCTTTTATCTGCTTTTCATTTTCTGTCTCTCTGGGATGGAAAAATTCCTTCTTGACCCACCTCCACTCTTCTTTTGGATGATAAAAAAACAAACGTTTCTTCATTTCCTTCCTGTTTCTTATTATATACACTGTCTATTGTTTGTCCACACCAAAGCACATGAATTACAACAAAAATCACATTCCATTTCCCAGGAAGCTCATGACTGATCTGTCAGTCTTCTGAAATAAAAAGTCTGTGTGAACTTTCTTTGCTCACTTACTAATTTTCTATAACTTTTTTTTTTTTCTCCTTTGGAGGACCTTATGAAGACTGGTATAAAATAAAATGGGAAAGAGTCAATATAAGCCCCCAAATTTCAGGACCAGAGACACTGAGCATATGTAGTGGCCTACCTTTGATTTCTCTCACTGTGTGTCTCTCAATCTCTCCTTCCCCTTCTCTGTCTTCCCCTTCTCTCTGACTGTCGGTAGTACAGAAATAGCAGATTGGATTGGTCTTGGATTCTAGTTCTGGTTCTCCTCTACTTCGCTATATGTGTGTGTGTGTGTGTGTGTGTGTGTGTGTGCTAGTTGCTGAGTCATGTCCGATTCTTTGTGGCCCCATGGACTGTAGACCACCAGGCTCCTATATCCATGGAATTTCCCAGGCAAGAGTACTGGAGTAGCTAGCCATTCTCTTCATCAGAGGATCTTTCCAACCCGAGGATTGAACCCAGGTCTCCTGAAGTGCAGGCAGATTCTTTACCATCTGAGCCACCAGGGAAGCCCACTTGGCTATCTACATTTAGATAATTTGTTTAACACTCTTGGATATGTTTAACACCCTTTCTCGGATATGTTCTGGACAAAGAAACTTTTCTTCAAATTAACCCTCTTCAGAAATCCAACAACCAAAACAGATGTAAGCAGAAATGATTTGATGTATATGTGTGTATGTATTTGTTGAAAGTGAATCAGTTCTAGTGAGGTCTGATGTTGTTCTCTGTCCCATGTCCTTGGGACAGTATAGGGCCAGCCCTTGTGCTAACTGAGTTCTTGGGTCCTTTCTACTCAAGTATTTCCGAGTCAGTTGATGAGCTTAGTCATGGATCTGATTAGAGAACTACTCAGGGAAATACTAGTCTGATTCTGTTTTTGTTTTAAACACATATTTTAGAATCTTTTATTGTTAGAAATATGGGAGATAGGAATACAGATATGATGACTTAGTGTATTTCATATATACATATATATATGTGTGTATATATATAATCTCACTTACAGTTTCATTATTTTTCCTAGGCTATCAAATTGTTGCAATAGTAGTGGTTTGCAGGAACTTTTAATAAAGAAATATCAACAAGTCATAATCTTTTTTTATGAAACATAGAATTCTTGAAATTCTTCCTGTAATGGATCCTGGGCTAGGTGCTATGTTGGGATTTAATTAGTAAACTTTAGTACAAATCTCAGTGGTTTGTTATAATAAACATTTATTTCTCATTCATATTACATGTCAGCTGGCTGGCTGTTGTGCCTACACTCCATATAACTCTTTTTTTTTTCTTTTTAAGTCATTTTTTATTTCTTTATTGAAGGATAATTACTTTACAGAATTTTGTTATTTTCTGTCAAACCTCAACATGAATCAGCCATATGTATACATATATCCCCTCCTTTATGAACCCCTTGCCCATCTCCCTCCCCGATGTGCAGTTTTTAAATTTATTTTTATTTTTAAAAATTTTAATTGGAAGCTAATTACTTTACAATATTGTGGTGGTTTTTGCCATACATTCACATGAATCATCCATGGGTGTACATGTGTTCCCCATCCTGACCCATCTTCCCACCTCCCTCCCCATCCCATCCCTCAGGGTCATCCCAGTGCACCAGCCCTGAGCACCCTGCCTCATGCATCGAACCTGGACTGGTGATCTATTTCACATATAATAATGTACATGTTTCAATGCTATTCTCTCAAATTATCCCACACTCGCCTTTTCCCACAGAGTCCAAAAGACTGTTCTATACATCTGTGTCTCGCATATAGGGTTATCGTTACCATCTTCATAAATTCCATATATATGCATTAATATACTGTATTGGTGTTTTTCTTTCTGACTTACTTCACTCTGTATAATAGGCTCCAGTTTCGTCGACCTCATTAGAACTGATTCAAACACATTGTTTTCCATGTGTAGTTCTATTTCCAGTTTTTTAAGGAATCTCCACACTGTTCTCCATAGTGGCTGTACTAGTTTGCATTCCCACCAACAGTGTAAAGGGTTCCCTTTTCTCCACACCCTCTCCAGCATTTATTGCTTGTAGACTTTTGGATCGCAGCCATTCTGACTGGCGTGAAATGGTACCTCATTGTGGTTTTGATTTGCATTTCTCTGATAATGAGTGATGTTGAGCATCTTTTCATGTGTTTGTTAGCCATCTGTATGTCTTCTTTGGAGAAATGTCTTTTCAGTTCTTTGGCCCATTTTTTGATAGAGTCTTTTATTTTTCTGGAATTGAGCTGCAGGAGTTGCTTGTATATTTTTGAGATTAGTTGTTTGTCAGTTGCTTCATTTGCTATTATCTTCTCCCATTCTGAAGGCTGTCTTTTCACCTTGCTTATAGTTTCCTTCATTGTGCAAAAGCTTTTAAGTTTAATTAGGCCCCATTTGTTTATTTTTCCTTTTATTTCCATTATTCTGGGAGGTGGGTTATAGAGAATCCTGCTATGATTTATGTCAGAAAGTGTTTTGCCTATGTTTTCCTCTAGGAGTTTTATAGTTTCTGGTCTTACATTTAGATCTTTAATTTATTTTGAGTTTATTTTTGTGTATGGTGTTAGAAAGTGTTCTGGTTTCATTCTTTTACAAGTGGTTGACCAGTTTTCCCAGCACCACTTGTTAAAGAGATTGTCTTTTCTCCATTGATATTCTTGCCATATACCTCTTCATTCCAGGATGCAGGGCAAAGAAGCAGGCTTTATTTGCCATCCTTTTGATAGAAGAAATGATCAAAAGAACTGGGAAAAATTCACCATGCTCTTAAAGCTTCTGCTTTGGTGAGGCATATATCATATTTGCTTATATTCCATTTCCTAAAGGAATTGCTTGACCAAGCTCACCATCAATGGAATGGGAAAATACATTGCTCCTTCTTCCAGGAGACATTACATGTCTTGTGGTCGTGGATGAGCTATAAATTCTTCTTACAGTACAGGGTAGAGAATAAATAGTTGGAAAAAATGCTACAATCTTCCATAGTTATTAAGTTAATCAGACAAAAATCCTACCTTTTAGGTGCTTATAATTTAGTAGGGGAGAGAAAAAATACACACAGTCAGCCAGAACATAGAGATGACTGTGACAAGAGCCACAGTAAAGATAGATAGTCACAGTGAAAATGCTGCGTATGTTCAGAGAGAGAGAGAGAGATAAGGATCATTTGAGGGTGATCGGAGAAGGGTTTATTCATTTATTGAAAATAGTATAGTTTGAACATGCAGGCAAAAATCATAGTCTAGGAAGAGAAAACAATGTGAATAAGAGCATAATAGTGGGAAAACACGGGGAAATAGAGACTTATGGGAAATGGAATAGAAATTTTCCCTAAAATGTGGAAGGAAGGGTGGTGAAAAAATTAGAAATCAATGTTAGGTCATTTTGTGATCCAGTGGTTAAGACTCCGTGCTTCCAAAGCAGGGGGCACAGGTTGAATTCCTGTTGAGGGAAGTTTGGAATGCCACGCGGTGCAGCCAAAATGAAAAAGAACCAGAAATTTAAATTGGAAATTTAAAAGTTTTGACTAAGGCAACAAGGAGCTGCTGATCCCTTTTATGGGGAGCAGTGACATAACTGAAATTGTCCTTTGGGAAGATGAATCAACCAATATTGTGAAGAGGGCATGATTTATGTTGAAAGTGGTCAGGGAGAAGCAGAGCCAGTTAGTAACAATGCTAGTTAGAAAGCTTCAGACATGAGATGATGGAAGCTGGAAGTACAGAGAGATGGGGATGGGAAAGAAAAGAGGATAGACCTTTACTATTTGATAGAGAGGAATGGATAGGATTTGACAATCTGCTGGATGCAAGTGGCTGGGATCCAAGATGGTGTCAAGGTTCACAGATGAAATACCTGGGGTTGTGGGAGTATCATATATAGACATAGGGAACCTTGGAAATTAACTGTTAAAGTTTACTTTGAAGTTCATGAGTATCTAGAATTAGTAGCAGTTACTAATTCTAGCAGTTACTAATTTAGCAGTAGACTAAAGCAGTCAAAATATTGTTATTGCTTAACTACAAGGAGGTTGCTAAAGGATATATGGGGTCTATCTCTTTCTGTATTTCAATGGTGACTTCTACCCAGAATCCAGTGGGTTTTCAACCATTATATTGCTATGCATTCACAGAGCTCATGCCTTTTTCAGAGCTTTCATACTTTCCAAAGAATTAAAAGTAATTTCTTTTTAGGTGCCACTAGGTAGAGAAGCAGCAATTAAGATTCTATGTTGTCAGATCCAAAATGAGGTAAAGACGACTTGAACTTGTGCAAAATCACTCAAGGGATTGATGCTAATATGATAAAGGGCTGCTCTGAAGGGCTGATGCTAGATCAGATATAATCCAAGGGAATTTCAGCATTACTACATCCCAGAAAGAATAGTGATTTTTAGAGCTTCGTATTTCTTGTTGCAAGTCCAACTCTGCCACTTAATTGCTATATGACTGAGCAAATCACTTAACCTCTCTGTATGTCAGTTCTGTTACATGTAGAAGAAAAATAATATTTCACTTAAAGATAATTAAGAGGGATAAATTAGATAAAGGATGTACAATATCTACTGCAGTGCTTTGTTCTTGCGGACTCATTTCAGAATACTATTTACCTTTTCCTGTAGCAAAGGGCTGAATAAATTAAGCACTAGGTAAATGTTAGTTTCCTTTTCAAGATGTAAAAAGCATATTTTTTTCCATTTAATTTTTTAAGATGTCAGTGGAATTATCTGCTCCATAGAAACTGAAATTACTAATTCTTTAAGGCTGGAGACTTGCCCTTTTTTTAAGTTTGGTTGTTGGTGGTGATTTTGTTGCTAAGTTATGTCTGACTTTTGCTACCCAATGGACTGCAGTCAGCCAGGTTCCTCTGTCCACGGGATTTACCAGGCAAGAATACTGAAGTGGATTGCCATTTCCTTCTCCAGGGGATCTTCCCAACCCAGGGATTGAAACTGGGTCTCCAGTATTGGAGGCAGTCTCCTGCAGTGCAGGTGGATTCTTTACAGATTAAGCCACCAGGGAATCCTTTTATAAATCTTGAGTGCCTGTAAATAGTCATTTTAGGGAGTAGGGTGAGAACATGCATCACAAATAACAACTGGTGGAACTTTTTCAACATACTAAGATTCTGTGGTTTGCAGAAAAAATACTGATAAATGAGTAGTCAGAAATGTGATTTTGAGATGGAGGTCTGTACATCAACTCTGAGGGATACCACTTAAGTAGATAGTGATGGGAGAGCTGCCTCCTGTGTGATGCAACTCAGGGGTTCCAGCTAGATCTCTCTCACCTTATCACCTAGTAACTGACTGAGCCTATTTATCACCTGTCAACTGGGAGTGATGATAACTACTTTGTTTACTTCATTGGGTGATTAATCACAGTGTAATCCTCCTTACACTTGATTCCATATTTGCCAATGTGTCTCCTTGCTAAAATGTATTTGCAGCCCCTAAGTCAGTACACCCTGTGCTTTCTTCATATCCTCAGATTGTGCAGAGCAATCAATGAGAGGTGTGAAGCCCTGATGTTCATGTTCTCACTGCACTGGAGCAAGGTGACTCTACCTTCTCGTTTCAACTCTGATACTGTAAACAGGTGCCCTTTCTGCCATCTACTTGGTGTCACATTTTCCTCATTGTTTTGCTTCTTGTTGGTAATGTCACTGTGGCAATGGCGCTCAAATGGAGTGCTGAAGTGCCCTGTAGTGATCCCAAGTGCAAGAAGGCTGTGATGCCTGTGGAGAAAATAGACGTCTTTTTAAGCTTCATTCTGGCATGAGTTCCAGCACTGGTGGCATGAGTTCAATGCCAGTGAATCATCAGTGTGTATTAAATACGGAATCTTTAAATGGAAACTCTGATAAAATATGGCTATGTATTGATTGAGTGTCCCAGGTGGCTCACTTGTAAAGAACCTGTCCGCCAATGCAGGAGACCTGGGTTCGATACCTGATCTGGGAAGATCTCCTGGAGAAGGAAATGGCTACCCATTCCAATATTCTTGCCTGGAAAACTCCTGGCAGGCTACAGTCCATGGGGTTGCAGAAAGAGTTGGACATGACTCAGCAACTAAACAATAACAACATGTATTGATGAAAATGTGACCGAAAGGCAGGAACCCACCTAAGAGCAATGGTTCAGTTATTTGTTAATCCATTTTCTGTGGCAACTTCCTAGAATATAACCTCTGTGAATAGCAAGAATCCACTGTATACTTGGGAGGAAGGGGAGAGGGAAATTAGGAGTTTGTGATTAACATATACACTTTATTATATATAATATAATAAGTATATATAATATAAATAACAAGGACCTATTGTATAGCACTGTATAGCACAGGGAACTCTACTCAACATTCTGCAATAACCTAAAATGGAAAAGAATCTGAAAACGACTATATATATATATATAACTGAATCACTTTACTGTACACCTGAAACTAACAGAACACTGTAATTTAACTCTACTCAATTAAAAAAAATGTTATTTGTCCCAGGATGCTAAAAGAAAAAAAGAAGAAAAAATACACTGTATGCATCCCTTCTTTTTGAGCACTGTACTAAGAACTTTACAGATTTTGTCACTTAGCTATAGAAACAAAGAAACAATGAGGTAGGTACATCATTATCTGCCCATTTAAATCATCTGCCCATTTTACAGTGGGCAGAAAACTGACATACAAAGACCTTAAACAACTGTTCTCATGTCAAACAGCAGAGGGGGAGGACCCAGGGCTGGATTCAGTACTAGACAGTTTGTCTGTGAAAGCTTTAAAAAAAAAAAAAAATATATATATATATATATATATATATATATATATATATAATGTTTTATTAATAGTGAGTGACAGGGAGGCCTGGGATGTTGCAGTCCATGGGGTCGCAAAGAGTTGGACGTGACTTAGCGACTGAACAACAGCAACAACAATGCTTTATTAGACATGATTTACAATTACTGTTTTTAATTTAGGGATGGCCAGTTCATCTCGTATGAACTGGCATTAGAAAGAATCTTTGACACAGATGTATAGAACAGTCTTTTGGACTCTGTGGGAGAGGGAGAGGTTGGGATGATTTGGGAGAATGGCATTGAAACATGTATAGTATCATATAAGAAACGAATTGCCAGTCCAGGTTCAATGCAGAATACAGGATGCTTGGGGCTGGTGCACTGGGATGACCCAGAGGGATGGTAAGGGGAGGGACATGGGAGGGGGTTTCAGGATGGGGAACACGTGTACACCCGTGGCAAATTCATGTTGATGTATGGCAAAACCAATACAATATTGTAAAGTAATTAGCCTCCAATTAAAATAAATAAATTTAAATTTAAAAAAAAAGAAAGAATCTTTGAGGAATGAAGAGTAGCCGTGAGGGTCTATCCAGCCTAGTCACTGAGATGATACAGTGTCATCATCACAATTAGAATCATCCAGACCAGCAAAATGCTCAGGACTCATACCCTCTCTTGGTCTTTGATCCTTGAAATGCCAATACCATGAGAGATGGTCTGAAATTTAGTTATAAAATGGCTGCCTTGTAAGACAAAGAAACCACTGTACTGAAAAAACCCTAATCCTGACTACAGGGTTCCTCACTCCCAGCGCATGTCCCTCCTTCCCCCAACCCGTTCCACCAAGAGGTTTTCTCATCCAAGGCTTTACAAAGGCCACATGTTGTCAGCAATTTATGAATACGAATAATGTGATTTACATTCCTTTGATTTAATATAATGATTAAACTTCTTTGTACTCTGTTCCAACTCACTGAAATGAAACAATACATTTCCTTTAAAATCCTTTGTCCTTTATTAGTAATTTTTCCCTTTCCAAATTTGCTTGGCTTTGGCAAATGAAAGATAAATTTTGCTTTGATTTGGTGGCACAGAGTGATCAAAAGAGAATTAAAACATTAGTTAAAAGGCACAAGGGAATTGAACAGGACAGGAATTAAGTTAGTTGAAGAAAATTACCTTATGGTTGTAAATCAGCAGGGGTTCAGATAGATGTAAGGAATTCATTTCTGCATCCAAATAATTATTTTTGCTTTTCAACAATAGCACAGGACTGTGTTCCTATGGGTGTTTAGGGACACCATAGCCAATCCTTAATTAAATGGAGGGGCCCTTCTGACTATAAGGATAACATGATCAATGTATTGTGGGCTGGGATTTGGGCATGATCATGGCCTTCCCTTTCGTTCCTAACCTTTGATGACCCAGGATTCAGTCCTCAGTGAATTTCTCATTTAAGAAAATATGAAAGAAAAGAGATGTAAAGAGAGGCTTTAGAACAGTCTAATAAAAAGATTTTGAATGGCCTTATTGCAAAGAATTCTTTGAAATGGAGAATGACAAGACTGAATTGGGAGGCTGGAAAAAAAGGAACTGGAATATTTCTCTTGTTGAGACCTCTTGTATTCTAGGTGGAAGGGCAATGGAAAGTTGTGGGGGCTGAGAATGGTGAGGGGATGCTTCAGGAACAGTCACACTGTACAAACTGGATTTATCAAGGGAAGTGGGGCCCCTCTATGTCTCGATTTCTGTCCTTCCCACCTGATACACCGGAAAGAAGCTGGGCAGGGCTGCAGATCTGAGTTCTAGCTGGGGTTCTATGAATTTGGGCAAAGAGCTTTTTAATTCCCTTGTCTGCAAAATGGGATTAGTATATTTTGTGCTCTGTACATCTCAAAGGATTTTGGTGAGGATCAAATGGACAGCATGTGTGAAAATGCTTTGCAAAATTTAAGACGGTTACAAAAATAACCTTCCTTGAATGTAAGAACTGAGCTCTTGAACTTGGCTTTGCATCATATTCACCCCATGTGAGCTTTTAAAAATCATATCTCATCTTCTCAGACTCCATGCTCAAATCATAAGAGATAGGGTCAGAGATCATTAAAAAAAAAATAAAAAAGACACAAAACCTCCCCATAGAACTATAGAAACAAAAGAATAAAACCAGAAATCCTTTGGATGATGATGTTGTTGTTGAATATTAACAATTACTATGGACTTTGAGACAGAAGAAATTTAAGATCTTGCTTGTGCTAATCCAGTGGTGTATGATTGGAACCTGGTCTCTCTCAGGTTCCTGGTGTTAAGGAGCTTTAGGTGATAGGTTTTTTGGGGACAGACCTTGGCTACTGATGGCTAATCCTGCTTTCATAAAAGGGAAAGTCATAAGATCCATATAATAAATTTAAGGGTTTTCTCTGTGCCAGGAATGGTGTTGGGTAAATTTTAAGCATTCAAGTGACCCCTGTGAACTCCAAGAACACTGGACGAATGCCTGGCTGGTTCCAGAATATAGTTAGAACCTTGCTGGAAGAAAGAAGCTGTCTTTCTGAGCAGAGCTGGGTATTCCATTGAGGGACTGCAGTTTCTGTTAGATTGTCTTCTTACACTTTCATGTTGAGTTTGTCTACCATCTTGCAAGGGCAGTTCAATACCCCTCCTTTTTTTGAGTGACATGGTACTTAATCAACTAATTCTCTTGAAAACTGGAAAGAGGAGATGAGGTATTATGATTGAAGTCTCTGCACCCCAAGGAGAAAAAGAAACAGAAATGTGTGGCCTCTAATTTAGTGTAAAGATCAATGCAGTGTTAAAGAGAATAGCCCTGCCAAACACACTCTCACAGCACGCAGGGCTGAGCTTGCAAATCAGCTTCCACTTAAAATGTAAAGATCAGAGCAGCCTGGAAATTTTTGGTCTCTACTTCTGCTCACTTATTCCTCAAGGATCACAGCTGACTGTTTCAAAGGAGCTGCAAACAGCTGCCTATTCATTTGCTCATTTGCTCTCTGATAGGTTCATATTAGGCATCCTTCCAAAACCACTACTTCTATTAAGGTCGCAGGGTCACAGCAGGACATTTCCAAACAGAGTGCTCTGAGAACATTTAGAAACAGGTTGCAAATGCATATTGATTATTTCCAGTTGCTTAAAAAAATGGGATTTTAGCCTTATTACTAATAACTGCTGGTTGAAAAACATCCCTTGGTTAAAAAAAAAAAAAAACCTCAAACCAAATTACACATCCTTTCTTCTAGTCATGAAAGAATGTGTAGGAAATGGGCCAATTTTAACAGTCAAATTTAAAGAGCCAGGGTCTCCATGAGGATATGAAAATGAAGGGATAGTTTGAATGTAAGAGATAGTGACTGTTTGATGAGACTCAGAGTCTTGCCCTGTTTATTTGTAATCTCACCTGAGTCTGAGAATTCTCAGTGGTTGCATATATTTCAACTCGATAATATGTCTTTTCTTGTAATATATTGTTAGGTTAATTACTGTATTTGTTATCTGGGTCAACATGCTCAGTTTGTGGTGTTTATGGTGCAATTCAGTTTCTCTCTGCTTGTTGTCTTTTCTAACTGCCAAATAACTTCTGAATCTGTTCCTGCCCCTTTAATTCCCATCACCCAAAGCTTTGTGATGAGGCTCTCATTTCTCACTTGGCTTAAAATTACAGCCTCATAGCCACTTTCTCCTTATCTCTTTTGCCTTGGCTTGAATCTCCTCATCATGCCAGACTAATTGCTGTGGACTGAATGTGTGTGTCCCCCTCAAAATTTATATATTGAAATCCCAGTCCCCAGTGTGATAGTATTTGGAGATGCAGCCTCAGAGAGGTAATTAAAGCATGAGGGTGGAGTCCTCAGGAATTGGATTAGTGCCCTAATAAAAGGGGCTCATGGAGAAGGCAATGGCACCCCACTCCAGTACTCTTGCCTGGAAAATCCCATGGATGGAGAGGCCTGGTGGGCTGCAGTCCATGGGGTCACTAGGAGTCAGACACAACTGAGTGACTTCACTTTCACTTTTCACTTTCATGCATTGGAGAAGGAACTGGCAACCCACTCCAGTGTTCTTGCCTGGAGAATCCCGGGGATCGGGGAGCGTGGTGGGCTGCCGTCTCTGGGGTCGCACAGACTTGGACCCGACTGAAGCGACTTAACAGAAGCAAAAGGGGCTCAGAGAGCTCTTGAGCCTTCTTTCTGCCATGTGAGGGTATGATAAGGAGTCAGCAGTCTGCAACTTGGCAGAGGGCTCCTATGGGCGCCCTGGTCTTGAACTCTCAGCTTCCAGAACTGTAAGAAACACAATTCTGTTGTTTATAAGCCAATCTGTTTATGGTATTTTGTTACAGCAGCCTGGACTGACTAAGACACTTCAAACCACAAATCCTCCTTGGAACACTTCTGAGTCTTCCCTTCCTGCTCTCAGATCCCAGAAAGTTCAGTTCTGCATACAGGAGGCATTATGCACAGATAACTACCTGTGTGTCAAGTTTAATCTCCCAATACGCTCCTCTCAAACAAAATACTTATCATTTCCAAATTTGCTTTCAGTTCCATAACAAAGCTCTTTTCCCCCTAAGTTGTCCCATATTTTTATCCAATTTTATAGAAAGAGTTATCAGACTTTCTCTTTAAGATGGCCACCCACCTAAGACTTTTGTCCTTTCCTCAACTTTGAAAGATTTATTTTTTCAGCTGTTTATTTGCTTTCTGATGGTTTGCTCCTATCAGCTTCTTGTGTTGCCAAGTAGGTACACAGTCTCCTTAATCTTGGGGAAGAAAAGGATCCCTCATTGTTTGTATCCCTATATCCCTTATCTTTTGGTTTTTCATCCACATCTGTCATCTCAAATGAGTCATCTGCATGTATGTGCACAGTTCCCACCTGGTGTGCCTTGGCACCCTAGTATTTTATCAGGCAGGATTTCAGGAACCCCAAATCCTGGTGCCTTCAGCCCTTGAGGTGGCCAGAGGTCTCCTTGGTTCATCTTACCTGGCCGCAAAAGACCTGTGTCTATGTACCCCCAAAAGTGAAAAGTTAAAGTGAAGTTGCTCAGTCATGTCTGACTCTTTGTGACTCCATGGACTGTAGCCTACCAGGTTCCTCTATCCATAGGATTTTCCAGGCAAGAATACTGGAGTGGGTTGCCATTTCCTTCTCCAGGAGATCTTCCCAACCCAGGGATTGAACTTGGGTCTCCCACGTTGTAGCCAGACGCTTTACCATCTGAGCCACCAGTGAAGTCCCCTAATATATATATGTACCCCAGTATATATACAAAACCAAAATGTCTTATGTGTGCCATGATGTGGGAAAGTTTGGGAAACATATCTGAATCCTTCCCCACTGCTCAGGTGTTTCTTAAGCCCATTTCATACCTTCTTGAAAGTCCTCTGGAATGTCATCCTTATGATGGAATCCAAGGGATCATTTCAGACTTCACCCTTCACAAATTTTTCATCATCTGCAATATGCATGTTCTTGACCTTTGCCCCTCCTGTGGTTGCTGTGACTTCTTCTCTGACTCTTCTCTACAACGTAGTTTAAACCAATCTTCCACTCCCACACAGGTGTTGACCCCAAAAGTACACCTTGGTAAAGTTCTTCATGCAGACCTTTCATGCAGACCTTCTCAGGGAACCCAATTAGTAATGGTAGCCTTCCTTGAATTTTATAAGGTGAGTTATTAAGATCTTTTCTGAGATTCTAGAGGGTTTGTTTATATGAGTAGAATAGGATTTATCCCACTAAAATCAAGTTTATTTCAAACTTCTATCACTACACTAGGAGAAGGCAATGGCAACCCACTCCAGTACTCTTGCCTGGCAAATCCCATGGACGGAGGAGCCTGGTAGGCTGCAATACATGGGGTCGCTAGGAGTCGGACATGACTGAGCGACTTCACTTTCACTTTTCACTTTCATGCATTGGAGAAGGAAATGGCAACCCACTCCAGTGTTCTTGCCTAGAGAATCCCAGGGACGGGGGAGCCTGGTGGGCTGCCATCTATGGGGTTGCACAGAGTCGGACATGACTGAAGTGACTTAGCAGCAGAAGCAGCATCACTACATTGGATTAGCAGCTCCTGGAGGGTGAAGAATACTTCTTCTGTATCCTAACCTAGTAATATTTCCTCACCAATGGACACATTCCTGTTGGCCAAGTAGGATCACTCTTTGCAACAACTTCCTATAAGAAATAGGTTCCCTCTCCATCCCTCACACCTTCTCTTACTGATCTCATGTATCAGCGTGATTGGACTGGATTATCCATTGGTAACAACTCAAAGTCCATTTTTGAATCAGCAAAGGTTTATTTCTGATTCATGTATTTGCTGATATTGAGCTGGACATTTCATTCTGCCTTGTTCTCCTTTCAGGGGTTAGCCTAACAGAAAGGTCACTAAAATATACCTAATCTCCATATCAGGGGAAAGAGACCTTTGAATGGCCTTACATCATCAATTAACTGCTCCAGCTCTGAGTGGTCATGTGTCACTTCTCTTCACAATTCATTTGTTGAAAGTAGTCACATGGTCCCTCCAGATCATAAGAAACCCAAGTGTAATCATATGGCTGAAGACAGAGAGCTGAAAACTTTTGGTGAAGAGCTCCAAGACTACTACCCATTACTATAAAGCAGGATGTGGTAGGTCTTTAGCATTTCCCCTTTTCACTGAGAGTTCAGTCACACGCTCATGAGAATTATTACATCTATAGACGTAGTTTCAGACTCCAGCAGCCTGGAATTGGTAAGAAGCTCAGAGTGGGAGACCACCTTGGTGGTCTAGTGGTTAAGAATGTGCCTGGTAATGCAGGGGATTAAGGTTTAGTCCCTGGTTTGGGAATTACCTAACAGAAGCAGAAGATATTAAGAAGAGGTGGCAAGAATACACAGAAGAACTGTATACAAAAGATCTTCACGACCAAGATAATCAGGATGGTGTGATCACTCACCTAGAGCCAGACATCCTGCAATGTGAAGTCAAGTGGGCCTTAGAAAGCATCACTACCAACAAAGCTAGTGGAGGTGATGGAATTCCAGTTGAGCTATTTCAGATCCTGAAAGATGATGCTGTGAAAGTGCTGTACTCAATATGCCAGCAAACTTGGAAAACTCAGCAGTGGCCACAGGACTGGGAAATGTCAGTTTTCCTTCCAATCCCAAAGAAAGGCAATGCCAAAGAATGCTCAAACTGCCGCACAATTGCACTCTTCTCACACACTAGTAAAGTAATGCTCAAAATTCTCCAAGCCAAGCTTCAGCAATACATGAATCGTGAACTTCCAGATGTTCAATCTGGTTTTAGAAAAGGCAGAGGAACCAGAGACCAAATTGCCAACATCCGCTGGATCATTGAAAAAGCAAGAGAGTTCCAGAAAAACATCTGTTTCTGCTTTCTTGACTATGCCAAAGCCTTTGACTGTGTGGATCACAATAAACTGTGGAAAATTCTGAAAGAGATGGGCATACCAGACCACCTGACCTGCCTCTTGAGAAACCTGTATGCAGGTCAGGAAGCAACAGTTAGAACTGGGTGTAGAACAATAGACTGGTTCCAAATAGGAAAAGGAGTACATCAGGGCTGTATATTGTCACCCTGCTTATTTAACTTATATGCAGAGTACATCATGAGAAACGCTGGGCTGGAAGAAGCACAAGCTGTACTCAAGATGGCTGGGAGAAATACCAATAACCTCAGATATGCAGGTGACATCACCCTTATAGCAGAAAGTGAGGAGGAACTAAAAAGCCTCTTGATGAAAGTGAAAGAGGAGAGCGAAAAAGTTGGCTTAAAATTCAACATTCAGAAAACTAAGATCATGGCATCTGATCCCATCACTTCATGGGAAATAGATGGGGAAAGAGTGGAAACAGTGTCAGACTTTATTTTTTTGGGCTCCAAAATCACTGTAGATGGTGATTTCAGCCATGAAATTAAAAGACGCTTACTCCTTGGAAGGAAAGTTATGACCAACCTAGATAGCATATTCAAAAGCAGAGACATTACTTTGCCAACAAAGGTCCATCTAGTCAAGGCTATCGTTTTTCCAGTGGTCATGTATGGATGTGAGAGTTGAACTGTGAAGAAAGCTGAGTGCCGAAGAATTTATGCTTTTGAAGTGTGGTGTTGGAGAAGACTCTTGAGAGTCCCTTGGACTGCAAGGAGATCCAACCAGTCCATTCTAAAGGAGATCAGTCCTGGGTGTTCTTTGGAAGGACTGATGCTAAAGCTGAAACTCCAATACTTTGGCCACCTGATGCAAAGAGTTGACTCACTGGAAAAGATTCTGATGCTGGGGGGGATAGGGGGCAGGAGGAGAAGGGGATGAGAGGATGAGATGGCTGGATGGCATCACTGACTCGATGGACGTGAGTTTGAGTGAACTCTGGGAGTTGGTCATGGACAGGGAGGCCTGGCGTACTGCAATTCATGGGGTTGCAAAGAGTCGGACATGACTGAGCAACTGAACTGAACTGAACTTGAGAACTAAGATCCTACATGCTATCTGGCAGCTGAACTTGGGATGCAACTAGAGAAAGTCCATGCACGGCAGTGATGAGCCCATGTGCTACAAGGAAGAACCAGTGCAGTCAAAATTTAAATAAAAATAAACGAAACAATAAAAAAAGAAGCCCAGAGCAGAGGTGTAGGAAGCAGAGCCCTGGAGAAGGAAGGCTGCCTTGCCCTGCACACCTTCTAAGGGAAAATCTAAGGGAAACCCTGGTCAGAGACTTTGCACTCTTGAAAAAATATCATGTGAGTAGAATGAACGAAATTAACTCCCACTGAAAATTTGGTTTGATCCAACTGACAATTTGGTTTGATCCAGGGACAGAATAGACTTTTGATGTGCACACATAAACACACAAACCTACATGTGGATATATATGAAGCAGTTCTAAAGCAATATTTTTGAGTACATTCTGAACTCAAATTGGTCTAAGTAGCCCAACAAGGCCCTTCAGGTATCTGTGACAGTAGCAGGCAGTTAGCACACTGCTTGTGTTTTCTTAAAAATTTTCCTTTTCAGGTTGTTGAGATCAGATTTTTAAAATTTGCCTCCTTGAGCTAATTTATGTGTAAATTTCCACTACTTATAAAGAAAAGATTTGTTAGTCAAAGTTTTGCAGTGTTACATGCTTGAGTGTCATATGATGTGTGGGTTTCCTTACTTTTCCCCTTAAAAAGGAAACCGCATGTACAAAAGAAATTAAGGCATTTTCTCCTGTACATCTTGAAATACTTCTAGGTTGTCCACAGAGGAAGAACAAATCCTGTTTATCTTTAATTGCTTTGATTAATTGTTTGAAAGCCTAAATAGGGAGTTTCAGTCTGGAAATAGCATTCTGTAAAGGATCAGAGGGTTCCTGGACTTTCATGTGTATTTTTGTGCTTTAGACCAGTGCTGTCCAACAAAACTTTTGTGATGATGGGAATATCTGTATTTGCACTCTCCGAGATGGTAGCTGCCAGTTTCAGGTGGTTACTGAGCACTTGAAAGGTGTCAGCACAATGGAGGAGCTGAATTTTTCATTTCATTTCCTTCTAACTTATTTAAGTGTAAATGTAAATGGCCACAAGTGACTAGTGACCACCATATTGGGCAGTGCACGTTTAGAAACATGACCCAGAACCTGAGTGATCTGACAACCTAGAAACTTTGCTTTCTGCCCTGGCTTTGGGGAAGTTTGCCTGCTGTGTAGACTTCACCCCATCCTGCTTCTCTAGCATCTGCATACCCACAGGATGCCAAGTTCAGAAAAAGGCGGGTAGCTTTTCAAATTTATTTCAATTGATTCATTCCAGTTGACAATTCACTTAGAATTCCTCAGACTGCTAAAATTTTCTGAGCCCTGGGACCACGTACCTCAGTGTGGGACTATCACAGACGGGAGAAGAATCCCTGGGAAAGATCCTAGCTCTCAGAAGGCTTGCTTCCCCTTAGGCTCTGCTCACTTCCTCTCCTCTCCTTGGCCAGGTCACAGCCTGATTTCCTTTGGCTGTGACATTAGTTCTATGCACCATGGGAGATATAAGTCTTCTCATGTGGCTCAGTGGTAAACAATCAACCTGCCAAAGCAGGAGATTCGAGTTACATCCCTGGGTCAGGAAGATTCCCTGGATAAGGAAATGGCAACCCACTCCAGTGTTCTTCCCTGGGAAGTCCCATGGACAGGGGAGCCTGATGGGCTACAGTCTCTGGGATCATAGAAGAATCAGACATGGCTTAGTGGTTAAACAACAATAACAAAAGGGAGATATATTCTCCTTAGTTTTCTTGCTTAGATATTTTGGATATGCCAGGAGAGTGTAATTTCCTTGGTTCTGTCTCTCTGAAACAGATTTAAAATGGCAGAACAGTGTTACAGCTCTGTTACAGCTCAGAGTTTTATTCAGTAAAGAAAGTCCATTCCCCAGGTATTAAGGTGGGCCAACCCACAGGAGAAGTCTCAGTCTGTTTTGGCTCCCTCTTTTTATATGTTTTGTCTCCTATCCCTTGAGTCTGCCCTATGCAAATTAGGGCTAGCCAGGAAAGGGGTGTGTTTGCTTTACCTGAGGTTCTCACTCAGGTCCACAGATTTTTCCTTTGTTCTCTTTTTTCAAGCTTTCCTCTTTCTTTTTCTGTCTTTTAGCCACTGCCTTTTTGGACTCCTTTCTCTGTTCTAGCTGCCCAACAGATGTATTTTAGGCAGACAGATTGTCTTTTCCCTCTTGTCACACTTGGTGGAAATGAAAGCCATGAAGACTTAAGAAACATAGAAGGTCAGTCAGATTCTGCATTTGCTTCTCAATACACCATACCCTTAAAGCTCCACTGAACAGGACTGGGACTTGGTACATTCTAGTCCCCAGTGAATTAGAGCTTAACATATGCAAATGCAGAAAACTCCTTTCCAACTGATGGATCTTTGGGTACATTTGCATCGTGGAAGCCACAACAGGGAAATCAAAGACTTAAGGAACTGCAGATGCTGGAAGATAAGGTTAAAGGCAAAATCAAAGTAGGAAACCTCTCACTCCTCATTGGCTTAGAGAGAATGAATGTCATTTAGCATGTCTGATGTAATATGGCTCATTTGCTTTGAACTATTGTGACTCATATTGAAAAATAAAAGTCATTACTACAAAGTAATGGAACTGGTTTTTATACATCCACGTAAGAACCAAAACATTGAAACACAGATCTGGAGGGAAGTGGCTTGTTACTGCCCATGTTCAATGAATTTTTACATCTATCTTCTGAGCACACAGTAAACACATCCTTTCGAATATTCTTCAAGGTAAGAAATCAGCCTCATTAGGTGGTATTGGACTGGAAGTGGAGGAGTAGCAGGTAATCACAAGTAGATTTAGCTTTTTCCTTCCTTTTTTTTTTTTGAACAGTGAGAATTCACCCAGAGTTGTTCAGGTAAAGGAAAGCCAGATGATAAAACTGGGCAGCACAACTTGGGTCAAAATCTGATTCTTTGCTTAATGTCACTTTATCTTTGCAGCAGCCACACAGCACAAGTGCCCAAGTGGAATGGGACATCGCTCTCCCATGTAATAATCTCATGAGTTGGGGGCTGATCAGGCCAGGGTGCTGCGCAAGTTTAATGTTATTAAATGTGATGCTCCTCCCCTGCATCGCCTTCTGGATGGCAGCAAGGGCAAGAGGATGAGTGAGGAAGCCTGTTTACCTTGCTTTGTTCTTGCTTCTCTCTTAAACTCATGTCATTGGTCTGGCCCATGCCTTGTTTACCACAGGGCAAGCCTCTGGGGGTCATTCATCTCTCTGTAGTCTCTCTCCTTCATGGGATTGGTAGTGGTGAGTTGGAGAAGGAAATGGCAACCCACTCTAGTATTCTTGCCTGGAAAATCCCATGGACAGAGGATCCTGACAGGCTATGGTCCATGGAGTCACAGAGTCAGACCCAACTGAGTGAGTAAACAACAGCAAAGAGGGTGAACAGATCCTGGGATGCAGCTTTCTGCTTAGGCTAGGAGGATAGGATAGGACAGGACACAGACTTTGCATGATAGTACTCATCTGATCAGATCCATCCTAATTGAGTTGAGAGGCATAGGTTTCACTTACAATAAAGTATTCCTTGGCTTCCACGTGTCAGATGCTTTGTGTGAGCAACTGCCCTCAGAAATGGGGACAGATGATCTTGTCCTGTTGATTATAGCCCTTGAGTCACACCATCATTTCTAGTATTAATAGCATTATCTCCCCTACTTTATAGAAGTGGAAATTAATCCTCAGAAAGGCTAGGTGGCTTGCCTCAAATCTTACACTGGGTAGTTATGAACTGGGGTGAGAATAAGGGCCCCTGACTGGTGTGCTAGAGCTGGCTGAACCGGCTCTTGAGGGTCAATTACTGTTGTCTCACACCAACTGTGTGTTCAGGGACTTCATTCTGATATCTTGAAATGAACCATCCTATGAGTGTTTGTACCATGGAAATGTACCATGGAGCTTCCCCCTGCCACTATAGAGCTGGTTATTAAGCATTTACCAGCAGTTGTGACTTGCACAGTCTATGTGGCTTCAAAATCCATATTCTTTTCACTGTTCCGTGGTTCTTTAGCAACACTGTGTTCTTGAAAAAGTGGGTTTTCTACAGGTTGGCTCATTTGAATTACACGTACCATTTTAAGACTGGGGTTTGCCCCAGAGCACGCTGGGTAGCTAGGTTTGGTACCATAACCAACTACCTTAAAGAGAAAAACCTTGGTACTGTCTGTCTTTCCACATCCTCTCTGGCTCCACACAGGTGTGCTGCCCATGAAGGGGATGAAGTGCCTATGGGCACACCCTTCACCCTGTGCTCTACTAAAGGAGGGTGGTGGGCAGTTAGGACTTCTCACATCATGTACATAGAACAACAGACCTCGTAAGTGTATATGAGTCATAGATAGATAGAATGAGAAGTGTGGGAACTAGCTTGGGTTCAAATCCTGACCTGCATCACTAGTTAGATGGCTTTGGGCAAGTCACTTAACCTGTATATGCTTCTGTTTCATCTAAAATGTAAACCAATACAATATTGTAAAGTAAAAAAATAAATAAAATGTGAACTCATCTTGAAGTAAAGGGTTGGAGATAGTGCATGAATGAAAAAATACCTAGCACAGTGGTTTTATTAGACACATAGCAAATGCTCAGTAAATTGTGGCCTTTATTTAATTTCATATATTTATTAAAATTTTTTTTTGGCTGTGCCGTGGGGCGTGTGGGATCTTTATTCCCTTGACCAGGGATTGGACCTGCACCCCTGCACTGGAAGTGTAGATTCTTAACTATTGGACCACCAGGGAAGTCCAAATTTGTGACCTTTAAATGTGGACTTGTAACAACTCAAGTTTCTTGGAAGTTCATGGCTACATTCTTATGTATTCTGCTAATTTATAATGTACCTTTGTCTCTTCTCTCAATTAGAAAACTGTTACCAATGAAGACCATATCTGAGGAAAACTACTAGCCTAGGAGTTCATGTTATTTGTACTGCAAAGCAGTAGGATGAGAAAGAGAAGTCCCTCTGAAGTTTGGCTCATATTTCAGCTCTGCAACTGCAAGCTTATGATCTCCGAATTTCTAAATTTCTATTTTCTCCTATGTAAAATGGGAATAAAAAAATCACCTCCCTCATAAACTGTTAGGGTTCACTGAAATTTTTATGAATGTGCTCAGTACATTTCTTGATATGTATCTTGGTGCAATGAATGTTAGCAATTTTTTTAAGCATTATTATCATGGATTTTTAGTAGTCTGATGTGATACACACGTTCAGAGGTCAGCCTGGCTGAAAGGAGAGCACTGGAAAGAGGATCCATGGAGACCCTCCCACCCTGAGAGCTTGGGAATGGTGCAGGCTGGCAGGTGTGAATGAAGACTCATGCTCCTGACTTAATTACAAAAATGGCTTATGTGCAATGATTTAATAAAGGAAGAAAAACAAGTTTGACTCCATGTGTTTTAGACAAGGGCCAAGATCAACAACTTAAGAATGCTGGATCATTTGTTACTGTTTATTTATGCTTTGGGTGATGGTGTAGTAATTGCCCTTGCTTTTTGTGCCTGATGCCTTTAGAAGCTGTAACAGATGCTGAAGGGAGGTGGGACAATTCAACATGGATCCAGGGAATTGAAAGCGAACTTTTCACAGACAGCCAAAAGAGTACAGTGAAGCTTTCTTTTGCTGGTTTCAGTGTGTGAATATGCATCCACTTTTAATTTAATAAAAATGCCCATGAGGATAAATGATGCTCTGCCAATTTTCTAGCCTCTTTGAAGAATTTCCCAAGTGTTAAGAGACTGAGAAATTAGACTTAAAGTCTTCCATAATGAATAATTTGGTTGCATGGTTCAGCCCATTTGTGTTAAGCAGACCTGTTTTCTCTGGGTCCCTCTATGACCCCAGACTGAGGCAGGTTTATTTGGATTCTTACTGGACAGTGTCAGATACAGAAGTGTGGTTAACCTTTCACAGAGATCTCAAACTCTTCCTAAAAATAGTGATGCATAGAAAGTAAGATACTAGAGTTTAGTCAAAATTCCGCCACATTCTATTGTAAATTCACTTTCTGTGTGTCAGTGTTTTGATCCATAAACTCAAGGCATGGAACACTAGATCAATGGTAAACCCCTTTCAGATTCTGGTCAAATACATGGCTTCTCTCCCTTTAACAAATCACATACACACATGCATATAATTTCAAGTGTTCCCAGAGTCTGGGCTTAGAAACTTTGGTTAAATTATTGCAAAACTTTGTTAATTCTGGGATCAAGAACAAATACATTTTCTTTGGGAAAAAAAAAAATTTTTTTATTTCCCCTGAGTTAGACAACCAAATGATATGAAATTAAATGTATTTCCGTGTTCATACATCTTGCAAAATCTATTTCAATGGCTGTTTGCTTCCATTTCCTAATATTTTCACAGAAATGATGACACATGGTGAAGCATTGTAACATTCTAATAGTACTGTAAATCTTGCCTTGTAAAGCAGTGAATTTTGAGTGAGAGAGTAGCAAGATAATGTATTGCATAGTTTTGCCATGTCCATGCAACTTTAGACTTGCGTGCAAGTGTTTCTGCCTAATGCAGTGGGCTAGGGATCTCAGTGACCGTAGCGGGTAACTATCAGGGACTTTGTAACTGTCTTGCCTGTTCTTATTGGGTGCGGGAGAGCCGATGACAGTGTTCCTTCTTGGGAAGGGTAAACACTGATGGAACCAGTTGGCGAGAATAATGTCCATGAAAATAGGGACCACATGGATGGCTGCCCCGGGTTGGTTTAGAGCCCCATTAGATACCACAGACTTTCTGTTTCCTAATTCCCATGCTGCAGCGCCTTTATCTTATCTGATAGTTCCAGGCACAGTGCAAACCTGTGCAGGTTGGTGCAGTGTGTCTACTCTGTTGCCCAGGGAGCCTTGTTACTCTCCTTGACCTCCATTCATAGCAAGTGGTCTTCCGAGGAGCTTCTTTCAATGCCAGGCCATCCTAACCTTGCCAGGCCAGGTTTTGACACACAAGGGAGGCCAGGCTAACAAAAAAGCTTCATGTTTCCAGTCCGAGCCATCAGCCAACATGGTGGACTGTCTTGGGTGTTTTCTTAGATGTCACCAACTCCTCTTCCTTCTGGTCTCGGGACAGAAGGTCACAGGCCTGGAGCAGAGCAGAAGCTGTTAGCTTGTCTCCACTCCAGATGGTTCTGGGCTGGACGATTAATTAAAATGTCTGAGCACGTGGCACACAGGGAATATAGTTGTAGTCAAATTGGAAGACACTTGTGGGCAATATACTTGTCGTTGAATTCGGACTGGAGTCAGGGTCTTAAGGTCTTCTACAGCTTTATATGGTCTTGCATTTTAGAACGTTAAAAAAAACAATGAATTAATTTTATTTGGCTGTGTTGGGTCTTAGTTGCGACACATGGGATCTTCCTTGAGTCATGCAGGGTCTTTGGTTGTGGTGCAAGGACTCTGGTTGTGGTGTGCGAGCTCAGTAGTTGTAGTGCATGGCCTTAGTTGCTCTGGGACGTGTGGGATCTTAGTTCCCTGACCAGGGATTGAACCTGTGGCAAGGTGGGTTCTTAACCACTGGCCCACCAGGGAAGTCCCAACATCTTTATTTTGACTGAATCAAGGATCCAAAGTGTATATTAACAAGTGTTTTGGGGTCTGGCTTTAGGTTTGAGAAAGCATACAACTGAGAGGGCTTCAGCCCCAGCTTTGCATTGTTAAGTTGACAAAATTGGTAGTCTGACTCTACTTTTTCTTACATAAATTAAATGTAGTTTTAGAGAAATCTTGAACCTTTGTTGAAACTAGTAGTTCTTCTTTTTTAGATTGAGGTTACCCTAGGGGGATATTCATAAACTCATCTGGCAATTAAATTTTTTTTGCCTAGTTAATTAACTCACTCGAAGACCGAGATCTAAGACAGGACTTGCGTCAGAGGAATCTTCAAGATGGGAGCATTGAGTAAGGCAAGGAGTCAGCAGACTGAGTCTGCTGCATGAAGTTCCAGGTGGCCAGAAGGTTCGTGTGAAATTTGGCCAATTGGAGAGACCCTGGTAAAGGAGCCAGAGCTGGCAGGAGCAGATAGAACAGGCTGCTAACTCCACACTGAATCCCCTTCCATTTCCTGTGCAAGAGCCACACTAATGAAAAAAATTTTGGAGAAAGAGTGGATTTCCAGAAAAAAGGCCAACACAAGAGTAAATTATGAATTAAAATAAAAATTGAGACAGAAAAGATGTAAATGAGAAAAATGGGTCATGTTCAGGGGCAGGAGCTGGCGGACTGGATCACAGAGCATAAGGACATCAAGCCATAGTTACTGTGACTGAGCTGACAGATCTGAGTAGAGATGATGGTAATCCAGGCAAATCCTATTCCTTTTGTCTCTAACAAGAAAATATTAATGTGTCGGTTCTTTAGCAGAAGCTGATCTTTTCCTGTTCCTCAGCTCTGCAGGAATGCCTCACCAAGGCCTGACCACAGAGAGGCACAGCGGACTGTGTTCTCTGTGTGTCTGATCATTAAAAAGGAATGTGTTTACTGAAGCTATTAGAGGGTCCCTGCTGGAGAATACCCCTAAAGATCTCTCAGGGAGAGATACTGTGTTCGGAACCATGGCAACGTGGCTCTAGGATGTAGGTTTCCGATGTTCCATCCAGAGCTAAAAAGAGTACTAATGACTCATATCAACAGAGCCCCTGAAAGATTTACACCACTCATAGCCTTAGAAACATTTACCTTCAAGTTCGAATCCCACCTCTACCCTTACCTAGTTAGGTAGTTTCAACCTCTCTGTAACTGTCTAGCCTCTCTCAGCCTGTCTCCTCATCTGAAAAATGAGATGATTGCCTCATGGTTTTATTTTGAAGACTAGAAAAATAACTGTTTTAAAGGATTGTGTGCAGTACTTGTTACATAATATATAATACACCATGGCAATAACTTCTCTTTGCCTGCTATAGAAAAAAGTGTAGGATGGTGATTCTAAACCTTTTGGAGTACAAAGAATATTTTTATCATTAGATATTTCACAGACTTATATATATATCAGTAGTTCTACTTTTAAGACGCACTGATGAAGAAAATATGTATTGATAGTAATACTTTAAAACAGGTTTGCAATTTAATAATCCTTAATGACATCTACATGCCCATGAATGCTCAGTTGGGCCTGACTTTTTTGTGACCCCATGGACTGTAGCCCACCAGGCTTCTTTATCTACGGGATTTTCCAGGCAAGAATACTGGAGTGTGTTGTCATTTCCTTCTCCCGGGGATCTTCTGAATCCGGGGATTGAACCCACATCTTCTGCACTGCAGGAGGATTCTTTACCACTGTGCCACTTGGGAAGCCCAGTGACATCTATACACACTTACAACACTATACTGCATCATCTGAGTGAGATGCAATGCGGGCACACGTGATTGTCAGGTTTCTCACTGTCACTAGCTGCTGTCAGGGCTCAGTGGCCCAGGTGTGTGACTGGTCCCAGATTTGTCCTGCTGGACTGTGTTGTGAGTGACACCTTTTGCTCTGGCTCTGGCCCTACTTCTCAGCCCAGAGACTAAGTGAGAGGGAGGCTCTGTAATTTGCGTAGCCAAAGCCCCACTTCTCAAGAACTAAAGCTTAATAGGGTCAGTGGTGGGGAATGACTGCCCAGGTGGTGGTAGTGGGTAAAGAATCTTCCTGCTGATGCAGGACATGAAGGAGATGTGGGTTTGATCCTTGGGTTGGAAAGATCCCCTAGAGAAGGAAATGGCAATCCACTCCAGTATTCTTGCCTGGAGAATCCATGGACAGAGGAGTCTGACAGGCTACAGTCCATCCATGGGGTTGCACAGAATCGAACATGACTGAGCTTGCATCCATACCCAAGGGTCAATGGGGACCTGAGTCTCTTCAGGGGAGATTAATTCACTTTGTTGCTATGTATACTGGGTTGAATAGTGTCCTCCTAAAATTGATGTCCACCCAGAACCCCAGAGTTTCAAATAGATCTTTGCAGATGAATTTAGATTAGAGTGGTTGAAGGTGCACCCTAAACCCAAAGATTGGTTCACTCATAGAAAGGGCATGTGAAGACACAGATGTGTACACAGGGAGAATGCCCTGTGCCGACGGAGGCAGAGATTGGAGTGATATCTCTATATGTCAAAAAACAACACGGATTGCCAGCAACCAGCAGTAGCTGGGAGAGAGACATAGAATGGCTTAGATGCTCCAGAAGGAACCAATCTCATTAATACCCTGGTTTGAAACATGGCTTCCAGGACTGTGAAAGAATACATTTCTGCTATTTTAAATCATCTGGTTTGTAGTACTCTGTTATAGCAATCTTGGCAAACTTGATTTTTTTCTTATGACCAAAATGATAAATGTTCATCATAGCACTTCTGAGTTATAAAAAATTGAATTATACAAAAAGAAAAATAAATTATGCTTTATTCCATCACTTGAAGATAACTATTGCAAAACATTTGGATATTTATTCACCTGGCCTTTTTCTTTGGACATGTGGGGTGTGTGTGTGTGTGTGTGAGTTTATTTTTTAAAACAAATTTCAGATGATCAATAGCTACGCTTCTGCATTTTTCTTCTGCTGGGTAAAAGCAGAGAAACCAAAATCTGTGTAACCCAAGCTATTTTTTTTTTTTATATATATTCTCAGAAAACTTTCCAGATGATTTTCAGTCTTTTCCTCTATCAGAGAGTGGCTCAGTTGGTAGGGAGTTTCTCCCGTTTATGACAGACAGATGCTGACATATGTCTAATAAATTTAGCACTTAGCTTTAGCTTATGTTCAAGTTCACAGTGCCCAGGAGATAAGACGAAATTGGTATTATGTAAAACCCTTGACAGCCTCTGGGCCCTAGGACTTAGCATGTCTTTATCATCAGGTCTGTTTACAAAGAAAAGTCTTTGAAAGGTTTTCTCTGTGGAACAGGGTTCTTTCAAAATCGCACATGGTGAAAATGTTACATGAGCTGTGTGCCGCTTGTCTGCTCCTGACAGTTAAGGAAGGGAAATTTCTTTTGGCAGCCCACAGTGGCCCCTTGAACCTGGCCTCTTAGCTCCCTGGTCAGGCTGCGATATGAGCTCCGTCTGCAGCAGGGGGAGAGGGCAGGAGCAGGGGCAGAGAACACAATGCTGCCCAGGATGGCAAGCCTCTCCCTGGACAGGAAGGGGGTCCATCTTGTTCCTACATGTGGAGCCAAAGGGCCAGCATTGACCTAAAGCCCTAACCTTTTGGGCACCAGGGACTGGTTTCCTGGAAGAAAATTTTTTCTCAGACCAGGGGTGGAGGGGATGGTTTCAGGATGATGCAAGCACATTGCACTTATTGTAACTTTATTATTATTACATTGTGATTTATAATGAAATAATTATACAGCTCACCATAATGCAGAATCACTGGGAGCCTTGAGCTTGTTTTCCTGAGCTCAGGAGGTAATGGGGAGCGGCTGTAAATGCAGATGAAGCTTCACTTCCTTGCTGTCTGCTCACGTCCTGCTGTGCAGCACAGTTGCTAACAGACTGCCAACAAATAGTCTGTGGCGGGGGGGCTGGGGACCCCTGGCCTAAAGTGAAGTGAAGTCGCTCAGTTTTGTCTGACTCTGCGGCCCCATGGACTGTAGCCCAACAGGCTCCTCTGTCCATGGGATTTTCCAGGCAGGAGTATTGGAGTGGGCTGCCATTTCCTTCTCCAGGGGGATCTTCCTGATCCAGGGATTGAACCTGGGTCTCTTGGACTGTAGGCAGACGCTTTACTGTCTGAGCCACCAGGGAAGTTCAGGGGCTCCAAATATTAGCAGCAGTGGGAGACAGAGTCCTTACCCTTCTGCTACCCAAGGGGTTTCACAGAAAGTAAAGGCTAATATAACTACCTCTAAGAGGAATTGCCAACCTGGAGTTCTTTAACATGGGTGCTGAGGATGAAGCTCTATTTGCCAAAGCAGCAGCAAAGAGGCCAAGAGCAGGCAGTAACTGGCCAGCCCTGAGGGAGAGGTCGCAGGCTTCAGAGTCTGGCTTTCTCTCTCTTCCCTTCTTCTTCTCCTTGGTTCCTTTTTTCCCTTCTGTGCTTCCTCCCTCCCATCCTTCCTCTCTTTCTTCCTTCCTTTTTATTTTCCTTTAAGTAATTTGGATTAGTTGCCAGAATACAAAATGTGAGAGATTTCAGGGACTTCCCTGGCAGTCCAGTGGTTAGGACTCCATCTTTCCAGTGCAGGGGGTGAACTTGAGGGAGGAAAAGGAACAGGCCAAGCTGACTCCAGCTTGAAAAAGGAGGAAATTCCATCTTTCACCTTCAGTGAGCTTTGGACTACATGCCTGGTAGCCCTGGGGATAACATACCTATGGCTGAACTGGCCTCCTGGACTGATAAACACCAGATTCCATACCAAGCTATCCCGTCGCCAAAAAGAATGTAACAATCCCCTATGTGGTCAATCGCCTTTGTAATCTTTATGGCACCCATGGGTGTAGGCTACAGTGTATAACCAGCTGACCCTTCTGATTAAGAATCATGGCTGTAACCTGATTGTATCCCCTTTAATACTTCCCAGGCTAGGTTTAAGTAATTTGGGGATGTGGGCTTGAGCAGTACACTTAAGGTATAAAAGGTTTTCATAAAAGTCGGTCGGGGTCCTTTGCTAAGAGGAGAGCTCTGCCTTGGGTCCGCCGGTGTAATAAACTGTATTCCATTATCTGCATTGTCTTCCTGAGTGAGTTTGTTTCCCGGAGTGTGTGGCTACAACAAACTAAGTTTTTCCTTGTTGGGGAACTAAGATCTCACATGCCTCGTGGTGTGGCCGAAAGAAAAATAAAGGTGGGATGGGGAGGGAAGGGGGAGGGTGGCTTAGGAGGGGGCAGTGTATGTATATGCTGATATATGGCTGAAGCCATCACAATATTGTAGAGTAATTATCCTCCAATTAAAAATAAAAGAAAATTTTTTTTTAAGAAAAAGAGATTTTGTGCCCAAGCGGCTGAGGGCATTCTCTGGCCTCTCTAGGCAAAGGAGGCTTGGGATTGCTTTCACGTGTTCCTGCATGGCAACTTCTGGCCAGAGCTTAGTTCCTGCCTGCCTTCAGGTGGGAGCTGTGCTTCCCACTTGTCCACTGACACCCCTCCATGCCCAGATCCTCCCTTTCCATCATTGCCTGGCTCCAGGGGACCTTCTGAGATGCCCTGTTCACTTGAGCAGGATGTGCTGCACTTCAAATCGTGTCCCTGTGAGCCTCTTTAGCTTACAGCCTGACAAGAGAAGCCTGGAGACCCTCTCTCTCATTTCCTTCTGCCTTACCTGTGTCTCTTACCTGCAGAAGTCACATGTGCCCACCCGACCTCAGCTTCCACCCCTGGACAATGAGAGTACCAGGGTACGTGGACGTGTCCTGACCCTCCATGCCTGGGGAAACACAAATGCAAACTTATTGGCACTGGTGGCATATTCAGGGCTAAACAAACAATGGGAGACTGCACCTTAGATTCAGGCAATAAGATGATGCATCGTCTGTAGAAAATATAAAACTCCAATAAAACCAACTAAAATCTTTTTTTTTTTTTTAACCAGTGATAAAATACTCCTTCACCAAAAAAATGTTTTGTTGGTCTAAGTTCCAAGAAACTTTGCAGTTGCTGGTGAGTTTTCATAATATGTAAACTTAAAAAGGATAGCTCATTAATTACCCTGTTATAAACACTGTAATTTACATGGTGGTTTATTCTAAATGCTCATGGTTATACACTCAATGCTCAGAACTGGAGACCCAGCTGACTGTTTGGAGGGTGAATTCGTCATTGTCTGACATCCTTTGAGAGCTCTGGATGCATTTTGTGTCACCAGTCCCATGAGATGTGCTGCATTTTCCTGCTTTTAAACAGAAATTTCAAACTAAACAATGACAGCAGAGTGAGTACAGAGAAGGAAAAAGGACTGAAAATTACTTTGATTCTTTTTTTGTAATCACTTGGAGTTTGTACTTACTTAAGCATTTAAAATGATGAAACAGTATAAACTATAAAAGTGTAATATGTATAAATGTGTTTATTTCTTTGTGTTTATAAAAATACAAATTTAGTTCAGACATGAAATAGTCTACTGAAATGGAATAATATCTGTAAGATTTAAATGTATTCCTTTCTAAAACAACTGTTAGTGGTTTTACTGAAATTAATGTACCACTGTTGTAAATTTTTTTCGGGATAGTTCTTCTGTTAAAACCAAAGTCAAAACCGAGTTAGAACTGAAGAACAAAGCAGGGAAAAAACATTCATCAGCATTATGATTTCATAGTTGTCTAAATTGCGCCCTTTGCAGACACTTCAGTTTTATTACAGATTGCTTATTAGTTAATGGGGAGTCATTTAAATAAAATATTGTTATAACACTATAACCAGAGAATCACATTTCAAAACTGTTGGGTAAGTATCAAGCTATTGAATAAATAATTGTTCTTTCCTCCCCTTTTTGTACCATAATATTTATTTTCTCTCATATTTTTCATTTATTTTTGTGTTTAATGGTATGGTTATATAGGCGTATGAAATTTAATTGAAAGCAAATTTACACTGTATTTCTTTTCTGGTCATAATTGGTGTTCTTTTCATTCATGATTATTACTGCAAATGACATTGTGATACAGGAGAAGGGGGTAGTTTGAATTGACCCCTCCCATGTGTCATGTATGGATGTGAGAGTTGAACTACAAAGAAAGCTCAGTGCCAAAGAATTGATGCTTTTGAAATGTGATGTTGGAGAAGACTCTTGAGAGTCCCTTGGACTGCAAGGAGATCAAACCAGTCCATCCTAAAGGAAATCAGTCCTGAATATTCATTGGGAGGACTGATGCTGAAGCTGGAACTCTAATACTTTGGCCACCTGATGCAAAGAACTGACTCATTTGAAAAGACCCTGATGCTTGGGAAAGATTGAAGGTGGGAGGAAAAGGGGATGACAGAGGATGAGATGGTTGGATGGCATCACCGACTTGATGGACAAGAGTTTGAGTAAGCTCCAGGAGTTGGTGATGGACAGGGAAGCCTGGCGTGCTACAGTCCATGGGGTCACAAAGAGTGGGACAGGACTGAGCGACTGAACTGAACTGAACTGACGGGTGTGAAGCAGGTAAAGCTCAGCAGTTGCGGTGGAAACCAGCAGGGGGTGCTAGAGATGCTTAACTCCCTTGCCTGCCTCCAGCTCCTCCTAGGAGCCCCAGGTTTCAGAAACACAGGTGAGCATCACTGGAGGCTTTCTGCAGATTAACTCAGTGCTTCCTTCAAACTGCAATTGACTGTATCTGAGTGTGTCACCCGCCACGGCCTCTGCCCACATCCAAGCACCATAACCTGTCACCCCCGAAGTCTCCCAACTGATTTTCTGCTTCCACACTACTTCTCTACCATACTTTTCTGGCCAAGGGCTAAAGGAATACTGTTAACTATGAGTCAGACCTGGAACACCTCCTGTATCAGAATCCCCCAGAGACATGCTCTGGTTTGAAGAATTGACTCCAACTCCTGCCCCTCACCTGGGCCTGTGAAATTGCAGTGGGGCTCGCTCCTCACCCCACATGTGAGTCACTCCTCAGATTCCACTCAAATGTTCCCTCCTCAGAGGTTCCCTGAGTGTGCTTGTCCTTCTCCCACTCTCTGACCCCCGACCTGCTGCACTTTACTTCACAGCACTTAGCATTACCTGACACCTCACTTAAGTATGGACTTGTTTGTTTACTTACTGTTTGGGGCTGAATATTCTTATTGCCCCCCCAATTTATATGTTGAAGCCCTAATCCCCAATGTGATGGTATTTGGAGGTGGCTATTTGAAGATAATTAGATTTAGATGGGGGCTCCCCTGGTGGCTCAGATGGTAAAGAATCTGCCTGCAATGCAGGAGACCCAGTTTCCATTGCTGGGTCAGGAAGATCCCCTGGAGAAGGGAGTGGCTACCCACTCCAGTGTTCTTGTCTGGAGAATTCCATGGACAGAGGAGCCTGGAGGGTTACAGTCCACGAGGTTGCAAGAGTCAGACACAACTGAGTGACTAAAACACAGACACACACAGAGGTTTAGATGAGGTCATGAGGGTGGGGCCCTCCTGTTGGGATTAGTGCCCTTATAAGAAGAGGAAGAGAGACCAAAGTGGGTGTCTTTAATGGCCTCCCCTTTCCCTCTTACTTCTTCCCTCTCTTTCCCCCTCCCTCCCTCAATTTCCCTTCCCTCTCTTGCTTGCCCCTCATTCTTCTTCCACCCACCCCTCCCCACCCCCTCTGACCAAGGAGAGGCCATGTGAGGACAAAACAAGCCAGGGAGGAGCTCTCAGCAGGATCCATGTCTGAGGCACTTTGATCTTGGACTTCCGGCCTCCAGAGCTGTGAGAATTCAGTGTCTGTTGTTGAAGCCATCTGGTCTGTGGCATTTCGTTATAGCAGCCTGAACTGACTAAGATGCTTATTTATAGATTTACTCTTACCTAATAGAAACTGAGCATTAGAGGGCAGGGATGACTATTTTTTGCTCACTGCTTATAACCCTAGAGCCTAGAACAGTGACTGGCATATCATGGGTGCTCAATAAATACTGTTCAATGGTTGAATGAATGGACCTCTGAGGTTTCTTCCAGCCCTGTGTTTCTAGGCTCACCTATTATCTATCTCTCATGGAATACTATTCAATATGTGAGGGGCTGGTAGTTTTCTCAAGAATTGAGAAAGTGGTCTTCATTTCAGGGGGTTCACAGCATGAGTGGGAAAGTCTTGGGTGGATGTACCATTATAGCAGCTTCAACCATCATGAAAACTTTCAACTATGTCACAGCAAACCAAAGTAGTCTGAAGGTAGGTGTGAGAGAGGGAAAATGAAAATTATGATCAGCTAAATGGCAAATTCAGTGGGTCCAAGGCCCAGTCTCATCCAAAGCTTATTTTAATAATCACCAAAACCCCTGCTTTCATCACATTTTGAGGAGGTTGACTATTTTAAAGACTCTTGCCCACTAATACACAGATTTTTTTTCTCTCTTCTCTTTCTTAGATTCCTATACAGTTTGAACAAGTTAGTTTCACAGTATAAATAATAATGAGTCTTACCTACTAGGTATTCTGCTTTTTATAGTTTCAAAGCTCTTCCTAATCATTTATTAAAATCCTCATTTGGCAGTTCTTATATTGAGTATAGTTCCCTGTGCTATATAATAGGACCTTGTTGTTTATCCATTTTATGTGTAATAGTTTGCATCTGCTAATCTCAAGCTCCTAATCCATCTACCCACCCACTTTGGCAACTACAACTGTATTCTCTGTGTCTGTGAGTCTCTTTCTGTTTCACAGATAACTTCGTTTGTGTAGTATTTTAGATTCTATATTTTAGTGATATCGTACGGTATTTGTCTTTCTCTGTCTGAATTCACTAGTCTGATAACTTCTAGGTCCATTCACATTGTTGCAAAATGTCATTATTTTGTTCTTTTTATGGCTGAGTAGTATTCCAGGTGGTGCAGTGGTAAAGAATCCACCTTCCAATGGAGGAGATGCAAGAGATGCAGGTCCGATCCTTGGGTTGGGAAGATCTGAAGTTGAAATGACAACCCACTCCAGTATTCCTGCGTGAAAAACCCCATGGACAGAGAAGCCTGGCGGACTACAGTCCATGGGGTTGCAACGAGTTGGACATGGCTGAGTGACTGGGTGTGCATGTGCACACACACACACACATCCTTCTTTTATAGATGAGGACAATGAGGTTCAGATAAGCAGAATTCCTGTTCCCATGGCAGCTGGAACCTTTTGAAAGTGAGAGACCACGGCAAAAGAAGCATCCAGAAGGCAAGCCAGTGGTGTTTGGAACACAGCATGGGAAGAACACGGAACACACCACGTAGACACACTTGTCACTAACCGTTTGGTGATCCCCAGCAAGGAACTCATTTTCCTGAATCTTATTATCCTAAACTCTGAAATAAAGGCTTTTCATGAGAATCACTGATTTCCAAATGTGAGTACACATCGGAATCACAGGGGCCTGCTGTGCTCTGCCCCCCCTCACCCATCCCCAGTTTCTGATTCAATAGGTCTGGGACGGGAGCAAATATCTTTAGAAAGATCCCCACTGATCGGCCTGCCTCATCCAGGTTTATGATGGTCTTGGTGCCATCTCTGAAGAGCACCCTGCTTCCCTCTGCAATATGTCCAAGTTCATCTCTCTCAAGGTCCTTCCTCAGTCTGAACTTCCAGGAGTCTCTGACTTCTCAGAATGTCACCAGGGCATGAGAAGTAGGAGCTGTGTTTCTCTCCCCACAACAGGAGGCAGTGGACACTTTAATGAGTGGAAGGCAGCAGCAGGGCCTTTAAGTAGCAACTCACCTTGTCGTGAATGGCCCCTATGAGTTGTGTTATAAGAATCCAAAGGCTGTGGGGTCCTTCCCAAACTTTGGGGATCCTTCACTTTCACTTGAGCTGAGCAGGGTAAACTGCTTCCTCCCCAAGTCATAGCTTTTTCAGCCACTTTCCCATATCATGAAAGCGAGATTTTCAAGGATCCTCTTATTTAATTCATTCTTTATTCTTCTTAACTTGTCCAATGGTCATATTCCATTGGTATAAAAAGTAGTCTCCTCTGAAGAGAACATTTGAGTCATTTTGGTAAGGCTGCATGGCCATACAATATTGGTACAATTTAAAAAATAAAGGTCTTGACTTCCCCAGTGGTACAGTGGATAGGAATCTGCCTGCCAATGCAGGGGAGATGGGCTCAATCTCTGGTCCAGAAAGATTCCACATGCTGTGGAGCAGCTAAGCCTGTGTGCCACAAGTACTGAAGCCCAAGCACCTTAGAGTCCATGGAGAAGTGAGCACAATAAGAAGCCCACACGCTGAAGCAAACATTAGCCTCCACTCGCCTCAGTTAGAGAAGGCCTGTGTGCAGCAATGAAGACTCAGCACAGCCAAAAATAAAATAAATAAATTAATTTAAGATATTATTATTAAAAAAATAAAGGTCTCATGTAAAATACACAGGTATATCCACAGCATATAAACAAACATCGTTTGGCATCACCTCTTCTGCCTTTTAATACAATATTTTAAAAAATCGAATAACAAGTGCATCTGGTTATTCTGATGTCAACTAAGGTCATTACCATAGTACTTTCTTCAGGGGAAAAAAGTCCCTTCCCTTTGAAGGGTGCACAGTTCATTAGGATGAGTCAGGGAAACCACATGATGAGTTTCAATGGAAATGCTGCTCCTCTGTTCATAATTATAATCTTGTCTCAATGCAGACAGTCAGGCAGGAGGACCACAGCAAATAGCACCAATTAGAAAATAACACGTTGGGTGAAAATTCCCCCAAACAAAGGCCTTTTGCAGCAACTTGATTTCCCAACACCCCTCGCTCTCAGGGGAACGACTGACTGGACAAAAATATGGGAAGGAACAACAAAAGCTGGGCTTGCTTTCCAGAGGCCCATCCAGGGACCTAAGAACTCAAGTCCCGCATAATTCAGCAGCAATGGCTTGTATGCCCCACGTACACACAAGGACACACACACGTGTCCTGAGGGGACACCTTCTGGCCCAGGCTGGTCTCTGAGTGGGGGAACGAGATTATTTTGTGTGTTCCCTTGGGAAGCTGGGAGGGTAGGTAGAATGGGGTGGGAAGAAACCTAGGGAAAAAAAAAATCCTGTTTTTCTTTCTCCTCTTTTGCCACAATAATCAAGGAGATAAAAATCTGGTTCTTATCTATTTTTGTTATGAAAACCTACCCTTCTTCACCCTAAGGTAATGGGAATTGAAGCTGGATGTTTGAGATCAGTTAGAGATTGATGACATTTGTTATAAACCTCAAGCTCCAGCTAGGTCAAAATCCCAGGTTTCATCAACAGGGTTAAATGAAGCTGTGCTGTGTGAAGAAGCTGTAGTGTTTCCCTGGTGATGCACACAGGAGGGAAGTGACCGGAAGGGAGCCACTGGGTGCTTTTGTGTCTCAATCTTGGGGATTGTTACACAGGTGTGTTCTGTGAAAACTCATTGAGCTGTAGGTTTCTGATAGGAGCCTTTTGTATATGGATGTCATATTTCTATGAAATTTTGTTCAGTTCTATGCAGTAATCAAAACTTTCAATTTCACTCAAAGTTACGATTTCTCTCCCACCTCTAGGGAGGCCCTATTACAGGGTCTTTTGCCTCTTGGAAAGGAAGTGTGTGTGTGTGTGTGTGGGGGGGGGGTGTGGTACATAGTGTGTATGTGTGGTATGGTGTGGTGTGTGTGTGTAGTGTGTTTATTGTATGTGTAGTGTGTGTGGTATAGTGTGTGTGATGTAGTGTGTATGTGGTATGTATAGTGTGTGGTGCCTGGTGTGGTGTATGTGGGTATAGTGTGTGTGATGTAGTGTGTATGTGGTATGTATAGTGTGTGGTGCCTGGTGTGGTGTATGTGGGTATAGTGCGTGTGGTACAGTGTGTATGGTATAGTGTGTATGTGGTATGATGTAGTATGGTGTGTGTGGTGTATGTGTGTGTACTGTGTGTATGGTGTGTGTGTGGTGTATGTATGTGTAGTGTATGTGCGGTGCATGTGTGGTGTGTGTAGTGTGTATGTGGTGTGGTATAGTATGGGGTGTGTGGTGTATGTGTGTGTACTGTGTGGTATGGTGTGTGTATATGGTGTGTGTGTGTGTGTGTGTGTGTCTGTGTGTCGTGTATGTGTGTGTGGTGTGTGTATGGTGCATGTGTGGTGTGGTGTGGTGTGTGTGTGTGTGTGTGCGTGTGTGTGTGTGTAGTGTACGCAGTGTCTAACTGGTGTGTGTGTGTGTGTGGTGTATGTGTGTGTACTGTATGGTATGGTGTGTGTGTGTGCGTGTGTGTGTGTGTGTCTGTGTGTGGTGTATGTGTGTGTAGTGTGTGTATGGTGTATGTGTGCTATGGTGTGTGTGTGTGTGGTGTGTGTGTGTGTGGTGTATGTGTGTGTAGTGTGTGTATGGTGCATGTGTGGTATGGTGTGTGTGTGTGTGTGTGTGTGGTGTGTGTGTGTGTCTGTGTCTGTGTGTGGTGTATGTGTGTGTAGTGTGTGTGTGGTGTGTGTGTTGTGTGTGTGTGGTGTGTGTGTGTGGTGTGTGTGTGTGTGTATGGTGTGTGTGTGTGTGTGGGATGTGGTATATGTAGTGTATAAGTGGTGTGTGTGGAGAAGATCACCTCCTCTCCCTCTTCCTCACTCATCTCTACCCCCTATTCTTGACCCCTGGGGTGGGGGTTGCCAGCTGTGAGGGGGGAGAACACATAAGGAGAACTAACAAGCTCTTAGCCGGTGGGCCAGAAGCTGACAGAGTGAATCTTTCTCATGCTCCTCCCAGAGTCCCATCCACAGGTGCTGCTAATGGCCCACAGTTTCCCCCTTTTGGGAGAAATTGTAATTGACCAGATACAAGCCACATCTGCTGGGTGATGACCCAGACATGCCCCAGTCTCCCCAAGTGTCCCCCTTCCCCCACATTACAAGCAGGAGCCAATGATCAACTGGCCTGGTTTGAAAGCCTGGTCCCCTTTTCCACAGGACAGCAGAACCTGTAGGGCCAGTCAGAAGTGAGCCACTCACAGAGACCTCATCCTTGTTTTGTCCTCCCCCTACCCTGTTCTATCCTGATTCCCCAACTCCTTCCCCTGAGAACACCCACTCCGTAAACCACAAGAATCCCTCTATTAGGCCCTGCTCCAAGGCAGCCCAACCAAAGGCAGCTGGCTCCGAGCTCTCCAAGCCTGGGAAAAGTTGAAGGCTGATATCTTCCCTGGGTGATCTGTGGGTCTTCTCCGCTCGCTGGTGGTCTTTTGCCTGTAGACCCTCTCACCCTGCTGGTGCTCTCCATCCCAGCTACTGTCATTAGCCCTTGGAAATCGGATAATCCTGTACCAACTTCTCTGTAGACCACCCATGCCAGCTCCATCATATTGCCCATGTCTTGTCCTTGGAAACTCAGGGTAATTTGCCGTGCAAACTCCAGGAGTTACAGCTGTCACCCACCTCTCCTTTATTCCCCATTCCTTACATTTTAAGGGTTTGTAGCTGAGGATAAAGTATTAGTCCACTTTATCCCCCTAATTATTGGGGGGACATGGGACAAACTCTCTAAGAGCCTTTGAGAGTTTGAGTGGTATTCACATGCAGCCTTCTCCAGAGAGGGTTATAGAAATACGAAATTGTTATTGAGTGGGTGTGTTGGTATTTTTATATCTGATACTTATATTTTGATATCTCAATTAAAACTTCCAATGTAACATCCTGTGACACTCAAATATTTGAAGACTGCTTTAGGGTTTACAGAAAGGGTCCTTTTCCCATACATTATTGCATTACTCATCATCCCTGGGCTATCCTGGTATTTTTTTTTTTTTCTCTGTAGTTTTCCTCGGGGGCTCATCAGAGACTTTGAATTCTCCATGTGGTTTATGGGTGAAAGAAAATCTGGAAGCTCCTTCCCAGCTTTGAGAGGAACCCTGCAGATATGAGGATCCAAAATGCCGCTCTCCTCATGGGTGACATCAAGGTTTTCCTCTCCCACACTGTCAGGTTACACATTCATATGAATATCTGAATATTCATATTCAGATGTGAAGCTGTAGTCTGGTTTGATCCAGGCTATATCTCAAGATGCCACACTTCCTGGGGAGCATGAAAAACTAGCAAGAGCCCCACAATTCTGCCTTCACGTCCCAGCTCCCTCCAACAATCTCTTTAGTCCTCTGTTTCTTCAGCTGAAAATGAGGGAGTTGTACTATGTACTCTCCCAGGATCCCCTCCCATTCAAATATTCTGATTTTTATGATCTTGAACTCCATTGTTAGTTTAATTAGATAGTCAACTTAGAAAAAGGAGTTAGCATGACATCCAGCCTCAAAGGGGGCCTCAGTCTGCTCTTCCAGCATTTATCACAGCAACGTGATGGTTCTGGGAGGGACAAGACGTGCCAGCAAATGGAACCGCTGGTGGTAGGGCAGTGTGTCTTCTTTTAGATCCTTGGAACAGTCTTGGGGAAAAAAAAAGTTTAGCAACAACCAAGGTCAGACAAGTTGGGCCCCTGTACAAATAGCAACCCTACGGTTCCTGTAAACAGATGTGAGGCAGTGCCTATTTTAACCGAATCACCCACTTGGCAACAGGACAACAACAGTAAACCCATTGTTGCTGGCTTCTGTCTCTGTCAAAAAGAAAAAAAGTTTACTCCCTGAGGCCCCTGAGCTTTTGGCTTTATTAAGAAACTTGATAAATATAGTTCAGTAAGTGTGTGGTCCATCTCGAATTTATAACCAGTTTCTAACCTGACCAGAAGGGGTCATGGTGTCAAAAGGTTTGCCTCATTTTTGTTTTGATTAGAGAAAATCCAAGAAAATGGGAAGCCCATGGTTTCCTGACCGGGTCTCCCAGGTCTGGGGTGGCTACTCTCCCCACCTTGCCTGTGGCTCCTTCTTTGAGCTGACAAGACCTCTGCTCATATGTGCAACCTTTTCAGAAACCTGTTGACAGGTTTGAAAATAAAGCAGGCGATGTAAAGAACACGCAAGTCATAGCTATATGAAAGGCGACCAGGCTGGCCCTCCCAGTGGGGATTAGAGAGGATCAGCTGTCCAGTCAGGCTCACTCCCGGGAGGCGGGCCTCCTCAGGGTGGAGAGGGGCCCTGTGGCACCTCTGCTGTCCAGCTGCTATGCGGGGCCCTCTCTGCCCTTCTCAGATGCTCTGGGTCTCTCCCAGGATGCCGGGACATGAGAGCCTTGGAATTGCCAAGGAGTCTGTGTGATGTGGTCTGGGGGCCAGGTTCACTGCTCCTCAGGGTGAGCGGCCTGGGGCAGAACCTGGGGTCTAAGGAGACTCAGCAGCGAGAGTCTACTCCCAGGAGGTTTTGCTGACTTTGATCGGGCTCAGGTCCTCTGCTTCTAGATATGGGGGGTTAGAGGGAAACTATGATCTGAGAGCAACAGTCAGGGGGTCTGAGGTACACAGGGTGGCCGTACTACACTCTGGGAGGGGGGCCAGTATGTCTCCTCTTCCTCTCATTTTCCAACTTCCTGTTCATCATTCACACCAGTGTGCAAAAGAATTGTTCACCTTGGTGTACAAAATAATTATTCTTCCTCCTAAAGTCAATGATATGGGACTCATTTCTGTGTGCAAATATGGCAAGAACTCTGTGGAAAAAAAAGGAATATAAAAGTTTCCTGGTATTGGGTACCAGTGTATACCCTGCCAAGATCCCAAATAATGCTAGGATTAGGATTAGTAAGTATCTTACAGCAGTGGATCATTTATAAAGAGTGTTCACGGTGACCTAATTTTTAAAGTGTATGGCTCCTTTCAGGATTTCCATGGTCGGCCTGTCACTTAGCATCCTTCCGCCCCGTCTCTGCCCTCATGCTGTAGAACATAGCTGTCAGGTCCAGGATGAATAAGCCCCCTTCTAGGCTGGTCATTGAGATTTGAGAGATTACACAAATGAAATGGGGCCTCTGCAAAGGCCCCATATCTCTGCAAAGAGGAATTTTACAAACATGCTTTTCTTGCTAACCAGACTGAGTGATCACATTGATGTCATGAAACTGTGAGTTTTGTCATAAGCTCAAGAATTGTCCACTGATCCTGAAGAACTGCAGCAAAAAGAGGAATATGGGGACAGGATGGGAAAATGATTCCGCTGCAGAATAGAAAGCTGTGAGGCTCTCTCATTGGTTACGGTGGAACTTCCTGCCATGCGAAGATGCATTAACTGGGCAGAAAGATGGAATGTATACTAACGATAATCTGGAAGACATCACAAGTGAATGCAAAGATCAACTCTGAGAACACTTGAGACCCTGCCTTTCTCTCCTAACATACATTATGAGTCAGTCAAACTAGGACACAAGATACTCCTTTAATTGTCCTGCACTTTCCTCTCCTTGTTCAAACTGGTACCTCTTCTGAGAACGTACTTTTCACAGTACCCTTAACAGCCAGTGTCTCTTTCTGACAGTACCCTTAACAGCCAGCGATTCCTTTCTGACAATGTGCTAAAGACACGTGCATCATCTTATGTAGCTCATCTAATCCTCATAAGCACGTTATGAAACAGGTGTTATCAATCTCCATCTTACAGCTTTGGAAACTAAAGGCATAAAAATTCAGGGAACTTATGCAAGGTTGCACTGGCAGTCAAAACGGGGGTTCCATGTGGGGCAGGCTATGACCTTAACCCTTAAGTGAGCCAGTAGAGAGAGGAAACTTTCAAAGAACATTTTGAATTCAGGAGACTTTCTTTCCCCAGCTTGAATTGCTCCCTGGCTAGTGGCCTCACAGTCCAGACTGGTACCTCAAGTCTGATGTGACATTCCACGCTGCCTTGCTCTGGGCCATCTTGCCCCTGTGCATCTTTGTCAGGATCTGATCTTAGTTGGGGCTCAATAAATGTCCCTCCTGCTTTGACTAGTGTGCTGCTGCTGCTGCTAAGTTGCTTCATTCGTGTCTGACTCTGTGCGACCCCATAGAAGGCAGCTCACCAGGCTCCCCCGTCCCTGGGATTCTCCAGGCAAGAACACTGGAGTGGGTTGTCATTTCCTTCTCCAATGCACAAAAGTGAAAAGTGAAAGTGAAGTCTCTCAGCTGTGTCTGACTCTTAGAGACCTATATAAGCAAGTTAAATTTTTTACAAGTGATAATTTATTAGGGTTCTGCTTTAAATTCGGAAATTATGTCATTGTATCCATACAACTTCTGTTCTATTTTTTTCCAGTGAAGAATCAAACTCAGGAAGATTAATAACATGCCTGAAGTCACTGAGGTAGAGGGACAGAGTTAAGATGCAGCTGCCAATTTGTCAGACCCCAAAGTTCTTCTACTGCATGACCTTTCCTTCCAAGCTCCGGGACCGTGGGGAGGGAAGGATGTGTCGGGGTTGGATGAGAATGGTGGAGATGAACTTCTCATGAATGATTCTATATAAATCATACCAAATGATGTGATACTAAAGCTGGTGGAAACAACTCCAGCCTAGAAAAAGCCCATGGAGTCCAACAGCCCCAGAGCCAGTCTTGTTGCTGCTCTTGAAAAATGAAATTTAGCAATTCCCCCCTTGATCCTAGAGCAGATATCACATGCATGAAACATCATATGTAATCAGAGTCCAGGAGCCCTTGGGTCACTCCACACAATTCAAACTAGGTGCTGCTATTCCTGGGGAACATATTTTTAGTTTAAGCTGGGATGTAATGAGATCTCTAAAAATAACACTGTGAAAGGTGAGGCTAAGTGTAGGGGCCGAGTTCACCCCAGTGCTGAGGCAATAAAACATTATTCATGGTCCATTTAAAGCTGTGCAGTCCTGGGCCAACTTTTTTGCTTAAACAGAAGTTTGGTTCATCCTATTTGGACCTAATTCAGTTTCCATCTACATGGTGGTGGTCTGCGCAAGAGGAACTTAGAATATAGGCTATTAGAGGAATTTTACAGCTGCTGAAGCACCTCAGGCTGGTTTGTCTCTGAGGGGCTCTGGTTACACTCAGGCAAGAGACTGGAATATTGAGTGTTGAGACCACCCCACAACTCGGCCGGCTCCCTGCCCTGCTGCCTCGTCTCAGAATCATGCTCCCTGGGTCTTTTGGCTGCAGTTATAACAAACGATCTCCTGGCTTGGCAGTGGAAGAGTTCAAGCATGCCCGTAACGTCAGACCCAGAAAATGGCACCCAATAGCGTCCAGAAATTGTGATAAGGAGCTCACAACAGATGTGAGAAACTTCAAGATTTTAATAATTCAGGGCTTTGGAAGGGATATAGTTTTCCTGAACAGAAAAGCACTGTATTAAGTGTACCACCCACAAGAACTTTGAACAGACACACCAGCAGACACTCACACCATCCGAAATACATCCACATGTGCCCTGTGCCAAGGCTTCCGCTCCCTGACTTAAGGTAGATCTGACAGCAGCAGATGGTGATTCTCAAATTTCTTATCTCACCCTGGTTATCCAGAAACATCGTTTATCCTGTCCTTGGGGCTGTGCTAAAGAAGCTGAAGTTACAGGCTGGATTCTATTGACGATCCCGTTGACTTCACTCTCTGAAAAAGAAATGGTCAGAAATGTGATTTGCTTGCCTGTTGATCTGTTTATTTATACTCACCCTTCACCAGATATAGATATGGGGTGAGGTCATAGACTCTACCTTAACCACTGGCTTACAAATATCTTGTTATAGATATTGTACATGTAGATAGACATGGCCCAGTATAAGCCAATATACTACTGGAAAATTTGCCCATAGCCCAATCCTTATTGTTGATGCTGGCAGGTTCATTAAAGGGAGGTCAACACCATGGGGACTAAATTAACCCTAGTTCTATATACATAGTCTCAGCCAATGGCAATGCTAAGAGTGGGTTCTGTGACCTTCTTGACACATACAGCGCATATGACCAAGCTTATAGGGTATGGCCAGAGGCAGGCAAGGACCATTTAAAATTTTTTGTCAGAACCTGAATAAATTTAAGGAAATATTGTTGTTGTTCTGCTAAGATGCTTGGCTAGCATTTCCTGGGGCTGACATGACCGACCAACCATGTTATTTGCAAACGTGGGACTACTTGCTTGGTCTCTCATTGTAAGGTGGAAATGTAAGGCAGAAATGGATTATCTTCCCTGCTCTACCTAGTCAGAGAAGTCTTCCTTAGTCAGAGACACTCTGCCTTTAAAGGGAGCACGGAATTTTCAGGTTAAGTGCAGCTCTGCTGTTCTCACTGATATAAAAATTCAGGTTGGAGAAACGATGTAGTCAACATCGCTGGGCTTTCACTTAGGAGCTAGAGTTGCTTAGAGACACAAATTAACCTTTACTGAAACTTTACTGTTCAGGTCTATAAAGCGTGACCTGCCATACATAGATTTTCAGGGAGTTCATCTGTTTACCAGTTCGGTTCCTTTTGGAACCCCTTTCCTACCTCAGGAACAATACACTTCCTGAACACACACTCTTCTCATGATTTCTCAAGTTCTCATCTAAAACTGTCATCAGGAAAGGACAAGGGAAGTGTACTCACATTCCGGCAAAAATCGCTGATAACAGCTGCTTCCTCATTTGTGTATCTAGTAGATCTCAGACTGAATTCAAAAGTGGTAAAATCACATATCCAGAGAAAAACATGGTCCAAAATGATGCATGTAGCCCAATGTTCATTGCAGCACCGTTTACAATAGCCAAAACATGGAGGTGACCGAAATGTCCATCTACAGAGGAATAGTTAAAGATGATGTGGTATATATATGTACAATGGAATATTAGCCATGAAAAAAATGAAATAATGCCTTTGTAGCAGCATGGATGGACCTAGAGATTGTCATACTGAGTGAAGTAAGTCAGACAGAGAAAGACAACTATGTGATATTGCTTATATGTGGGATCTAAAAAAATGATATAAATGAACTTATTTACTTATGTATTACAGAAACAGACTCAGAGACTTAGAGAGTGAACGTATGGTTACAGAGTGCGGTAAGGAGTGGGGGAAGGGATACTTAGGGAGTTTGGGACGGACATGTACACACAGCTGTATTTAAAATGACTAATCAATAAGGACTTACTGTATAGCACAGGGAGCTCTGCTTAATGTTATGTAACAACTTAAAAGAGAAAATGTATAACAAGATCACTTTGCTGAACACCTGAAACTATCACAATATTGTTAATCAAGTATAATTTAAAATAAAAATTAAAAAAAAAAGAAGCTTCCTCATTTCTTACCAAAAAAAGTGTTAAAATCTAGTGATAGAATTCAGGCCAGTGGGAGACATTCGTGGGGAGGCAAGGATTGAAGTGACACCATAGTCTGGAAATGAGGGAGCCTGACCTAGGCCTGTTATGGAACAGTGGGCTAATACAGCTGGCAGGGCCATTAACTCACACACTTTGCTAAAAGATAAGAAACTGAAATCCAGAGGAGAAAAAGTCAGCTTTGCCCAAGCTCAAGGAGCTAGTTAATGACAGCAGAGATGGACCTCTAGGATTTACAGAATCGTGAAATGGGCGTGACTTGACTGAAAGGTTTACCGTTTGTGCAAGATGGAAGAGGAAGGAGAAGTTCATTCAGGTCGGTGTTCCAAGGAAATACCATTGACATGGCTGCCAATGACCTCCAGTTGGCTAAGCTCAACGGTCAGTTTTCAGTCCTGTCTTGCTTGGTTTATCACCAACATTTGACAGTTGACCTGTCCCTCCCTCTTGAAACACTCTCTTCATTTAGCCTCTAGGACACCATGCTCTCTTTTGGCTCCCCCCTCTGCATAACAGACTTCTTCTTTTCCCTTTCCTTAGCTGTTTCAGGAGACCCAGGTTCAATTCCTAGGGCTGGAAGATCCCCTGGAAAAGGAAATGGCAACCAGTATTCTTGCCTGGAGAATTCCAAGGACAGAGGAACCTGGTGGGCTATAGTCACTGGGGTCACAAAAAGTCAGACATAACTGAGCAACTAACATTTTGTTCTCACATCTGTGTCTTCTAAAGATTGAAGTGCCCCTGCAGCCATCCATGTCTTCTCCTTTGAACTCCTAATTCACCTGTGCACTTGATCTCTCCATATGGCTGTCTAACAGACACCTGTAACTGAATGTATCTGAAACCAAATGTATCTCCTAACCTCATCTCCTAAACTTCTCCTCCCTCAGCCTGCTCATCTTAGTAAACAGCAAATGCATCCTTCTCAAGGTTCAGATCAAAGCCTTGGTATTGTCTTTGAATTATTTTCTTTCTCTTATCCTCCATTTCCAACACATGTATAAATCCTATAGATTTTACCTTTCAATCCTATTTAGAACCCAATTATTTGTTAACTGCATTATAATCTCAATCATCCTGGTCTAAGCTAAATTTATTTCTTATCTGGATTATTGGAAAAACCTAACTAGTCTTTGTTTGAACTTGTCCCTTGGCCACGTAATTTCAATATGCTGACCCAAGTGGTCCTTTCCAAATAGAAGTTTGGTCATTTTGCTTAATTTGCTTATCTCATGCAGAAGAAAGATCAAAGTCCTCCAGCGGCCTTAAGGCCCTGTACTACCTGGAACCCTTCTATCTCTGCACCATCACCCACCCCTCTCTCCCTCTCACTGATCTTCTTGCTCTTCCTCTCAGGTCCACCTAGACTCAGGGCCTTTGTACTTAATACTCTTTCCACAAATATGCTTGCACTTTATCTCCCTCTCCCGCCAGGTCTTGCTCATCCATTATCCTCTATGGCACCTTTCTGACCTCCTCATATGGAATCACACCTGCCCCAGCCTTTCATCTTCCTTTATTCTTCTCCCTAGCACATATTACCATCAGACACAGTTTGCATTTATTGCTAAATTTGTTTGTTGCCTCCAACTATCATGGAGGCACCAGCTAGGCAGGGATTTTTGTCCAATGCCTAGAACAGTGCTCAAGACATATTTTTAAGTAAATGAATGAATGAACTGAATCTAAGATCTAGAAAAGGCCCAGTAAAGGTCTGTGGGGGAGCTGTGTATAGAAGATTTCTGCAGAGGGAACTTGAAGTATATAAAGTAAATGAGGGGATGGGACTTGGCCTAGAGAACCTAAGAAAAGTGGTCAAACAGCCTACAATAAGACTGGAAAAGTTGGCAAAGGTCAGTTTGTGCCAGGATATCCTTGAAGCAGGATAAGAGCTTTGGGTTTGAGCTGGGATGAGATGAAAAGCTGTAGATAGTCTTAAGCAGGGAGTTCTTTTCATGTGGACGTCCCCCACCATGCTTGACCCAAGGCATAGTGCTTGATCTTGAGAAAGTCATTGTCTATAGGAAGACCACATGCACAGTTAACAGTGAAAACTTCCCAGGGTATCAGAGGACACACACTTCTTCCTTGAGGGGGAGGAGAGTGACCAGGAACATTAATGTTCTGATCCAATTGTGGAAGGGTGTTCTAGGAGGAGGGAAGAATGTGTGCAATAGCTTGACGGCCTGTCATTCCGTCAGAGGGGAGTATGTGGCTCGAACTGCAAATAAAACTGTGCTTTTCAAAATTGGACCCAAGTCTGGCTGGCTGACTCCAGTTCACATCTGTTTATTATACCAGGCTGAGACATGGTTTGGATACCAGGTAGAGGGTGGTGCCTGGGGTCGGATGGAGGACTCTTAAGGCCCACGGGCATGCTGGCTCTTGTTTGGCTAGGAAAAGAACATCCATTCTGCAGCCACATTTCACTAAAGAAAGTAGGGCTCAGAGAGACAAAGTCACTTATTCAAGATTACACACCTTGTAAGAGGTCGGCTGTCACAGTTCAGTTTGTTAAGGGTGGTATAAAAAAGCAAAAGGAAGTGTCATTTTACATCAAACTGAATTGGGAAAATACTCATGACTTCTTAACTTTTTTTTTTCCCCTGCACCTTGTGACATGCAGGATCTTAGTTTCTTGACCAGGGATCAAGCCCACGCCCTTTGCAGTGGAAGCTCAGAGTCTTAACCATTGGACTGTCAGGGAAGTTCCCTCATAAATTTCTTAAGGATGAAAAGTGTTTGCAGTTAGTACATATTTCCCCCAGGATGTGTGTGTGTGTCTGTGTGTGTGTGTGTGTGTGTATGTATAGTATTTCCACCCCCCCCAAAAATACATACATACATATATATATATATATATGTATTCATAAGTGCCTCAGTTCTACCTCTCTGTTTGATCCACAAAAATGCTTTAGAAATTAACCCTTTATGCTCTAACAAACCATTTTTTTTTTACCCAAAGTAAAATTAAATAAGATATATCCTTATTACTGGGCTTCCCTGGTGGCTCAGATGTTAAAGAATCCGCCTGCAATTTTGGAGACCTGGGCTGGGAAGATCCCGTGGAGGAGGGCATGGCAACCCACTCTAGTATTCTTGCCTGGAGAATCATCATAAACAGAGGAGCTTGGTGGGCTATAGCCTGTGGAGTCTCAAAGAGTTGGACACAGCTGCATGACTAAGTACAGCACAGCACAGCACGTCCTGATCACTGGTAATAGAGATCATGGCAATGATATTAATCACTAGAACAGCAGAAATCTGCCATCCCTTCATGCTCAGTCTAAATGGTGACTGAAGCAGAATTAATGTCAAGGCAGGTACCACTCTAAATTTCCTGGTAGGTAAGAATTTATTACTGCTGCCCCTTTAGTCCCCACCACTGCTAAACTGTGCTTACTGGTAGTCTGAAATATAATCTGGGAGACTTTGGTCAGCCATGCACTTTTTAAATATAATGTAGAATAATGTGATGTAATATGTGTGCTCAGTCATGTCCTACTTTTTGTGACCCGATGGACTATAGGCCACCAGGCTTCTCTGCTCATGGAATTTTCCAGGCAAAAATACTAGAGTGGCATGCCATTTCATCCTCCAGGGGATCTTCCTTACTCAGGGATTGAATCCGCATCTCTTGAATCTCTGCATTGGCTGGCAGATTCTTTACCACTAGCGCCACCTCAGTTCAGTTCAGTTCAGTTCAGTCACTCAGTCGTGTCCGACTGACTCTTCATGACCCCATGAATCGTAGCACACCAGGCCTCCCTGTCCATTACCAACTCCCGGAGTTTACCCAGACCCACGTCCATCGAGTCAGTGATGCCATCCAGCCATCTCATCCTCTGGCGTCCCCTTCTCCTCCTGCCCCCAAATCCCTCCCAGCATCAGAGTCTTTTACAATGAGTCAACTCTTCGTATGAGGTGGCCAAAGTACTGGAGTTTCAGCTTCAGCATCATTCCCTCCAAAGAAATCCCAGGGCTGATCTCCTTCAGAATGGACTGGTTGGATCTCCTTGCAGTCCAAGGGACTCTCAAGAGTCTTCTCCAACAGCATAGTTCAAAAGCATCAATTCTTCAGCGCTCAGCCTTCTTCACAGTCCAACTCTCACATCCATACATGACCACAGAAAAAACCATAGCCTTGACTAGATGGACCTTTGTTGGCAAAGTAATGTCTCTGCTTTTGAATATGCTATCTAGGTTGTTCATAACTTTCCTTCCAAGGAGTAAGCATCTTTTAATTTCATGGCGCCACCTAGGAAGCCCATAATGCACAGCTGCTGCTGCTGCTGCTGCTGTCATGTCAGACACTTCAGTCGTGTCCGACTCTGCGACTCCATAGACAGCAGCCCATCAGGCTCCCCCGTCCCTGGGATTCTCCAGGCAAGAAACACTGGAGTGAGTTGCCATTTCCTTCTCCAATGCATGAAAGTGAAAAGTGAAAGGGAAGTCGCTCAGTCATGTCTGACTCTTCGCAACCCCATGAACTGCAGCCTACCAGGCTCCTCCGTCCATGGGATTTTCCAGGCAAGAGTACTGGAGTGGGGTGCCATTGCCTTCTCAAATAATGTAGACAGACATAGCTAAATTGTTGCTGGGAGAAAGCTGGGCGAAGTGGGGAGGAGAGTTCCACCAGTAAGGTGGACCACTTCTTTATTCCTAGAGCTGAGAAGGACTTTAAAGTTTCAGTTAGATTTTCCTTGAATTTGGAGAGAAACATACTCAAGCCAACCCAGGCAAAATCCATCCTGGTATTCTAGGTCAAAGGTCAATAAACATTTTCTATACAGGGCCAGAAAGTGAATCTTTTAGGATTTGCCGGCCACGTGGTCTCTGTCACAACTACTCAATTCTATAATGTGAAACAGCCATAGACAGTATGTAAATGAAGAAACGTGGCTATGTTCCAGGGAAACTTTATGAAATAAAATAGCTGGATTTCACCCATGGGCAGTAATTTGCTGACCTCTGTTCTAATCTCTGGTAGAAGAAAAAATTTGCTAAACTTCTCTAGGAAGTTTTTAGTTTTAAAGATTGAAGGCAGGAGGAGAAAAGGACAACAGAGGATGAGATGGTTGGATGGCATCACCAACTCGATGGACATGAGTTCTGAGCAAGCTCCGGGAGCTGGTGATGGAAAGGGAATCCTGGCATGCTGCACTCCATGGGATCACAAGGAGTCGGACACGACTGAGGGACTGAACTGAACTGAACTGATTCTTTACCGTGTCTAGTTCATATCCCTCAGCTGTAATACAAATCTTCCTTCTCTTCTTTGGGGAGATAGAGAGCATCTGTTTGCTGCCTCCTTTTGTTGGAAGGACTAGTTCTGCTACAGGGACAATGCTCACACATTAGCTTTGCCAGGACCTCTGGGCTCAGAGGCTATGCATTCATATCCTGGCTTCACTACTTACTTGCTGTATGACTAAATGCAAGTTGCTAAACTGTTCTCTGCCTTGGATTTCTCATCTGTGAAATGGTTATTTTCCTGATACTAAACTCATGGTGCTATTTTCAGGATTGAATGAGATGATGCATTGTAAGGCACTTTAACCCATGCTTCAATAAAAGTGAGCTAGGAGGAAAAGGATGGGGATGACAGAGAGAGATAAACTGTTCCTTTGATTTTGACAAAAATGCAATTTATTTGAGGACAAAGTTGGAGATCCTATTTGGAGATTTTAGCAAAGGGAGAAAAGACAGTCACATGTGTTAGGTTGAATAATGACCTATCACGCTACCCTTTACAATATACATCTTCCTAAAATGATCTTGACCATTTGTTTTCTCTTAATTACTCATCTGTTTCCACTAGAACATAAGCTCCTGGAGGGAAGGGAACACAAGCTCCTGGAGCTTGTATCCTTGGTGCGTAGAAGAGTTCGTGGCACATAGTAGGTATTCAACAAATAATTGTTCAAAGGAACAACAAACAAATAGGAAGATTATCTCTTCCATGAAGTGTTCAGCTTCAAGAAAAATCCACCTTGGAACTTTCCTAGTGGCTCAATGGCTAAGACTCTGAGCTCCCAGAGCAGGGGGCCTGGGTTTTATTTTTAGTCAGGGCTAAAAGTTTGCATTCCATACTGAAGACTGAAGATCCTGTATGCTGCAACTAAGACATGGCACAGCCAAATAAAGAAATATTTTTTTAATTTATTTTTTTTTTTAAAAGAAGAATTTACCCTAGTGAGGCAAGAAGAACCTACATCAAGCCAGCCATCATCCTCTGAATCATGATTAATGCAAATGATAACCCTCATGGCAGACACCATTGTCAGAACACCCCCATGTAGCTTCCCAACTGACCAAGCATTTCTGGTGTTATGGATTCATATGCTAAAGCCTTAATCCCCAGTGTAAGAAGAAAGAGGCTGGACCTCTCTCTCCAGCATGTGAGGATACAGTAAAGAGGCAGCCATTGCAAGCCAAGAAGAGGGCCCTCACTGAGAATGGCAAATTCCCCTTGGACTTTCAGCCTCCAGAACTAAGACTTGTGATCACTATTAAAATGAGTTTTAACTGCAACTCCCTTACTTGTTGACTCAGTCTGTCTTCCCAGATAAATACCAGGGGGTAATAAAGTATTGACATTTTCTTTACAAAAACAAACAATGGCTTGCCAAATAAATATATAAAAAATATAGAAGGTGAACACCTTACTGAAGTCCCTATAGTTCCTTAAGGTTTAGACTGAATGAAGAGACAAACAACACTCTCTCTTCTTTCTCTGTGATTCACAGTTTCTCTGGATTTCTCCCATTTCTGTTTGCATTACTTTTTATTCATCTAATCTGGTCATGATGCTACATCTACAGGAGCAGGGTATGTCAGACATGGAATCAGTTCAGTCAGTTCAGTCACTCAGTTGTGTCCGACTCTTCACAATCCCATGGAGTGCAGCACACCAGACTTCCCTGTCCATCACCAACTCCTGGAGCTTGCTCAAACTCATGTCCATTGAGTTGGTGATGCCATCCAACCATCTCATCCTCTGTCATCCTCTTCTCCTTCTGCCTTCAGTATTTCCCAGCATCGGGGTCTTTATACCTTTTCCTTACTTTCTTTGCTCTTTCTCCTTCTCTGTATTCTATTTTAATACATATTTGTTATGCAAATGTTAAAATACCTAGCATAGTTCCAAACATTTCTCCCTCTTTAACTGGAAAGAAACAGATATTACCAAAAAAGAAAAAAAAAAAAAAGCAATTTAAGGACATGTGTAAAGCAATCTATAAACAGTCTATACACTGAGGGGCTGAAGAAGTGCAAAATATAGGTGAGAGGTGGGGAACAGAGAATATGCCAAATCTAAGAGGGCTTTCTGCTAGAAATGGGTTTGAGTCAGGTCTTGGAAGGACGCCTTGGTCATCTTTTACTGAAAGAAAGAAGTAAGTGGGAGGTTAGATGAGAGGCAGATGCCAAAGAACACACAATGCAAATTGAATTCAGAGAGAAGAATAACATTCGAGAAATGTTTATTGAGCTTCAACTCTGTCAGCAACACCCCTGGGATTATAAGTGAATGAGGTGATTTAGTCTCATCCTTGAATTGCTGATAATATAATGCAGGGAATTATTGCTAAGAAACTTGAACCTCCACATTTTCTTTATAGGCGATTTAACTAAAATGTCAGAGACTGATTAAAATTGCTCCAGCCAACCTTCGTCTCCAAGTTAGTCACTTCATTTCCTTAAAGACCAGTTTCTTATTTGGACACCTCAGCACCAAGGTTTTGATGTAGATTTCTTCTTCTTTTTAAAAAAGTCTTCACTACACATATTTATTTGGTGAGAACACAAGTTCTAGTCTCTGAGCAAATTTCAAGTATACATATCAGTATAATCAATTATAGTCTCCATGTTATGCATTATAGCCTCAGATCGTAGTCATCTTATAACTTTACCAACCTCTCTTAATTTCCCCCACTTCCTCGCCCCTGGCAACCACCATTCTACTTTGATTCCATGAGAGTTTGCCTTTTTTTTTTTCCTTTTGGTTCAATTTAAGATTTCACAAGTAAGTGATACCAATGCCAAAAGCTTGGCTTCTCTGAACCAGTGCTGGATCAAATCTCAGAGATTTTGGGTGAAGTAGAAAAGGAGAGCTTTATTGCTTTGCCAGGCAAAGGGGGACGCAGCAGCCTTCTCCCTTGAAAGACTGTGTTCCAAACCAGAGGAATGATGAAGGGTTTATAACAAACAATGGTTCAAGGGTGGGGTCTCTGACAACATTAAGGTGTGAGCACTCTTGAGAGTCCCTTGGACTGCAAGAAGATCCAACCAGTCCATCCTAAAGGAAATCAGTCCTGAATATTCACTGGAAGCACTGATGTTGAAGCTGAAACTCCAATACTTTGGCCACCTGATGCAAAGAGCTGACTTATTTGAAAAGACACTGATGCTGGGAAAGATTGAAGGTGGGAGGAGAAGGGGACGACAGAGGATGAGATGGTTGGATGGCATCACTGACTCAACGGGCACGAGTTTGAGTAAACTCCAGTAGTTGGTGATGGACAGGGAAGCCTGGCGTGCTGCAGTCCATGGGGTTGCAAAGAGTTGGACACAACTGAGCAACTGAACTGAACTGAATTGAGGGCCTGTGTTCCCTTAATCTCAGATGATCCGTATCCTGATCTTGATGAGTTTCTCTGGTCCCTTTAATCTTGGCTCAGCTGCTTTCTTGGGTGTCCTCCCTTGATTAACAACTGTTGGAATCTGCCCTTTGGGACTCAAGAAAGGTTGGAGGCTTGCCCATAAGAAGCCTCCATGTCAGGGAGCCCCACAGGGGCCCACTCTGTTTCAATACCATGCGGTATTTGTGTATCTCTGGCTTATTTTACTTAGCATAATTCCCTCCATTTTCATCCATGTTGTTGTATATCATATAACAGTGCTAGCGATTGTCATTTTGTTTATATTAATATTACACCCCTAGTACTTATTTATCTTATAACTAGATGTTTGTACCTTTTGACCATCTGCCTCCAATTACTTCTCCCTGTGCTGTTTGCCTCTGGTGAGCAGGAATTTCATCTCTTTTGTATGAATTTGCTTTTCTTTTTCTTTCTTTTATTCTCGATTCCACATATAGGTGAGATTACATACAGTGTTTGTCTTTCTATGTCTGATTTATTTCATTTAGCATAATGCCTTCAAGGTCTATCCATGTGGTTCCTTCTTCAATGTGCATAGCTAATAGCAAGAGAGTGACTACTAGTCTATATCTAACAGTCACATTAAGTGAACTTGAAAATTGACAGAGAAAGATATTTTGGCTTTAGTTTTGGACTCAGTTTCCATAATGGCTGCCTGGACACTACTCCTGGGGCACAGCCCCGGTGACAGGACATCTCCATTCAGGTGTAAGATCCCTGGTGTGTCTAACCATGGGGGAGACAAATTTATACCAAGGGAACATTTCATGCAAAGATGGGCTCGATAAAGGACAGAAATGGCATGGACCTAACAGAAGCAGAAGATATTAAGAAGAGATGGCAAGAATACACAGAAGAACTGTACAAAAAAGAGCTTCACGACCCAGATAATCATGATGGTGTGATCACTTACCTAGAGCCAGACATCCTGGAATGAGAAGTCAAGTGGGCCTTAGAAAGAATCACTAAGAACAAAGCTAGTGGAGGTGATGGAATTCCAGTTGAGCTATTCCAAATCCTGAAATATGATGCTGTGAAAGTGCTGCACTCAATATGCCAGCAAACTTGGAAAACTCAGCAGTGGCCACTAGACTGGAAAAGGTCAGTTTTCATTCCAATCCCAAAGAAAGGCAATGCCAAAGAATGCTCAAACTACCGCACAATTGCACTCATCTCACATGCTAGTAAAGGAATGCTCAAAATTCTCCAAGCCAGGCTTCAACAATACGTGAACCATGAACTTCCAGATGTTCAAGCTGGTTTTAGAAAGGGCAGAGGAACCAGAGATCAAATTGCCAACATCCGCTGGATCATGGAAAAAGCAAGAGAGTTCCAGAAAAACATCTATTTCTGCTTTCTTGACTATGCCAAAGCTTTTGACTGTGTGGATCACAATAAACTGTGGAAAATTCTGAAAGAGATGGGAATACCAGACCACCTGATCTGCCTCTTGAGAAATTTGTATGCAGGTCAGGAAGCAACAGTTAGAACTGGACATGGAACAACAGACTGGTTCCAAATAGGAAAAGGAGTACGTCAAGGCTGTATATTGTCACCCTGTTTATTTAACTTATATGCAGAGTACATCATTAGAAACACTGGGCTGGAAGAAGCACAAGCTGGAATCAAGATTTCCGGGAGAAATATCAATCACCTCTGATATGCAGATGACACCACCGTTATGGCAGAAAGTGAAGAGGAACACAGAAGCCTCTTGATGAAAGTGAAAGAGGAGAGTGAAAAGTTGGCTGAAAGCTCAACATTCAGAAAACGAAGATCATGGCATCTGGTCCCATCACTTCATGGCAAATAGATGGGGAAACAGTGGAAACAGTGTCGGACTTAATTTTTGGGGGCTCCAAAATCACTACAGATGGTGACTGCAGTCATGAAATTAAAAGACGCTTACTCCTTGGAAGGAAAGTTATGAACAACCTAGACAGCATATTCAAAAGCAGAGACATTACTTTGCCAACAAAAGTCCGTCTAGTCAAGGCTATGGTTTTTCCTCTGGTCATGTACGGATGTGAGAGTTGGACTGTGAAGAAAGCTGAGCATCGGAGAATTGATGCTTTTGAACTGTGGTGTTGGAGAAGACTCTTGAGAGTCCCTTGGACTGCAAGGAGATCCAACCAGTCCATTCTGAAGGCGATCAGCCCTGGGTGTTCTTTGGAAGGAATGATGTTAAGGCTGAAACTCCAGTACTTTGGCCACCTCATGTGAAGAGTTGACTCACTGGAAAAGACTCTGATGCTGGGAGGGATTGGGGGCAGAAGGAGAAGGACGAGAGTTTGAGTGAACTCTGGGAGTTGGTGATGGACAGGGAAGCCTGGCATGCTGCAGTTCATGGGGTCACAAAGAGTCGGACACAACTGAGTGACTGAACTGAACTGACCTGAACTGAAGTTGCTAAAATTTGGCTCAGAGATAAAGCAAAGATATAACATGTAGAGTTCAAGCATTAATCTAGAAATTGACTTTTCTCACTCAAACATTTCTCACATAGAACTTCAGAGGCATATATCTTTTTTCCTTTCATCAGGCTGAGATTTTTCAAAAGTGAATCAGTTTGAAAACAATGATATAGAACAAGTTAAACAATAAATAAACGTTTATTTTACTTTAACCAAATTCATAGTGGTGTAGTGACTCCAGCATTCTTGCCTGGAGAATCCCATGGACAGAGTAGTCTGGCAGGCTACAGTCCATGAGGTCGCAAGAGTCAGACACAAATTAGTGACTAAACCACCACCACCAGTGATGGGGGAGGGAGGACATTTATTAAGTGCTACTGTCTGCCAGAGCTTTATGTATGCTAATTTTCTTATAAAGCATATATTTCTCATTAACAGGAAAAGGGGAAAAATCATTCTATTTTTACGTAGGAAAGCTGAGGATCAGAAAGGGTACCTTGAACAAGATCACACATTTAAAACGAGGCAACCCTAAGAATCAAACCTCCATTTCTCTTTACAAGTTTCAATCTTTTCCCATGACACCATCCTGCTTTTCCTCCATTTTATTGGATTATCTTAGAAAAAAAACATTTGTTTTATATTGTGCATCACAGTTTTAAACATGTGTATACAAACATTATCTCCCTTAGTCTTTGTATTACACTGCAAAGGATGTGAGAATCTTTCATCCCTGGTAGCTCACATGGTAAAGAATCTGCCTGCAATGCAGGAAGTCGAGGTTCAATCCCTGGGTGAGGAACATCCCCTGGAGGAGGAAATGACAACCCACTCCAGTATTCTTGCCTGGAAATCCCTTGATCAGAGGAGCCTGGCAGGCTATGGTCCATAGGGTCGCAAAGAGTCAGACATGACTGAAGTGACTTAGCAGTAACACTATTTTGAGGGAGGTGATTTCACCCTCCTTTACAGTGGAGGAGGCTCAAGGAGTTATGTGAGTCTAGTCACAGTCTCATGACCAGAAACTAACAGATTTGAAACTAACAGTTATATCTGGTAGGTCTCCTAACTAGACATTCCAAACTCTTTCTCCTCTAGCACTGCTGTCTGGCAAACCCAAGACCACAAGGAATATGCCTTCAGCATTGTGAATCACCAGTGGGCAGTGTGTCTGAACTTGCATCACTGCCTGGTTATTTGAAGTACACTATATACTGGAAAAAGAGCAGTGATCCGTAGAGGAAAGCTAAGGTGCTCATCATGCCAGTGGTTACATTTGTGAGACATTGATAGAGTGTGTGACCTCTTTTGAATGTGAGCCATAAACCCTAAGATAGAATGAAAGGAAATTTGATTCACATATTCATTCACACAAGCATTTAGTAATTTTCCATAATTTTATGTGTGTATTATCACCTTACATCTTCACCCTGACACCATGAAGCAGGCAGATAGATTATCAGGACTATTAGCCTCAATTTCTAGTTAAAAACTTGAGAGCTGAGTTAAGATGTATAAGGAACCACTGACCAAGGCAGGCCTTAGACCGCACCATGCCCTCTTCAAGATTCATTGGCATGGCCTTCAAGAAGCCCATGAGTTAGCACATCTGGGAAAATGACAGGTGATTTATTGTTTTGTATCTCTGATTCATTCCATTTTATTTTAACATGTTTATTCAATTGGTGTTGGCTCTTGATGTAGGAGATACAAAGATGGATGTATTTTCAGTCCAGATCTCTTCCCTGATAGACAAATTCATATAAAATATAAATCTCTAAAATTACCACAGGAAGACACAAAACTCCTGAGTAGTCCTATACCCTTTAAAAATTATTAATGCATTATATAAAAAATATTTCTTGCAATAAAATACAAACCTAATGATTTTTCAGAGTAGTTTTAGTAACACTCAAAGGAACATCAATATTTTTCAAATTTCAATGTTATTCAAATTCATTATTCAATTTTTCAAATTATCTTCCAGATAGTAGCAAATCTGAAAACTCTCCAAGTTATTTTATAATTCCCAAACTAGACAATGACTATAAAAAAAGGAAAAAAAAATTACTGTTTAACTTACATCATAAATACAGATGCAGAGATCTTTGGCAAATTATTTCAGCAAACAATGCATAAAAACTATAATTCTACCAATATCATAATGTCACAGTCATATTGAATTATCCAAGGAAAGCAAATTTGTTCTAATGCTAAAACTATGTGATGATCTTATTAGATGAAGAAAAAAAAAGTAATTCAATAAACTTCAATAACATTCATGGAAAGAAATTCTTAGCAAACTAAGAAAATTCTGTAACCTCATAAGAGGTAGTCCAGAAAATTTCAGCAAATATATTTAATGGTTAAAGATTAAAGCATTCTCCATAAAATCAGAAACAAGATAAGGATACTTAGGGAACCTAATCATCATTGGTTGAAGACAACATTTTGTCCTGTATGGGAAAAAAAAGAAAACAACTCAGATAATCTAAAGATGAATTGCTAGAATTCATAAAGGAGTTTAGCAGAATTGCTGGTCTTAACCTCATTATTTAAAAAATTGAACTCTATATACCTGCAATAAGCATTTTGAAAATGCAATTAAAAAATACCATTTACAATCAACAGTAAATGACTAAGAATAGCCAAAACACTCATGAAGAACAGGGTGGGGAAACATGCCTTATGTGATGTTGTAGAAGCTGTATTAATAGAGACAGTGTACCCGTAGCACAGCACTGGAAGAATAGACCTCTAGAACTGCCTCAAGAGCTGGGAAACCTATCTTTGCATGTATGAAAAGTTAGCATCAGATTGAGCTTACATATTGTGGGAGAAAGGGAATATAGTGCTGAGAAAATTTGTTATGTATATGAAAAAATCTATTTCTCACTTCCACTGCATAATCATAAGGGATTTGATTTAGGTCATACCTGAATGGTCTAGTGGTTTTCCCTACTTTCTTCAATTTAAGTCTGAATTTGGCAATAAGGAGTTCATGGTCTGAGCCAAAGTCAGCTCCTGGTCTTGTCTTTGCTGACTGTATAGAGCTTCTTCATCTTTGGCTGCAAAGAATATAATCAATCTGATTTCGATGTTGACCATCTGGTGATGTCCATGTGTAGAGTCTTCTATTGTGTTTTTGGAAGAGGGTGTTTGTTATGACCAGTGCATTTTTTTGGCAAAACTCTATCAGTCTTTGCCCTGCTTGATTCTGTGTTCCAAGGCCAAATTTGCCTGTTACTCCAGGTGTTTCTTGACTTCCTACTTTTGCATTCCAGTCCCCTATAATGAAAAGGACATCTTTTTTGGGTGTTAGTTCTAAAAGGTCTTGCAGGTCTTCATAGAACCGTTCAACTTCAGCTTCTTCAGCATTACTGGTTGGGGCATAGACTTGGATTACCATGATATTGAATGGTTTGCCTTGGAAACGAACAGAGATCATTCTGTCATCTTTGAGATTGCATCCAAGTACTGCATTTCAGACTCTTTTGTTGACCATGATGGCCACTCCATTTCTTCTGAGGGATTCCTGCCTGCAGTAGTAGATATAATGGTCATCTGAGTTAAATTCACCCATTCCAGTCCATTTGAGTTCGCTGATTCCTAGAATGTCAACATTCACTCTTGCCATCTCTTGTTTGACCACTTCCAATTTGCCTTGATTCATGGACCTGACATTCCAGGTTCCTATACAATATTGCTCTTTACAGCATCAGACCTTGCTTCTATCACCAGTCACATCCACAGCAGGGTATTGTTTTTTCTTTGGCTGCATCCCTTCATTCTTTCTGGAGTTATTTCTCCACTGATCTCCAGTAGCATATTGGGCACCAACTGACCTGGGGAATTTCTCTTTCAGTATCCTATCATTTTGCCTTTTCATACTGTTCATGGGGTTCTCAAGGCAAGAATACTGAAGTGGTTTGCCATTCCCTTCTCCAGTGGACCACATTCTGTCAGATCTCTCCACCATGACCCGCCCATCTTGGGTTGCCCCATGGACATGGCTTAGTTTCATTGAGTTAGACAAGGCTGTGGCTCTAGTGTGATTAGATTGACTAGTTTTCTGTGAGTATGGTTTCAGTGTGTCTGTTCTCTAATGCCCTTTTGCAACACCTACCATCTTACTTGGGTTTCTCTTACCTTGGGCGTGGGGTATCTCTTCAGGGCTGCTCCAGCAAACTCAGCCATTGCTCCTTACCTTGGAAGACAGGTATCTCCTCACCACCGCCCTTCTTGACCTTCAATGTGGGATAGCTCCTCTAAGCCCTCTTGCGCCCACACAACCACGGCTCCTTGGACGTGGGGTTGGTCCTCCCGGCCACCGCCCCCGGCCTCTGGCTTGGGGCATGGGGTATCTCCTCCCGGCCGCCGCCCCTGACCTCGGACGCTGGATATCTCCTCTCGTCGCCCCCCTGGCCTCGGACTTGGGGTAACTCCTCTTGGCCGTTCCTGCGCTGTCGCAGTCTGGTACTCTGGGCCGCTGCCCCTGACCTCGGACGTGGGGTAACTCCTCTTGGCCGCCGCCCTTCAGGCATGGGGTCCTTCTGGCTTCTGCCCCTGACTTCGGACATGGGGTGGATCCTCTCAGCCACGCTTAGCACGCCCGTCACAGCCGCCTGTGCTTTAGCACACCCATCGCAGCCCATACAGTGCCTGACAAACTATGGAATGAGGTTCATTACATTGTACAGGAGACAGGGATCAAGACCATCCTCATGGAAAAGGAATGCAAAAAAGCAAAATGGCTGTCTGGGGCTGCTGCTGCTGCTGCTAAGTCGCTTCAGTCGTGTCCGACTCTGTGCGAACTGGTAGACAGCAGCCCGCCAGGCTCTGCCGTCCCTGGGATTCCCCAGGCAAGAACACTGGAGTGGGTTGCCATTTCCTTCTCCATTGCGTGAAAGTGAAAAGTGAAAGTGAAGTTGCTCACTTGCAACCGACTTGTGGCGACCCCATGGACTGTAGCCCACCAGGCTCTTCCATCCATGGGATTTTCTAGGCAAGAATACTGGAGTGGCTTACCATGGCTGTCTGGGGAGGCCTTACAAATAGCTGTGGAAAGAAGAGAAGTGAAAAGCAAAGGAGAAAAGGAAAGATATAAACATCTGAATGCAGAGTTCCAAGAATAGCAAGAAGAGATAAGAAAGCCTTCTTTAGCGATCAATGCAAAGAAATAGAGGAAAACAACAGAATGGGAAAGACTAGGGATATCTTCAAGAAAATCAGAGATACCAAAAGAACATTTCATGCAAAGATGGGCTCGATAAAGGACAGAAATGGCATGGACCTAACAGAAGCAGAAGATATTAAGAAGAGATGGCAAGAATACACAGAAGAACTGTACAAAAAAGAGCTTCATGACCCAGATAATCACGATGGTGTGATCACTTACCTAGAGCCAGACATCCTGGAATGAGAAGTCAAGTGGGCCTTAGAAAGCATCACTAAGAACAAAGCTAGTGGAGGTGATGGAATTCCAGTTGAGCTATTCCAAATCCTGAAATATGATGCTGTGAAAGTGCTGCACTCAATATGCCAGCAAACTTGGAAAACTCAGCAGTGGCCACTAGACTGGAAAAGGTCAGTTTTCATTCCAATCCCAAAGAAAGGCAATGCCAAAGAATGCTCAAACTACCGCACAATTGCACTCATCTCACATGCTAGTAAAGGAATGCTCAAAATTCTCCAAGCCAGGCTTCAACAATACGTGAACCATGAACTTCCAGATGTTCAAGCTGGTTTTAGAAAGGGCAGAGGAACCAGAGATCAAATTGCCAACATCCGCTGGATCATGGAAAAAGCAAGAGAGTTCCAGAAAAACATCTATTTCTGCTTTCTTGACTATGCCAAAGCCTTTGACTGTGTGGATCACAATAAACTGTGGAAAATTCTGAAAGAGATGGGAATACCAGACCACCTGATCTGCCTCTTGAGAAATTTGTATGCAGGTTAGGAAGCAACAGTTAGAACTGGACATGGAACAACAGACTGGTTCCAAATAGGAAAAGGAGTACGTCAAGGCTGTATATTGTCACCCTGCTTATTTAACTTCTATGCAGTCAAGGCTGTATATTGTCACCCTGTTTATTTAACTTATATGCAGAGTACATCATGAGAAACACTGGGTTGGAAGAAACACGAGCTGGAATCAAGATTGCCGGGAGAAATATCAATAACCTCAGATAGGCAGATGACACCACCCTTATGGCAGAAAGTGAAGAGGAACTCAAAAGCCTCTTGATGAAAGTGAAAGTGGAAAGTGAAAAAGTTGGCTTAAAGCTCAACATTCAGAAAACGAAGATCATGGCATCCGGTCCCACCACTTCATGGGAAATAGATGGGGAAACAGTGGAAACAGTGTCAGACTTTATTTTTCTGGGCTCCAAAATCACTACCGATGGTGACTGCAGCCATGAAATTAAAAGATGCTTACTCCTTGGAAGGAAAGTTATGAGCAACCTAGATAGCATATTGAAAAGCAGAGACATTACTTTTCCAACAAAGGTTCATCTAGTCAAGGCTATGGTTTTTCCTGTGGTCATGTATGGATGTGAGAGTTGGACTGTGAAGAAGGCTGAGCGCCAAAGAATTGATGCTTTTAAACTGTGGTGTTGGAGAAGACTCTTGAGAGTCCCTCGGACTGCAAGGAGATCCAACCAGTCCATTCTAAAGGAGACAAGACCAGGAGCTGACTGCGGCTCAGACCATGAACTCCTTATTGCCAAATTCAGACTTAAATTGAAGAAAGTAGGGAAAACCACTAGACCATTCAGGTATGACCTAAATCAAATCCCTTATGATTATACAGTGGAAGTGAGAAATAAATTTAAGGGCCTAGATCTCATAGATAGAGTGCCTGATGAACTATGGAATGAGGTTCGTGACATTGTACAGGCATGGGGGCATGGGGTAGCTCCTCCTGGCTGCCGCCTCTGACCTCGGACACCAGGTAACTCCTCTTGTCACTGCCCCTCACCTCGGACACCTGGTATCTCCTCTCGGCCGCCCCCCCCTGACCTCGGACGTGGGGTAACTTCTCTTGGCCACCGCCCTTTGGGCATGGGGTCCTCCTGGCTTCTGCCCCTGACCTCGGACGTGGGGTGGCTCCTCTCGGCTGTGCTTGGCCCCCCCGTTGAAGATGCCTGCGCTTACATATGGCTAATTCCCTGGTGGTTCAGACGGTAAAGTGTCTGCCTACAGTGTGGGAGACCTGGGTTCAATTCCTGGGTTGGGAAGATCCCCTGGAGAAAGAAATGGCAGCCTGCCGGGAGCCAGTATGGGAGTTCCCACCCATGACAAGGTCATGTGGGAGAACCCTTACGGGCAAGGCGAGTCAGAGCTTGAGCGGCCCCCCCTGGATCTGCCTGAGCGTCCACCCCAAAACCAGAATCTGTCTGTTTTAGTATTTTACGACTTTTACCAACTCCTCTGACATTAACGGGGGCTATCCCTGACCACCTTTCTCTGAAGGAAATCAACTTAAAGCTCTAGTTAATAAGCCTCCTGGGCATAATAGGAGTGTTTAAATCCAAACCCCTCAGATGGCTCTCTAACTTGCCTGACAGGTTTACCTGAACTCCTACAGCTACGCATAAGATTGTTTACAGTCTCCCAACCACGAGAGGCACAGGAAGCTTAAGATATTCAAATAGTATAGAGCCTCGCGGGGAGTTAGCAATTGTTAGAATAAAACTAGTAGAAGATTTCATTGTTGAGCCAATGCTTACTGCCAAGTTTCCACATCCCCTGTATTGTATCCTTGGAAGTGTATTAATTAATATAGTTGGTATATAGAAAAAATAAGTAGTGGCCTTGGTGTTAACTACTTTAGACCCTTAAGGTAATAAATTTTTTCCTTTGTTGTAAGCCCATTGCACCTTTGCCCTATAGGAATGCAACTTTATCTAACACCTTCGGAGGATGGCGCCAAACTTTAAAATAATTACTCTTAGAGAAAATAAGTCTTATGGTTGACAAACCTTTATCAGAGTCATAAAATGTTAACAGGCCTTCTGGCCAGAAGATGATGTAAATCACCTAAACCATTTGTATACGATAAGTTTGCAGAAAAGAAAGCCTGGTCTCAATAAGGATCAAAGACTGCTGACTTTGCATGATTTCACACCTCCTATTATCCTCTATGTGCAACTTAGGGTATATAAGCTCCCTTTGAAAATAAAGCTACAGGCCTTGCTCAAAGCTTGGTCTCCCCGTGTCGTTCTTTCTTGCTTCCTTTTCTCTCCTTTTCTTTTCTGTTCTTCCTTCAGGACATATAATTGGAGCGCGGGTGTCCTCTGAGACCACTTACTTGCCTGGGCTTCTAAGACCCACTCGAGAAGGTGCCTAAGGTGGGGCACCTTCAGCGATTTGAGAGGGCGCCTGTGGCCTCTGTGGTCAGAGCAAACCTAAAATCACGGGTTTTATTGACTTTCCGCGTAAACCAGTTATAATGAGCCTCTAATCTCTCTGCTTTGCTATCCTCTTTCTCTATTCTTAATCGCCAATGCTGTCCTCCCGAGGGAATCCCTGGATCCAACCCGGGGCTGGACCCAGGTAGCAGCCCACTCCACCACTCTTGCCTGGAAAATTCCATGGACTGAGGAGCCTGGTAGGCTACAGTCCATGGGGTTGCAAAGAGTCGGACACGACTGAGCGACTTCACTTCACTTCACTTCACTTCATGGCTAATTCACTTTGCTGTACAGCAGAAAGTAACACAACACTGTAACGCAATTATCCTCCAAGTAAAAATTACTTCTAAAAATATGTGGATAGGAATTTCACAAAGAAGCAGAATTTAGAATTAACATAGAGGAAAAGAAATTCTCAACCTTATCGGTAATCAAAGAAATACAAATTAAAACTTCAATGTAGGGAGGAGGAGCTAAGATGGCGGAGGAGTAGGACGGGGAGAACACTTTCTCCCCCACAAATTCATCAAAAGAACATTTAAACGCCGAGTAAATTCCACAAAACAACTTCTGAAAGCCGGCAGAGGACATCAGGCACCCAGAAAAGCAATCCAAGTCTTCGAAAGGAGGTAGGGAAAAATATAAAAGACAAAAAAAGGGACAAAAGAGGGAGGGATGGAGTTCCGTCCCAGGAAGGGAGTCTTAAAAAGAGAGAAGTTTCCAAACACCAGGAAACCTTCTCACTGCCGAATCTGTGCCGAGCCTTGGAAGCACAGAGGGCAACATAACAGGGAGGAAAAATAAATAATTAAAACCCGCACATTGCGAGCCCTATGGTAACTCCCCCAGCGGAGAAGCAGCGCAGACGCCTGCATACGCCATTAGCAAGCGGGGGCTGGGCAGGGAGGCGCGGCGCCGGCTGCATCGCAAGAATCTGGCCTGAATACCCCGAGCACTATCTGAGTGAAATAATTTGGGCTAGCAAACCAGACTGTGGGATATCTACCACGCAAAAAGCCAGCCCTAACCTATGACACCACCAGGCCCACACATGGAATAAAGGACTGAACAGAGAGATAGCCGGCGGCAGACCATCCCCCTCCGGTGATAGGCAGCCAGAGCCGGAAGAGGACAATCGCAGCCCCAGAGAGACATTATCTATAAAACTGTAAGCAGGCTTCTTTGCTAACTAAAACTTCTTGGGGGTCTGGACGGTCAACATCTGCCTGAGAAGGTGTGCCGGTACACAACTAGATAACCGAGCAGCGGGGAGGCGATAAGTCGCAGCAATCGCGCGCTCAAAACACCTCATCACCTGAGCTGCTCGGATCTGGGAAGGGCACAAAACGCAGGCCCAACTGAGAGTCTGTGCCTCTGAGGACTACCCGAGTGCCTGAACCTGAGCGGCTTGGACCTGGGAAGTACAGGCAGCCCAGGGCGGGCCGCGGATGGTTCGCGGCGGAGCAACCTAGAGCCTGAGCAGCGTGGGCAGAGAGGCTACACGTGCCGTGAACTGGGGGCAGACCCAGTGTGACTGAGGCACTGCGAGCACACACCAGTTATTTGTTTGCAGCATCCCTCCCTACCTCCCCTCAGTGCGACTGAACAAGTGAGCCTATAACAACAACAACAAAAAAATTAAGTCTTCTATTATGCCTTTAATTTCCACTTTTATAACCGATTACTTTGCAAAAAAAAAAAAAAAAAGAAGACCGTATTTTTTTTAAAGCAAACTTCATATATATGTTTTTTTAATAATTTTTTGACCTTTTTTTTCTTTTTCCTTCTTTTCTTTAACATTGTATTTTTGAAATTCCAAACTCTAGATTTTTAATTTTAGCTTTTTAGTATTTGTTATCAATTTTGTACCTACAGTTTTTTTTTTTGTTTTTGTTTTTATATAATTTCTGTGACCCTTTTTTATTTTTTCTTTTTCTCTGTTTCTTTCTCTTCTTCTTTTAAATAACATTGTATATCTGAAATTCCAAACTCTATTCTAGATTTTTAATTTATGCTTTTTGGTATTTGTTATCAATTTTGTACCTGTATTTTTTTTTTTTTTTATAATTTATGCGACCTCGTTTGTTCTTGTTTGTTTGTTTTTTTCTCTCTCTTTTGTTTTCTTCTTTTTTTAACACTGTATTTTTGAAATTCCAAACTCTACTCTAGACTTTTAACTTTTGCTTTTTGGTATTAGTTATCAATTTTATACCTATATTTTCTTTATAATTTTTGCGACCTTGTTTGTTTTTGTTTGTTCGTTTTTTCTCTCGTTCTTTTCCTTCTTCTTTTCTTTAACATAGTATTTTTGAAATTCCAAACTCTACTCTAGATTTTAAATTTTTGCTTTTATGTATTTGTCACCAATTTTGTACCTTTAAGAACCCAATCTTCAGTACCCATTTTTCACTAGGGAGCGAGATTACTGGCTTAACTGCTCTCTCTCCCTTTGGACTCTCCTTTTTCTCCACTAGGTCACCTGTGTCTCCTCCCTAACCCCTCTCTACTCTACCCAACTCTGTGAATTTCTGTGTGTTCCAGACGGTGGAGAACACTTAGGGAACTGATTACTGGCTGGATCTGTCTCCCTCCTTTTCATTCCCCCCATTTATCCTCCTGGCCACCTATGCCAACTTCTTCCTTCTTCTCTTCTCTGTATAACTCTGTGAACAACTCTGAGCGGTCCAGTTGTGGAGTGCACATAAGGAAGAGATTACTGAATAGCCCACTCTCTCCTCTATTGACTCCACCTCATCTCATTCGGGTCACCTCTAACTCCCTCCTCACTCTTCTCTTCTCCATATAACGCTGTAAACCTCTCTGGGTGAAGCAAGTTTCAGGGCAAGACATACCAAGCAAATTCTCCAGCAGCAAGGAACACAGCCCTGAGCTCCAAGATACAGGCAGCGCAAAGTCATCCCAAAACCATAGATATCCCACAACTCATTACTGGACATTTCATTGCACTCCAGAGAGAAGAAATACAGCTCCACTCACCAGAACACCGACACAAGCTTCCCTAACCAAGAAACCTTGACAAGCCACCTGTACAAACCCACACAGAGCGAGGAAAAGCCACAATAAAGAGAACTCCACAAACTGCCAGAATACAGAAAGGACACCCCAAACTCAGCAATTTAAACAAGATGAAGAGACAGAGGAATACCCAGCAGATAAAGGAACAGGATAAAAGCCCACCAAACCAAACTAAAGAGGAAGAGATAGGGAATCTACCTGATAAAGAATTCCGAATAATGATAGTGAAATTGATCCAAAATCTTGAAATCAAAATGGAATCACAGATAAATAGCTTGGAGACTAAGATCAAGAAGATGCAAGAAAGGTTTAACAAGGACCTAGAAGAAATAAAAGAGAGTCAATATAAAATGAATAATGCAATAAATGAAATTAAAAACACTCTGGAGGCAACAAATAGTAGAATAACAGAGGCAGAAGATAGGATTAGTGAATTAGAAGATAGAATGGTAGAAATAAATGAATCAGAGAGGATAAAAGAAAAACGAATTAAAAGAAATGAGGACAATCTCAGAGACCTCCAGGACAATATTAAATGCTACAACATTCGAATCATAGGGGTCCCAGAAGAAGAAGACAAAAAGAAAGACCATGAGAAAATACTTGAGGAGATAATAGTTGAAAACTTCCCTAAAATGGGGAAGGAAATAATCACCCAAGCCCAAGAAACCCAGAGAGTCCCAAACAGGATAAACCCAAGGTGAAACACCCCAAGACACATATTAATCAAATTAAAAAAGATCAAACACAAAGAACAAATATTAAAAGCAGCAAGGGAAAAACAACAAATCACACACAAGGGAATTCCCATTAGGATAACAGCTGATCTTTCGATAGAAACTCTTCAAGCCAGGAGGGAATGGCAAGACATACTTAAAGTGATGAAAGAAAATAACCTACAGCCCAGATTATTGTACCCAGCAAGGATCTCATTCAAATATGAAGGAGAAATCAAAAGCTTCTCAGACAAGCAAAAGTTGAGAGAATTCAGCACCACCAAACCAGCTCTCCAACAAATACTAAAGGATATTCTCTAGACAGGAAACACAAAAACAGTGTATAAACTCGAACCCAAAACAATAAAGTAAATGGCAATGGGATCATACTTATCAGTAATTACCTTAAATGTAAATGGGTTGAATGCCCCAACCAAAAGACAAAGACTGGCTGAATGGATACAAAAACAAGACCCCTACATATGTTGTCTACAAGAGACCCACCTCAAAACAGGGGACACATACAGACTGAAAGTGAAGGGCTGGAAAAAGAGTTTCCATGCAAATAGGGACCAAAAGAAAGCAGGAGTAGCAATACTTATATCAGATAAAATAGACTTTAAAACAAAGGCTGTGAAAAGAGACAAAGATGGTCACTACCTAATGATCAAAGGATCAATCCAAGAAGAAGATATAACAATTATAAATATATATGCACCCAACACGGGAGTGCCACAATATGTAAGACAAATGCTAACAAGTATGAAAGGAGAAATTAACAATAACACAATAATAGTGGGAGAATTTAATACCCCACTCACACCTATGGATAGATCAACTAAACAGAAAATTAGCAAGGAAACACAAACGTTAAACGATACAATAGACCAGTTAGACCTAATTGATATCTATAGGACATTTCATCCCAAAACAATGAATTACACCTTTTTCTCAAGCGCACATGGAACCTTCTCCAGGATAGATCACATCCTGGGCCATAAATCTAGCCTTGGTAAATTCAAAAAAATAGAAATCATTCCAAGCATCTTTTCTGACCACAATGCAGTAAGATTAGATCTCAATTACAGGAGAAAAACTATTAAAAATTCCAACATATGGAGGCTGAACAACCAACAAATCACAGAAGAAATCAAAAAAGAAATCAAAATTTGCATAGAAACTAATGAAAATGAAAACACAACAACTCAAAACCTGTGGGACACTTTAAAAGCAGTCCTAAGGGGAAAGTTCATAGCAATACAGGCATACCTAAAGAAACAAGAAAAAAGTCAAACAAATAACCTAACCCTACACCTAAAGCAACTAGAAAAGGAAGAAATGAAGAACCCCAGGGTTAGTAGAAGGAAAGAAAAAGAGACACTGATGTATAGAACAGTCTTATGGACTCTGTGGGAGAGGGAGAGAGTGGGAAGATTTGGGAGAATGGCAATGAAACATGTAAAATATCATGTAGGAAACGAGTTGCCAGTCCAGGTTCGATGCACGATGCTGGATGCTTGGGGCTGGTGCACTGGGACGGCCCAGAGGGATGGTATGGGGAGGGAGGAGGGAGGAGGGTTCGGGATGGGGAACACATGTATACCTGTGGCGGATTCATTTTGATATTTGGCAAAACTAATACAAGTATGTAAAGTTTAAAAATAAAATAAAATTAGAAAAAAAATTAGGGCAGAAATAAATGCAAAAGAAACAAGAGAGACCATAGCAAAAATCAACAAAGCCAAAAGCTGGTTCTTTGAAAGGATAAATAAAATTGACAAACCATTAGCCAGACTCATCAAGAAACAAAGGGAGAAAAATCAAATCAATAAAATTAGAAATGAAAATGGAGAGATCACAACAGACAACACAGAAGTACAAAGGATCGCAAGAGACTGCTATCAACAATTATATGCCAATAAAATGGACAACGTGGAAGAAATGGACAAATTCTTAGAAAAGTACAACTTTCCAAAACTCGACCAGGAAGAAATAGAAAATCTTAACAGACCCATCACAAGCACAGAAATTGAAACTGTAATCAAAAATCTTCCAGCAAACAAAAGCCCAGGTCCAGACGGCTTCACAGCTGAATTCTACCAAAAATTTAGAGAAGAGCTAACACCTATCCTGCTCAAACTCTTCCAGAAAATTGCAGAGGAAGGTAAACTTCCAAACTCATTCTATGAGGCCACCATCACCCTCATACCAAAACCTGACAAAGATCCCACAAAAAAAGAAAACTACAGGCCAATATCACTGATGAACATAGATGCAAAAATCCTTAACAAAATTCTAACAATCAGAATCCAACAGCACATTAAAAAGATCATACACCATGACCAAGTGGGCTTTATCCCAGGGATGCAAGGATTCTTCAATATCCGCAAATCAATCAATGTTATACACCACATTAACAAATTGAAAAACAAAACCCATATGATTATCTCAATAGATGCAGAGAAAGCCTTTGACAAAATTCAACATCCATTTATGATAAGAACTCTCCAGAAAGCAGGAATAGAAGAAACATACCTCAACATAATAAAAGCTATATATGACAAACCCACAGCAAACATTATCCTCAATGGTGAAAAATTGAAAGCATTTCCTCTAAAGTCAGGAACAAGACAAGGGTGCCCACTTTCACCATTACTATTCAACATAGTTTTGGAAGTTCTGGCCACAGCAATCAGAGCAGAAAAAGAAATAAAAGGAATCCAAATTGGAAAAGAAGAAGTAAAACTCTCACTGTTTGCAGATGACGTGATCCTTTACATAGAAAACCCTAAAGACTCCACCAGAAAATTACTAGAACTAATCAATGATTATAGTAAAGTTGCAGGATATAAAATCAACACACAAAAATCCCTTGCATTCCTATACACTAATAATGAGAAAACTGAAAGAGAAATTAAGGAAACAATTCCATTCACCATTGCAACAGAAAGAATAAAATACTTAGGAATATATCTACCTAAAGAAATTAAAGACCTATATATAGAAAACTATAAAACACTGGTGAAAGAAACCAAAGAGGACACTAATAGATGGAGAAATATACCATGTTCATGGATTAGAAGAATCAATATAGTGAAAATGAGTATACTACCCCAAGCAATTTATAGATTCAATGCAATCCCTATCAAGCTACCAATGGTATTCTTCAGAGACCTAGAACAAATAATTTCACAATTTGTATGGAAATACAAAAAACCTCGAATAGCCAAAGCGATCCTGAGAAAGAAGAATGGAACTGGAGGAATCAACCTACCTGACTTCAGGCTCTATTACAAAGCCACAGTTATCAAGACAGTACGGTACTGGCACAGAGACAGAAATATTGATCAATGGAACAAAATAGTAAGCCCAGAGATAAATCCACGCACCTATGGACACCTTATCTTTGACAAAGGAGGCAAGAATATACAATGGATTAAAGACAATCTCTTTAACAAGTGGTGCTGGGAAAACTGGTCAACCACTTGTAAAAGAATGAAACTAGAACACTTTCTAACACCTTACACAAAAATAAACTCAAAATGGATTAAAGATCTCAACCTAAGACCAGAAACTATAAAACTCCTAGAGGAGAACATAGGCAAAACACTCTCTGACATACATCATAGCAGGATCCTCTATGACCCACCTCCCAGAATATTGGAAATAAAAGCAAAGATAAACAAATGGGACCTAATTAACCTTAAAAGCTTCTGCACAACAAAGGAAACTATTAGCAAGGTGAAAAGGCAGCCTTCAGAATGGGAGAAAATAATAGCAAATGAAGCAACGGACAAACAACTAATCTCAAAAATATACAAGCAACTCCTACAGCTCAACTCCAGAAAAATAAATGACCCAATCAAAAAATGGGCCAAAGAACTAAATAGACATTTCTCCAAAGAAGACATACAGATGGCTCACAAACGCATGAAAAGATGCTCAATATCACTCATTATCAGAGAAATGCAAATCAAAACCACTATGAGGTACCATTTCACGCCAGTCAGAATGGCTGCGATCCAAAAGTCTACAAGCAATAAATGCTGGAGAGGGTGTGGAGAAAAGGGAACCCTCTTACACTGTTGGTGGGAATGCAAACTAGTACAGCCACTATGGAGAACAGTGTGGAGATTCCTTAAAAAACTGGAAATAGAACTGCCTTATGATCCAGCAATCCCACTGCTGGGCATACACACTGAGGAAACCAGAAGGGAAAGAGACACGTGTACCCCAATGTTCATCGCAGCACTGTTTATAATAGCCAGGACATGGAAGCAACCTAGATGCCCATCAGCAGATGAATGGATAAGAAAGCAGTGGTACATATACACAATGGAGTATTACTCAGCCATTAAAAATAATACATTTTAATCAGTTCTAATGAGATGGATGAAACTGGAACCTATTATACAGAGTGAAGTAAGCCAGAAAGAAAAACACCAATACAGTATACTAACACATATATATGGAATTTAGAAAGATGGTAACAATAACCCTGTGTATGAGACTGCAAAAGAGACACCGATGTATAGATCAGTCGTATGGACTCTGTGGGAGAGGGAGAGGGTGGGAAGATTTGGCAGAATAGCGTTGAAACATGTATAATATCATGTATGAAATGAGTCGCCAGTCCAGGTTTGATGCACAGTACTGGATGCTTGGGGCTGGTGCACTGGGACGACCCGGAGGGAGGGTGGGGGAGGGAGGAGGGAGGAGGGTTCAGGATGGGGAGCGCAGGTATACCTGTGGCGGATTCATTTCGATATTTGGCAAAACTAATACAATATTGTAAAGTTTAAAAATAAAATAAAATTTAAAAAAAAGTGAAAAAAATAAAATTAAATAAAAAAAAAACTTCAATGTAATATTGCTTTATACCCCCAGAGAGGTACACACTCAAATGTCTAATAATACTAAGTGTTGATCAACACTACAGCAGTCGGTGCTTACAGTCACTGCTGCTGGGGTGTTAACTGCTTTGCAAAGCAATTTAGTAATGCTTGAAATATTTGAAGATGAGCATCCTCTAAAGATCCAGATATTTCTATTTTAGGCATGTGTTCTAAAGAAACCATTGTACTCATGCACATATAGGAGACTATTCATAGTAATATTGTTCCTTATAACCCCAAATTACAGAAAAAAAAATCTGTTTCCTTCTATGTGAGCTGACTATATGAGTTGTAATATATTATACCACAGACTGCTTGTGACAGTAAAAGAAAGAATGAATGAATGGTATCTGTAGGCTTCAAAAATGGGTGGACTTCACAACTATAACAGTAAACAGAGAAAGTAAGTCATAGATACATATGGAATATTTCTATTTATGTAAATTCTGAAATTTGCAAGACTAACCATGTTGTTTCAAGATGCACAGAGATGAGTTATAGGAAAAACAATGGAAGGACAATTACAAAACCTCCCAGACTTCATTATTTCTGAAGAGTTAAGGGAGAGACAGACAGGAGAAAAACTGGTTATTCACAATGTTCTGTTTCAATGTTGTGTGGTGGGTGTGTGCATGTTTTACTGTATTATTCTTTAGACCTTACATTGTGTACTTGGGCTCTGTGTTAGTTGCTCAGTTGTGTCTGACTCTTTGCGACCCCATGGACCCACCAGGCTCCTCTGTGCATGGGATTCTCCAGGCAAGAATACTGGAGTGGGTTGCCATGCTCTCCTCTGGGGGATCTTCTCCACCCAGAAACTGAACCCGTGCCTCCTGCATTGCAGGCAGAGTCTTTACTGCTAAGCCACAGGGAAAGCCTAGAGAAGGGTGTAAGGAATTATAAATAAGCCTGCAAACTGACATGACCATTTTGGCTTTTCAGCCATCATCCCAAAAGCTGTGGCTTTGGTGACAGTGAAAAACATGGACACGATTTTAAGGTTTTATTCATATTTCTGTCTATAGAGTGTGAGTGGCAGGCTTAAATCTCCATGGGGACAAAACCCATCACTGAGGGACAAGGAGGGGCAAGGACAAGGATGTCTGAATGGCAGGTCCCCTCTCTGCCTGAGGAGATGTTGGCACCTCAAGCTGAGTGTTGTTCCTCAGGCCATTCCAGTCACCTGCTGACAAAATTAGCTTTTTTTCCAGTAAAGTCGAAAACTCACATTTTATGTGAAACCCTCCAACTTTTAAACCTTGACAGTTAATTCAAATACTTAAGAATAAACCCTCCAGAACCATTGACTATGTCTGGAAGCTGCCCTAATGTGTGACCCACTAGTTTGCAGTCTCAGCCCAGAAGCCAGCATGGTGTCCCGCCCTCAGTAGTGAACATCCAGGAAGTATTTGCTCAGGTGAAGAATGACATGATGTCTTGTTTTCTCTGACAGTATCTGAGGAGACGCTCTGAGAGTGACATTAAACATTGGCTGCAGACTCTTTTCTGTTCTTCCCATCGAGAGGTCAGGTCTACATCCCCTCCTTGTAATACCAGGGGAGTTCTGGGGCTGCTGGATCAATCGACAATGGTAGAAGTGACCCTGTACTGCCCTTCAGTTCAGTCGCTCAGTCATGTCCGACTCTTTGTGACCCCATGAATCGCAGCATGCCAGGCCTCCCTGTCCATCACCAACTCCTGGAGTTCACTCAAACTCAAGTCCATCGAGTCAGTGATGCCATCCAGCCATCTCATCCTCTGTCGTCCCCTTCTCCTCCTGCCCCCAATTCCTCCCAGCATCAGAGTCTTTTCCAATGAAAAGACTCAGCTCAGCTCTTCGCATGAGGTGGCCAAAGTACTGGAGTTTCAGCTTTAGCATCCTTCCCTCCAAAGAAATCCCAGGGCTGATCTCCTTCAGAATGGACTGGTCGGATCTCCTTGCAGTCCAAGGGACTCTCAAGAGTCTTCTCCAACACCACAGTTTAAAAGCATCAATTCTTCGGCGTTCAGCCTTCTTCACAGTCCAACTCTCACATCCATACATGACCACAGGAAAAACCGTAGCCTTGACTAGACGGATCTTTGTTGGCAAAGTGATGTCTCTGCTTTTGAATATGCTATCTAGGTTGGTCATAACTTTCCTTCCAAGGAGTAAGCGTCTTTTAATTTCATGGCTGCAGTCACCATCTGCAGTGATTTTGTAGCCCCCCAAAATAAAGTCTGACACTGTTTCCACTGTTTCCCCATCTATTTCCCATGAAGTGATGGGACTGGATGCCATGATCTTAGTTTTCTGAATATTGAGCTTTAAGCCAACTTTTTCACTTTCCACTTTCACTTTCATCAAGAGGCTTTTGAGTTCCTCTTCACTTTCTGCCATAAGGGTGGTGTCATCTGCCTATCTGAGGTTATTGATATTTCTCCCCGCAATCTTGATTCCAGCTTGTGTTTCTTCCAGTCCAGCGTTTCTCATGATGTACTCTGCATAGAAGTTAAATAAGCAGGGTGACAATATACAGCCTTGACGTACTCCTTTTCCTATTTGGAACCAGTCTGTTGTTCCATGTCCAGTTCTAACTGTTGCTTCCTGACCTGCATACAAATTTCTCAAGAGGCAGATCAGGTGGTCTGGTATTCCCATCTCTTTCAGAATTTTCCACAGTTTCTTGTGATCCACACAGTCAAAGGCTTTGGCATAGTCAATAAAGTAGAAATAGATGTTTTTCTGGAACTCTCTTGCTTTTTCCATGATCCAGCGGATGTTGGCAATTTGATCTCTGAGGGATTCCTGCCCGCAGTAGTAGATATAATGGTCATCTGAGTTAAATTCACCCATTCCAGTCCATTTGAGTTCGCTGATTCCTAGAATGTCGACATTCACTCTTGCCATCTCTTGTTTGACCATTTCCAATTTGCCTTGATTCATGGACCTGACATTCCAGGTTCCTATGCAATATTGCTCTTTACAGCATTGGACCTTGCTTCTATCACCAGTTATCAGATCTTGCTTCTATCACCAGTCACATTCACAGCTGGGTATTCTTTTTACTTTGGCTCCATCCCTTCATTCTTTCTGGAGTTATTTCTCCACTGATAGATTTTTTTTTTTTTTTCCTGAAGTTATTTCTCCACTGATCTCCAGTAGCATATTGGGCACCTACTGACCTGGGGAGTTCCTCTTTCCGTATCCTATCATTTTGCCTTTTCATACTGTTCATGGGGTTCTCAAGGCAAGAATACTGAAGTGGTTTGCCATTCCCTTCTCCAGTGGACCACATACTGCCCTTGGAAACCATCAACTTCCTCTTCCTGTCTTTTGGAGCACTTGCTCTGCGGGAAGCCAGCCATAGAAAGCATCTGACTTCTCTGAGTTGGCCATCCTGGAAAAACCATGCAAAGATGCTCTAATTGGCCATCCCAGCTGAGCTTAGCAGACATCCTTGCCATGGTGCCAGCCATGTGATTGATGCTGCCTTCAACACCCTGACCAGCCCATCTACCAAAGGAAACCTGCCCCCCACCCCCCCGCCTGCAGTAAGTGTACTTTGTTGTTGCTGTTCAGTCACTATGTCCGACTCTTTGCAACCCCACGGACTGCAGCATGCCAGGTTTCCCTGTCCTTCACTATCTCCTGGAGTTTGCTCAAACTTATGTCCATTGAATCGGTGATGCTGTCCAACCATCTCATCCTCTGTCACCTTCTTCTCCTCCTGCCCTTAATCTTTCCCAGCATCAAGGTCTTTTCCAATAAGTTGACTCTTTGCATGCGGTGGCCTAAGTATTGGAGCTTTAGCTTCACCATCAGGCCTTCCAACTGATAGCTTACTGTGAATGGTATTGGATTCATGATCTCTGGAGAAGAAGATTTAGCTTCGGGACCAGGGACCAGTCTTGATCACTCAAGAGATTTTGTGTATCTGAGTTTTATTAAAGTGAAAAAGGACAGAGAAAGCTTCTGACAGAGACATCAGAAGGGGGATGGAGGGTCTTATCTAGGCTGTATATACTTTTACCAGACCCACTCCCACAACATACATCTTAAATTAACAAGATAAGAGCTAACAATAGAAAGGTCTTACCAAACCCACTCCCACAACATAGGTCTTAAGCTAACAAGATTAGTTAGAAAACCTTGTTAAGGAGAAGCATGAGCAAGATACACTGTTATACTGACTAAAACAAAGCAATGTAGGGAAAAAAGTTTGTCTTTTTCTCCTCCTTGAGAGCCTCAGACCCCTTTCTCCTTTTCGAGGGCCCTGGACCCCTTTCTCCTCCTCAGTGACCCTGGACTTCTAACCAACCTTCCTAGGAATTGACTCTCTCACAATGAATATCAGGTTTGATTTCCTTTAAGACTGTGTACTTACTTTACACTACAAGGAATATAGGGTTTATGCAACTGAGCCTGTGTGAATTCCTGACCCTCAAAATTGTGAGATATAATAAAATGATTGCTGTATTAAGTCACTAAGTGTTGAGGTAGTGTGTTATGCACTAATAAATAATTAAAAACTCTAAACCTCTTAATTTAGTTTCTAATTAATCCAACCATAAATCCTTGCCTGCTGTGGGCTTCCTTGTGGTTTGCTTTCAAGGAGGAGAAAGATGATATCTTTTTAAAATTTTTATTGGGTTATAGTTGATTAACAATGTTCTGTTAGTTAAAAGTGATTCTGCTATGTATATACATATATTCATTCTTTTTCCAATTCTTTTCTCCTATATATTATCACAGAATATTGAGTAGAGTTCCTTGTGCTATACAGTAGGTCCTTGTTGATTAGAAGATTTCTTATAAATATATATATAGTATCTCCAGGGAAAAGAGGCCTGGACAAATGTGTAAGAAGAGAACAATCACCAAAGAATAGTATCTTTGAGATTAGGTTGAGAAACCAAACATCTAGTCAAGGCTATGGTTTTTCCAGTGGTCATGTATGGATGTGAGAGTTGGACTGTGAAGAAAGCTGAGTGCCAAGAATTGATGCTTTTGAAGTGTGGTGTTGGAGAAGACTCTTGAGAGTCCCTTGGATTGCAAGGAGATCCAACCAGTCCATTCTGAAGGAGATCAGCTCTGGGATTTCTTTGGAGGGAATGATGCTGAAGCTGAAACTCCAATATTTTGGCCACCTCACTCGAAGAGTTGACTCACTGGAAAAGACTCTGATGCTGGGAGGGATTCAGGGCAGTAGGAGAAGGGGATGGCAGAGGATGAGATGGCTGGATGGCATCACCGACTCGATGGATGTGAGTTTGAGTGAACTCCGGGAGTTGGTGATGGACAGGGAGGCCTGGCGTGCTGCAATTCATGGGGTCGCAAAGAGTCGGACATGATTGAGTGACTGAACTGAACTGAACTGAGAAACCAAAGCCCAAATCGTATATAGGATTGCTATACTAATCATTTAACCATAAAGAATATATTTAAGGGTTTGTGGGTTATTTGTATGTGTGTGCTCAGTCCCTCAGTCGTGTTTGATTCTTTGCAGCCCCACTGACTGTAGCCTGCCAGGTTCCTCTATGGGTTACTTACTGAATTTTAAAACTCTGCTCTCTAGGGTAATCAGGGAACTTGTTTGAACAGCTACACTTTGCTAGGAGATATGAGGGATTCAGATACATGCATGATCAGTGAGTGAGGAAAGTACAGATTTTGTGCAATAGGGCTAAAGCCATTCTATAACCTAGCTGTCATCAATCAAGAATATTGATGGCAGCAGAGCTGGAATAATGCTTTAAGAGCCTCACAGTGCAGGAGATATCCTGATCCCCTCTGAGAGGGGCAGCTGCTTCATTTCCAAGAAAAAGTATGAGAGGTTTGGAGTGCAACACATTCCCTATAAAGAATGGGATGCCCAAGAGAGAAGTCTAGAGGAATCTTATCTGCTTGAAAATTAGTGGAGCTCTGAGACAAAACCTTGGACTGGCTTTTTAAGGATCCTGGTACTGAAGGTCCCAGAACAATGAGGTTTAAACTTTATGCACAGTATATAAGCTTTGTCAGAAGTTAAGATGATAAAAACAAACTGTATCATCTTAATACTGTTCCTGATGGGCAGGGCAGGCACCTACCTGGAAGATGAAGGAGTGATTCCTGGATTCTGTGAGGGACAAGGTTGGTCAGTGGTGAGCAGGGCTTTCTGTAGGCACTAGAGGATGCCATGTACATGGTTCTTCAAGTACTCCTCAGGGAGCACTCCCAAGTTGGTACTATAGGGTGCTGGGATATTAAGTATAACAAAATAAGTTTGATTATATGATAAGTAGGTACTAGGAACAATATAAATATAAAGCCTGTGTGGTAGGGTGTCTTGGAAAAGATGGGATATCAGGGAGGAATGCAGCTTTCATCTATCTGAGCAGAAGCACCCCTTCAGCATCTCCTGTAGCTTAAATTGCCAAGATTCAACATTATCTATATCAGCCATGACAGCAGCTTCTACAGAATGGGACTGCCTGAAGTTGAGCAAAGATCCACATGGATAATGGAGAAGAGGAACTCAAGGACTTTCAAGAGCATGTCCCAGTTTCCTCAGGCAGATCCAGTGACATTCAGCATCTCTCATGTAAAAGGCACTGTCCTAAGTACTTAAGACATAGAATGAGCAATAAAACCCTTACCCTCAAGAGGCTGGGAGTCTAGTTCAAGGAAAGTTCACCCAGATCATTTTGATGTTATGCAGTAAGTGTTGTAAGAAGGAGAGATCCCAGATGTCTCAGGGATACAAAAAAGAAGCACTTAATCCAGTTTGAGGTTTAGGTCAAGAGGGGATAGAGCTGAGAATGACTGAACAGAGTTTTGAAAGACATTCGCAGAAGCTGGCGAAGCATACAGTTGCTAAGAGTGTTTCTCGCAGAGGACACAGTATTAGCAAAGCTACTGAGGTGTGAAATAGTGCTGCATGGGAGATGAAATAAAAACTGCTTCTGCAGAGTGTAAAGTTCAAGGTCAGTTGAAGAAGACCAGTGGGAGATTAGGCTCACAAGTTTAGGAGAATCTGGCTATCCTGGGGTCAGTGACATGGATGGATTTGTACTTCATATAGAATATTCTGATGACGGTGCACGCAATTGATTTGTGGGGGCAGAGGACACAGGATTGAAAGTGGGAGATAAATAGAAAGCTATTTGCATAGTCCCAGCAGATTTAAAAGACCCAATCAGGGAAAGGGTAATTGATAGAAAGAAGGAAAAGATTAATAGTGTAATCAGTAGGCAAAATTGACCAGACTCATGATTATTCATTTTAAGGAAGAAGAAGAGGTTAAGTGGGACCCCCAGATTACTGGCTTGGACAGCTCTGTGATGGTAGTGTCACTGATCCAACGGGGAGTGGTTACAGGAGGAGAAATGGGCTGTGGTAAGCTTGGTAAGGTGCAGTTTTAAGGTGTCAGCAATTACACTGGGGGAAGCTCAGAATTTTTTTATTTGAATTATGGTTTTAATTGGTACCTTTAACCCCGGTCATCTTTTCCCACTCCAGAAGAGCCTGGGAAATTAAGGATTACATAATGTTGTAAGATTTTTAAAAAATAGAGTAATAGACCTCTCCTATTAGGAAGTTAGCCATCCCATCATATATAAAACGGATAACCAACAAGGTCCTACTGTATAGCATAGCACATTCTACTCGTTATTTTGTAATAACCTACAAGGGAAAAAAAATCTCAAGAGGAATACACACACATACACACACATACACATACACACACATTCACACACATGTGCATGTGTGCTCAGTCACGTCCAACTCCTTTGGACTGTAGCCTGCCAGGCTCCTCTGTCCATGAAATTTTTCAGGCAAGAATACTGGAGTGGGTTGCCATTTCCTCCTCCAGGGGATCTTCTATGCCCAGGGATCAAACACACATCTCCTGCGTATTCTGCATTGGCAGGCAAATTCGAATCACTTTTCTGAATACCTGAAACTAACATAATATTGTCAATCAACTATACTTCAAAAATAATTTTTTTAAAGGAATTTAGCCATTTTTCAATGTCCTGTGTCTGAAGCACACTGGTAGTTTATGTGTCACATACAGCAGAGAATCTGGAACGCTACTCAGTGACAATAAATAAATGCATTTTCTCCCTTCTCTAAATACAACAATATCTCTGAACAGCCAACGCCATAAAAATCCAAGTATTAGAACTCACAAGTTTTGAAACTCTGAGATGCTATGTTCAAGTGGAGTCTCATGAAATTCCTTAATGCTCTTCCTTGGAGTCTCTATTTACTCTTGTTCTAGCTGATGGTTGTTACCAATGTAACTCTATACATTTGAAAGGAAGAACCAAGCATATGGCCAGCAGCAAGATGTGATGGGGAGTTAGCTTAAAGCTGGAAAAAGCAGCCAAGAAATGGAAATTCCAGTGCAGGGGCTAGGAGCTGCATGTAGTAATAAGCTTTGAACACAGAACTGAAATTGACAGTGGTGACCCTGTATGATCAAGACATGGTCAATTGTGCTTCATGTCTTTGTCTGTTAAAACAGTGATCACAGGTGTATTTCAGACAGATGTCCATTAAACATTGGGCTGGGCCCATCACTGAGGGTACCTGGCCATCTCATCTTTGTGAAGCTGCTTCACTCAGTCTGTTTGAGTGGGGAGAATTGTTGCCAGATAAAATATAGGACATGCATGCATGCCAAGTTGCTTCAGGTGTGTTTGACTCTTTGTGACTCAATGGACTGTAGCCCGCCAGGCTCCTCTGTCAATGGGATTCTCCAGGCAAGAATACTGGAATGGGTTGCCATACCCTCCTCCAGGGGATCTTCCCAACTGAGGGATCAAACCCAGATCTCTTAGGTCTCCTGCATTGACAGACAGGTTCTTCACCACTAGCACCACCTGGGAAACCTAAAATACAGGACACCTGGATATATTCATATTTCAGATAAATGGTAAGTATTTTTAGTATAAGTAAGTCCCAAATATTGCTTCCTGCATTTTTATTTGCTAAATCTTGACACCTTAGTAGGGGATAGTGTAATGTAGACAAGTTCTGAAGCACAAGATCTTGCCTTCTCCCTCACCAAGAGATTACACAAAACAAACAAACAAACAAACAAACAAATGAACAAAGCTGACTATACTAGGAACAGAAACTATAGTCAAGGGGATGGGGTCCATTCTCCTTTTTCAGTCAGTTCCTTGCCTTCATTAATTCCCTTTGTGCTGTATGGTCAATTCCATGACCCAAGGTAGCCTATGTAGCTCTTTATTTCTGGCAACAAAAGAGACTCATGAATGCCTACAGATAAAACCAGTTTTGGTGCTGGAGGGAGCAAACACTCCACAGTAGGAAAATTATTCCTGGAAACAAAAACAAGTACTTTCCACTGATAGATAAGCCTTTAATATGTTAGCTTTTTATTACGTTTGCTTTTCTTTATGTTTAAAAAGGGGGCCAGATGTGTTGGAGCCTAACAGGTGGCCCAAAAGAAGTCAGTGTACTCAGCCTTCCTTCTATCTTCTGCCATCTACCCCCTGATTCTTTGAAGAAACTTTATGATTAGAAAATTGAGGCTACACTTCCATGAAATGGTGATTTCTATTGGTTCTCCCTTCGTCTGCTTGGGCTGTTGTAACAAAATGCCATAGATTGGGTAGTTTCAACAGCAGAAATCTATTTCTCCCACAGTTCTGGAGACTAGGCATCCATAATCAAGGAACCAGCCTGGCAGGGTTCTGGTGAGGTGCCTTCCTGACTTGTAGGCAGCTATTCTCTCCTTTTGTCCTCAAATAGTGAGGGCAACGGGGGCAGGGGTGCTCTGGCATCTCTTTCTCTTCTTATGAGGGCACTAATCCCAACATGAGAGCCCATCCTCATGACACCATTTAAACCTATTGTCTCCCAGAGACCCCACTTGCAAATACCATCACACTGGGGGTTAGGGTAAGTTGTTCTCCTGCATACTCAGTCCCTATGTCATGTCTGACTCTTTTCAGACCTTTGGACTGTAGCCCTTCAGGCTCCTCTGTACATGGGACTTCCCAAGGCATGAATACTGGAGTGAACTGCCATTTCCTTCTTCAGAGGATCTTCCCGACCCAGGGATCGAACCCATGTCACTGGCATTGCAGGCAGATTCTTTACCACTGACCTACCAGGAAAGCCCTTCATTTTATGGGTTATCAGAATTAAATGGTCGCTAAGTGTTCTACTGGAAAATAGAAACAAAATGAAAACCATACTGTATGTAAGGCAATATGCTAAAAGTTTCATTGTTATCTCTGTTTCCTATGAATGAAAATGAAGCCCAGAGAAGTAAAGTAACAGTCCCAAGGTTTCGCAGTTAGTGAGAAGCATATTGAGGATCAAAGCCCAGGTCTGTGTGATGTCAAAGTTCATGTTGTAACAAACCCTGTTCAGAACCTAGTACATAATAGGTGCTCACTTCAGGCTAGTTCATTCACCCTGTTCATTTATTCATGTCACACCCATTTTATCCTAGTTTGTGCTAGGTTATTATATGTTAAACTAATAGTCTGAGTGGGCTTCAGGCTATGATGCAGAGAACATTGGATTGGGGGTTTGACAGAAGGTTATTGATGTTGGTCCATGAGAGATTGAAATGACCTCACAAAAACTGGAGACATGGGCCACTTATGGGGATACCAGGAAATCACTGATCTAGTCCTCTGTGCCAGTTGAAGACATGGCCAGGACTTTGGCAGGGTGGCTGTCTTTGTTCTGCCTATCCCCCAAGCATGGTGTGACAACAGCTGGCCTTACCTAGATAGTGATGGTGGTTTGGATGCTTCTGTTTGTAAGTTAATATATGTTACCTGAACCCTTGGTTTTACAAAGTGAGTCTGCTCTAGAGCCCCACCGTTTGTAATGTATGTTTAAGATGACCTTCATGGTTCTCAACTGGGGGTGATTTTGGTGATGTCTGGAGATATTTTTGGTTATGGTGACTGGTAGGGGACAGAGAGAGAGGGGTAGAGAGCAGGGGTTCTGCTAAATATCCTGCAATGTACAGAATGACTCCTACTGAGAATTATTAAGCCCCAGATGTCCCTGATGCTGAGGTTGAGAAACTCCGTTTTACACTGGAAGTGGTGAACTCCCAGCTGCCTCTTCTCATCTCTGGTTCTGGACATCTGTAGGTGGCTTCTACTTCTAATTATTTCTGGGTTTTCGCTTCTGCTTTTGGTCTGTGGATATGCTTGTCTTATTTTAAAGCACAACTATGTTTTTCAGGAAGAGATTTCAATATTTTAACTACTATACTGTGTATTTGGCAGAGAAGGGACAACATATTCTTCAGAGTAAAAGAATCTTCACTCTGGTTTATGGTACTTCGATCTGTGAGTTTCATTAGTTTGATTTGACCTCTTAGACATATATCCCCTAGCATATGGTAAAAATAAATGTAAATTTCAGAAAGTGTAAGGCTGTTGGCCATGTCTCTGATGATGATAAATTCAGCAAAATGGGTGCCATCCTGAGTGTGAAACTTCTTGGGGATCAAGCCAACACTCTCCAAGTGAAACTCCTTTATGACTGTGTACCATGTGCTTTAGTGTGGTTGCAACTGGTTCTAAACCAGTTTACCAGTGACCCTGGTGTGACCTTTACCTAATCACATTTTTTCTCTTAAGCTTTCATCTCATTATGTGCAAAATAAAGGAACTGGACCAAATGATCTCCTGTTGTTGTTCAGTCGCTCGGCCATGTCTGACTCTTTGTGACCCCATGGACTGCAGCACTCCAGGTTTCCCTGTCCTCTTTACCATCTCCCAGAGCTTGCTCAAACTCATGTCCATTGAGTTAGTGATCCAACCAACCATCTTGTCTTCTGTTGTCCCCTTCTCTTCCTGCCTTCAATCTTTCCCAGCGTCAGTGTCTTTTCTAATGAGTCAGCTCTTCACATCAAGTGGCCAAAGTGTTGGAGCTTCAGCTTCAGCATTAGTCCTTTCAATGAATATTCAGGGTTGATTTCCTCTAGGATTGACTGGTTTGATCTCCTTGTAGCCCAGGGAATTCTCAAGAGTCTTCTCCAACACCATAGTTTGAAAGCATCAGTTCTTCGAGCTCAGCCTTCTTTACGGTCCAACTCTCACATCTATACAAGACTACTGGAACAACCATAGCTTTGACTATATGAACCTTTGTTGGCAAAGTAATGTTCTAAGATTCTAGGGTTCATGCCTCAACTGTGATTTATATAATGTAGGGCTAATTCTTTGCAGTTTAAATCAGAATGCCACAGTTAATATGTAAGTATTTATGGTAGAAGAACTTTTCATGAATGACTGTCCTTCCATGATCTGCTCTTTATGGGACAGAGATCAAGCATAAGTGGCAGCATGACATGGTTAGTTTCTTAACCTCCTTCTTATATATCTGATCTACAAAAAAGAGATAATAGGACAAAAAAGAGATAATAGTTCTACTAAAGAATCTGCCTGCAGTGCAGGAGACCCTGGTTCAATTCCTGAGTCTGGAAGATACACTGGAGAAGGGATAGACTGCCCACTCCAGGGTTCTTGGACTTCCCTGGTGGCTCAGCTGGTAAAGAATCAGCCTGCAATGAGGGAGACCTGGGTTTGATCCCTGGATTGGGAAAATCCATTGGAGAAGGGAAAGGCTACCCATTCCAGTATTCTGGCCTGGAGAATTCCATGGACTATATAGTCCATGGGGGTCACAAAGAGTGGGACATGACTGAGCAATTTTCACTTCACTTCATCTCTTATGATTGCTTTAAGAATTAAGAACAAATTTACACAGTAAATAGTCAACAGATATCAGTGTATAAGATTTCTAAAATGATCCTATGAATCTATGAAAATATGCATGGACTGTTAGCCATTACATAGATCAAAGAACACATTGCTTTGAATACTTCTTTGACTTTTCCTCCAGTTGTTTGTCACCACTCCCTCAAAAAAGTACACAGATTTGGTGCTAATAGGCTCTAAGAAGGCAGAGAAATTGCAAATATGAGTCTCCAATTCTCCTTCAGCTGGAAGATATCAACTCAAACCCTTTATCTAGACTTTAAAAGAGTTTATCATCTTTGCTATGTGTGTGTTCTGACACATAAGAGAGAGTACTCCATTTTGGCTGGGTTTAAGGAAAAGAACTTCAAGTCAATGTGCAGAGGAAAGCTTTGATTCACTCTAAATCTAAATCCAAACACACAAACCCCATTTGCAAGCTGGAACCTGAGTGAAATCCTTTGAGGCTGGCCTGTCTCTAATTAGCAGTGTTTAGCCCCTGTGCATAGCTAGGAACAGCCAGAGTGGCTTGTGCCATTGACAAGATAAGGACTTGTCCAGGAAAAAAAAAAATGCATTTGCTCTCACAAGAAATGTGTGCCCCACCTTCCCCCACTTTGCTCTTCAATTACTTTGGAGAATATGGGAGGAAAAGAAGATATTTTTGATGGTGGAACTATGAATCCGAGAGAGGGGATATGTTTTTAATTAAGAGGACAATAAAAATGGGAAATGAACTTAGTCAACTGTAGCTACTCCTAAAAATTCTTGATGCAAAATTAAGTAGGTTCCCGGTAAAGGAGCCTAAGGGAGAGAGGGAAGGAAAATGCAGTGTCTGATAAAAGAGGAAGTCTTTTGGTACTTGTACAGGTTTAAAGGCAAAGATACAGGACTTTCATAGTTAGTAGTGAGACAGATTCTGGAGAAAACCTTCATGTCCACAGAGAAACACACCCCTTACACCAGTTAGCCTTTGTAGTATTACAAAACACCCCCAAATATAAAGACTTAAACAATGATTTATGTAAGATAAGACTCAAGACTATATTGTACAATGTGGGGAATATAGCCAATTTTTAAAATAATTGGAATTATTTCAATTATTGGAAATGGAAAGTAGCCTTTAAATGGAAAGTAGCCTTTAAAAATTATATAAAAGTAATGCTCAGTCACTTCAGTCATGTCTGACTTTTTGTGACCCTGTGGACTGTAGCCCACCAAACTTCTCTGTTCACGGGATTTTCCAGGCAAAAATACTAGAGTGAGTTGTTGTGCCCTCTTTCAAGGGATCCTCCCAACCTAGGGATAGAATCTGCAACTCTTGTGTCTCTTGCATTGGCAGGCAAGTTCTTGACCACTAGTGCCACTGGGGAAGCCCATAAAAAATATAAAAATTAAATAAAAATAAAGTTAGTAATAACAGATTTATTATTTCTCATGATTTTTGGGGTTGTTGAGCTCAGCTTGGTTGTTATTCTGCTGGTCTTATCTGTGGTCACTCATGTGGCTCTAATCACCTAGGAACTTAACTGGGTCTGCAGCATTTAAGATAACCTCATTCATCTGTCTGGAACCTTGATGCTAGTTGTCAGGCTCATTCTTTTTCTTGATGATTCTCATCATGCAATAGTTTATCTTGGGCTTCCTTACATAGTAATGAGAAATCCAAGAGGGTAAAATGAAAGGTGCAAGTCCCCTTAAGTCTTATTGGACAATGTCATGCAGTTTCACTTCTGGAGCATTCTATTGGTCAAAGCAAGTCATGAGGTCAGGTGAAAAGGGTAAGAAAATGACTCTGTCTCTTGATGGAAGGAGTGACAGACTCATAATGGACATGGGGAGACAGGATGTATTTGGAACCATTATTATAACAATCCACACACTTTTACCCCCAGGTATGAAGCTGGGAAAATTTCTGTGCCTATTATGACATTCTCACAGTAGAAAATGTCAGCCAAGTGACCCCAGCCAAGAAGGTTGGAGTCAGCATTAAGCACTAGCTGACCTTCAAGGTGTGTTATCTCTATTCTTTCTGCCAAACACTGCTGCTCTGGATTGAGTGATATGGATTTTCCCTTTAAGATTTGTGATTCTTTCAGGTTTACACTGAGTCCCACTCATCATTCTTGGAGTTAAAAAAGAAAAACAAACAGTTTCGTACGGCTTTTTGGTGTGAAGGTACATGACACTGAAATGCATAAAGGAGCTCTTTATTATTTCCCCAGTAACTTTTCTTTTATTTCTATATTACGTATAATCTAATATGCAACTTCATTTCCTTGTTTCATTTTCCTCAGGGAAAATGTAATGTAAGGACCAAAGAGTCCCATTGATTGATGTTCAACTTGGGTGGGACAGGCTTTATCAAGAAAAAAATTTACACAGAGAAAAACACATGGAATAGAGATGCTGAGAATCCTCCTCCCAAAAGTAAAATGGGAAGAAATGAGCTATGGATGTCATCTAGTTTATTCTTTGCAAATTTGACAATCACATAATTTAGTCCTCCCTTACTGGGGCAGAATAAATAAAACTGACTAAAAGTTTCACAGGAGTGGAGCTCCCTCCACTTAGAAGGAAACATTAAAAAAATGGAGAAGTTTTTCTCCATACTTTGGCCCATTTAAGTTTTCTTGGAATATTATTGAAAGAAGTCAATTTGATAGGTTTGCTCAAAATAAGGATACCTGAAGATGCTTTTTTGGGATTTCCCCACTGGTCTAGCAGTAAAGAAGCCACCTGCCATGCAGGAAACAAGGATTCAATCTCTGGGTTGGGAAGATCCCTCTGGAGGAGGGCATGGCAACCCATTCCAGTATTCTTGCCTGGAGAATCCCATGGAGAAAGAAGCCTGGTGGGCCACAGTCCATAGGATTGCAAAAAGTCAGACATGACTGAAGCGACTTAGCACAGATGCACAAAAATGTTCTGGTTCAAGGCCAGATGGCAAAGACCTTGTATATCATTCTGGATAGGCTGGAAGTGCTCAAAGAAACACTACTGATAAGGATTCTAGATTATGTCTTGGTTGAGGACAGTGAGGGGAGGAGAGAGGGCTGTGGTAATGTATAACAATAAAATCTGCACTAGCCAAAGGAATGGGAACGGTGTCCGGTTTTCCGTGTTTGTTCATCCTGGCACAGATCATAAAATATCCTCCCCTACCTGGGCCTGGTGCCCTTTTACTAACTTTTAAATTATGATCACTTTCAATCATTTATTTTATGAGTGTTACTTTCAAATGTGAACCTATAAAGTAACTCTGTGTCAGTCTCAAATAGAGCATTTTGGGTTACAGATAGAGTATCTATGCCTTTTCACCTTTAATAGTGCACCACTGGTCCTTTGTATACACACTTACAAGTTGCCAGCCTTTTCGTGTACAATTCAACAGAGAGACAGGAAGCTGAGTGAGCCCAGGAAACTAACAGAACTAAAAAGGTCTGAATTGGTTCTCCCTTTCCCATAACCTGGATAAATGCTATGGCTTTGTGCCTTTCCCTCCAGCCAGGATTATTCTGTTGGAAGGATTTTATTTGTAAACCTCTGCTAGGAGCTCTTAGCTGAAACACTGGTCTGTCTGGTCTTGATGGCCTGGTCAGATAGCCCAAGCCCCCGCCACACAAGGAGGTAAGTCACAAGGATGTGAACATTTCTGTGGCATCCAGCAATCTGTGTTCTGCACTCTAGGCTGAGTCTAGGCTGACATTTCTTGTACAACCTGCTAAGGGGGAAACAGCCAGTGGTTTAGCTCCTGTGAACAGTTTGTTGTTTATCCAGTATGTAAATGTTTTTATTCAAATTCCACAGCTTCTCCAACTTCAGCACACATGGGAGTCAAACAAGGACTTAATTTATAACAAACCTTGATTCTGATCCTGTAGGTCTGCAGTGGTGCCTGAGATTTCTGCTTGACTCACAGTCTCTAGTTCTTGAGCCTCTCTTGGAAAAGCAAGGCTATTTAGACAACAGGAGAGAACTGGTTTTTTCAAAGAGTCTCTTCCATTCACAAAATTCTTTACACTCATTCAACTTGAGACACTGCAGACTGTCTCTTGGATGGTAGGTGCTAAAAAAACTAAAATCTGTCTGAAGCAAAAGGTACATTGGTGTCTGGGAGACATTTGAATAGGAGGCAAATAGGTACAGATGGGCGGAGAAGGCAATGGCACCCTACTCCAGTACTCTTGCCTGGAAAATCCCATGGACGGAGGAGCCTGGTAGGCTGCAGTCCATGGGGTCGCTAAGAGTCGGACACAACTGAGCGACTTCAGTTTCACTTTTCACTTTGATGCATTGGAGAAGGACATGGTAACCCACTCCAGTGTTCTCACCTGGAGAATCCCAGGGATGGGGGAGCCTGGTGGGCTGCCGTCTATGGGGTCGCACAGAATCTGACACGACTGACGCGACTTAGCAGCAGCAGCAGCAGCAGCAGGTGCAGATGGGAGAAGTGTTATTCATTGAGGAAATACAGGGTTCTTAGCTGGACAGCTCAGGAGCGGGTAAATGAATGATCCCCATCAAGACATATGGAGGAATTGGAATCCACTCAAGTATTCTTGCCTGGGAAATCCCATGGATGGAGGAGTTTGCTGGGCTACTGTTCATGGGGTCACAGAAGACTCAGGCATAACTTAGTGACTGAGCATATCAAGAGATAAATGTCAGGAAGCATGGAAACTCCTTACCATTTCTTGTCTATTATTTAATCCACCACAGCTAGTTACTTGCTAAGAAGGAGCAGTATTTATTTAAGAAATTTGTAGACACATCTTTCTTTATCAGTGAGGCTTAAAAAGAGTTTGTTTCATGAGTATAAATGTCTTTGGCTCTACCAAGAAAATCATTTTATTTATTTATTGCTGGGAAAGGGAGTGCATGTGCCTCCAGGATCCTCTATCCAAGGGATTCTCCAGGTGAGAATGCTGGAGTAGGTTGCTATGACCCCCTCCAGGATATCTTCCTGACCCAGGGATCAAACCACATCTTTTATGTCTCCTGCATTGGCAGGCAGGTTCTTAATCACTAGCACCCACCTGGGAAGCCCTGGGAAGGGAGAGGAGATGCTATATTTGTGTGTTGCTGAAACAACCAGTTGGAAAATGAACAAATAAAATAACACAAACAAGTTGATTGTCTCTATGAGAGAAAACCTAATTTGACTGCTTTTTGTTTACTTACTTTTGGCAAAAATTAATTTTGGCTTTGGTATGCTAATTTTAAGCTTTGATCTCTTCCTCCCAACCCCAACACATGCAATTAAAATGGCACAGTTTTTGCTACTTCTTTTTTTCCATCGGCTATTTCAAAATTTGGGAAAATCATAAAAGTAATTTCAAAGAAGAAACGACTGCACTCACTAAGCACTCACTTCAATTTCTTCTTCTTCATTACCAGCTTAACATTATTGTTAGCATCTTAGATGATTATTAATGTCTCTGTTTTTACTTCCCTGCATTGTACTAGCAGAGAAGTTCTAAGGCATATTCCTGTAAACTTCAGGTGTGTTCTATGAATTAAATAATTTCCCTATTCTTTTACACCATCATTACAGAGAAACCTGCAATTCTTTCTACTTCTTAAAGTTTATGTTACAGATCTTCTGTTTCCCAAACTCAATCTTGTCAAGTATTAATAATTAATGATCTATAAACCAATGCTTTTGAACTGTGGTGTTGGAGAAGACTCTTGAGAGTCCCTTGGACTGCAAGGAGATCCAGTCAGTCCATCCTAAAGGAGATCAGTCCTGGGTGTTCATTGGAAGGACTGATATTGAGGCTGAAACTCCAATACTTTGGCCACCTGATGCGAGGAGCTGACTCATTTGAAAAGACCCTGATGCTGCGAAAGATTGAAGGCAGGAGGAGAAGGGGATGACAGAGGATGAGATGGTTGGATGGCATCACCGACTCGATGGACATGGGTTTGGGTGGACTCTGGGAGTTGGTGATGGACAGGGAGACCTGGCATGCTGAGGTTCATGGGGTCGCAAAGAGTCAGACATGACTGGGTGACTGAACTAAACTGAACTGAACTGAAACCAATACTTTGTGTGGAATGTGTCACTGTGGACTAACAAAATCCTGCATAAAAGTCTTTGGTCATTTGAGTTGCCGTTCTTGCAGTAATTTGTTTTCAAAGTTTCCATTTTCATATTCTAGGTTAGCCTGAAGGGAGGCTGGAGGTTTCAAAATATGTCCACACATACCTTGATAATCCTGCCTTAAACAGATGGAGGCTGATCTTTCCCCTTCACCCCATGGGTTCAGCTTTAGTGATTCATTTGTAATGAACAGAATATTCTAGAAGCAATGGAGTGTGCCCCTGGGACTAGATTATAAGAAGCATTATGGTCTCCTTGCTGTCTGTCTTTTGGTCATTCACTCTAGGGGAAAGCAGCTACCATGTTGTAAAGACACTCAAGCAGCCCTATTGAAAGATTCATATGGTGAGGAACTAAGACCATGTATCAAGAGCAATGAGGAATGTAGGCGTCCTGCCAACAACTATGTGAGCCATTTTGTAAGTGGACCCTCCAGCCCCAGATGTGCCTTCAGATGACTGTAACCTTGGCCAACAACTTGATTGCAGCCTCATGAGGGATGTCAGGTGAAAATCATCCAGCTCCCGAATTCTTGACCCATAGATACTCTGCGGAATAATATATATGTACTGTTTAAGCCACTAAATTTTGGAGTGATTTGTTATGCAAGAGTAGACAACTAACACAGGAAATATATCTGTTTTACCAAAGACATATCTACTGAGAATTGACAGTACCCCCAAATATTTCCTTAAGGAAACTGGGCATGTCAAGAATGAATATGCAAAGAGCTCTATGTCAAGACTAAAGAAAGCAAAGGAATGGAACCAGAATTGTTGAAGATAAGAGTTAAGTAAAAAGTCCATTTCCCTTAATAATCATAAGCCATTAACTGTGATACAATTTCTGGCATCACTCAGGACTGGATGTGTGATGAGAACGGTAAGAAGTTGGGAGGCTGAGTTTAGGGGAGAAAGTGTGAGGAGAGCTCTGGACACTTATATAATGTGTTGACTTCATGGAATAAAAATGAAATTGCACTCTCACTCCCCATCTTTTCCTCATTTATACTATCAAGTCCAGTGTGGTTTGAGTGTGTTGCTCTATTCAATTTACATTAGTTCACAAAGCAATAAACAGGGCCAAGACTGCTGTGAGCACAAAGGTTTCATACTAAGCACTTTTTTTTTCTCTCGGTGTCAGAAATGTCTCACCATACAAGTTGATCCTGCTGAGTTCAAGTTTAAGAACATTTGTATTAGCAAGTCCTTCTGTGCATTCCATCTCTTTTCATTAGAAGGAGATTGGTGCCCTGCATGTGCAATTTTTCCGAGGGGAGGCTAGAGCTCTGGCAACAATCCAAAAATACTAATCACCTTCTGTTTGGTTCTGTCAGAGCCAACCAATTTTTCCTTCTTGTTATTTTCTCTTTCTCACATTTGGAATGACACAACTTGGGCCAGTTTTCACAGTGCTGAACCTCATGGACATATTATATAGGTGGAGACATAGAGCTCTGGGTTTCGTTGTTTAACCTGTTTTCATTTAGAGTAATAGAATGTTAATTCCGAGAATGTCTAAGAAATCACTTGGTCTAGTCATTGGCAGACTGAGTCCCACAGAGCCTTAAGGCTCCTTAGGAGCGCTCTGAAATCACTCTGATTTTATCTTTTTCCATTTACTTGTGTTCTGGCAACATTTATTTAAACATGTAGTTGTAAGCCTTTGATCCAGTCTATTGTCCTTGCGTTTAAGATGCTTAAACTGAGGTTCAGAGAGATAAATGGATTTGTGCAAAATCATATAGTTTGATTGGTTGGTTAGAAATGAGTCTCCAATCCCGTGCCATCTTCTAAATATCAGAATAAATGTTACACTCAGGGACCTTTAGGTAGAGCTGATTCTGAATGTGAACTAGAAGGATGTGGCCTATTTGAAATATCCTTCATCTCTCCCTTCTCTCCAGTCACTGACTTCCTTCATCGTTGGAAAGATACTTTTATCTTGGCTAGATTTTTCATTACTAGTGCCCTCTAGCATTTTACATATCTAGTCAAATGAATACTTTTCTTTAAGAACTATTGCACTTTAGATAGAAAGTCACAGATTGATTTTATTATACTTTATAAATGAAAGTCATGGATAGATTCTCAAAGTTACAGATTAGACCTTATATTCTATAATTGAAAAAGGCCACTAAGATAATTCTGAATTATTAAAAATGTAATTTCTCCACCCCCCACCCCCAAGTCCTGTTTTACCTAGGCTGTACATGGACAGTGTAAGAGGAACACAGTAGGTGGCTCCCTTGAGCAGGAGTGAACAACTTCGGTCCACTGTGCTTTCGGTAGCTCCTGAGTTCAAGATGACACCTGTGGTTTTCGCATGGGGACCTCTGGCTGCTCTAGAGGCTGATTAACCAAAGGGAATAGTGTAAGGCATTCCATCCTCTCCAGTCCTGTCTAGCAGTGATTCAGAACTCAGTGACTATGGAAAGCCCTTGTATGTGGGACTTCAGTTTGAAACCTTCCATAAAGTTTTCAAGGAATCAATTCAATTATACAGCAGGCAGTTATTAAAGTTGCTCCTAATTTTTCTATGTGAAGAAGCATGTTCAACTTTGGTTGTATCTTGGATCAAGGTTATGTTTGCGGGCTAACCAGATAAAAAGAGGTAGTGTTTTCTCAACTTGTTAGCCCCTCAAGTTCTCCAGTTTCCTCCCTCTCAATCCATTTCTTTAAACTTTTAGTTTTACATAGGAGTATAGTTGATTAACAATGTCGTGGTAGTTTCAGGGATACAGCAAAGTGATTCAGTTATACATACACACTTCTCTACTCTTTTTCAAATTCTTTTTGCATTTATGTAATACGGAGCAGAGTCTCTTCCATGTTATGTGATATGGAGCAGAGTTCCCAGTGGGTCCTTGTGGGTCATCCATTTAAAATAGAGCAGTGTGTACGTGTCAGTCCCAGACTCCCTGACTATCTCTCCTCCCACCCTTCCTCTCTGGCAGCAATAAATTCAATCTCTAAGTCTGTAAGTCTGTTTCTGTTTTGTAAATAATTTTAATTTTATCATTTTTTTTAAGATTCCACATATAAGAAATAGTTTAAAAATAAAATAAAATTAGAAAAAAAAAAAAGAAGAGATTTAGTGATGGAAACAGAAAAAAAAAAAAAACAAAAAGAAATATCATATATATTTGTCTTTCTCTGTCTGACTTACTTCTCTCAGTATGACCGATCTATTCTGATATTTGTAAACAACTGAGAGGGCTTCCCAGGTGGCCCAGTCCTAAAGAATCTGCCTGCCAAGCAGGAGATATGGGTTCGATCCCTGGGTCAGGAACATTCCCTGGAGAAAGAAATGGCAACCCACTCCAGTACTCTTACCTGGCAAATCTCGTGGACGGAGAAGCCTGCTGGCTGTACTCCATGGGGTCGCAAAAAGTCAGACATGACTTAGCGACTAAACAACAGCAGAAAATGTTCTTTCTGTGAACTCAAGTTGGCAAAAAATGTCATCAGTGAAAGTATTCTCACCTAATAACAATGAAATCAAATATTGGATATACTGTAGTCTTTCTTAGTCTGTGAAAAGACTTAATCATGAAATTCTTGATCTACTTATCATCAGTACAGAAAATTGAGTGAAAATTGAATTATATTCTAATTGAATACCTCCTAAAGTTCTTGGAATGATTTGTAATCTTGTTAATTTGATCAGTGGCTGTTATGACCCAGTAATCATGTATTTTTATGTGAATTTTTATGTGAATAAAATAATAAATTAATTTTTTTCAAGTGTCATTGTATTTATTTAGCAATTTGATTACTAGGTACTCCAAATAAATTAATACAGATGGTTTAATAAAAACAAAAAAGGGAAAGCTATCAGGTCTTACAAAATACTGTGCAACTAACAAAATATCCATAGTTGCTACTATATATTGAATGCATGTCATGTACTAATGGAGAAGGCAATGGCACCCCACTCCAGTACTCTTGCCTGGAAAATCCCATGGGCAGAGGAGCCTGGTAGGCTGCAGTCCCTGGGGTCTCGAAGAGTCGGACACGACTGAGTGACTTCACTTTCACTTTTCACTTTCGTGCATTGGAGAAGGAAATGGCAACCCACTCCAGTGTTCTTGCCTGGAGAATCCCAGGGACGGGGGGAGCCTGGTGGGTTGCCGTCTATGGGGTCGCACAGAGTCGGACACGACTGAAGCGACTTAGCAGCAGCAGCAGAATGTACTAATTTCTGTATTAACAGTGCCTGGCATACTTTAATAATAGGATGCATATATCCTAAATACACTATTTAATTCTCCCAGTAGGCCTGTGAGATAGGTATCATTGAGCACCATTTTACATATGAGAAAACCCACAGATGTGAATCTCCTGATGTCACTATTTAAGGAGTTATAAGAGGCAGAAGCACAAGTTGTCTCCAAATCAGTACTTTTAACCACTCTCTGGTACCACTTTTCTATAGAGTATTGGGTGTTAGTAATCAAAGTATACTAGCTTATTTTTTAATCACATTCAAGTGAAAAAAATGTATGGTCTATCATTCATAAAACATGTAACATGGGCTTTCCCTTTCTAGGAAAAGGAAGGATTTTTGGTAGGATGGGAAGATACCTGACTCACTCATTCTACTTTCCATTGAACCAGCTATGATAATTCAGATGTCAAGTTCAACACTCAGAAACTAAGGCTATTGGCCAATATTTGCTAATCTCTGGAAAGAATAACCTGTTAAGAAATACTCAGTGACAGGGGGCTTCCCTGGTGATCCAGTGTTTAAGAGTCTGTGCTTCTACTGCAGGAGGCATGGATTTGATCTCTGATAGGGAACTAAGATCCTGCACACCTCGCAGTGTGGCCAAAACTGTTCTTTTTAAAAAGAAATATTCAGTGACAGAATAAATCTTCAGCTTCTAATATTCAAGGATGAACAAACAGAAAGATACAATGAAATTAACGAGAAACGGTCTAATAGTTCAGAAGTCTATACTACATGAGAAAAATGCTGTGTGAGAAAAAACATAGGTAGAGAAAAAAGAAGAAAAATAAGCTAGATGTTCTCTTTATAGTCTTGATAAATATGAGAAGCATGGGCTTGTGAAACAGGGTTGAGAAATGAGATAAAAGTGTTCTTATGGAGTGCCAGCAGACATGAAAAAAGATCTGACAGAAGTGAGAAGAGAATTCTGGGAACTTAAAAATGCAATAGCAGAAGTAAAATATGCTTTGAAGATAAGAAATAGAATTGATACTGCAGAAATTCAACTCAATGATGTAGAAGATGAACTGTATCTCTTTATGAATGCTGAAGTAATATTTTTTTTAAATGAGGGAGAGGAGGTTGATATGGAGAACAGAAACTAATTTTACATACACAACTTTCAGAAGAGACCAAAACAAAGGAAGGAATAAAAGAATATACAAAGTAAGACACTTTCCTGAGCTAAAATCATCACCATCATCCTCATCTTCAACCTCAACCTCATCATCATCACTACCTACCAGCATCATCATTACAATCATGTGAGTTGTGATTCAAAGAGCTTGACATTTTTCAGGGTGAATTATTCATAAAGTATTACATTGTTGCAACATTTTATTTTAGAGAATTAAAAACTGTAGTTCAACAAGGGAAAAAACTCGTTGTGCCCTTAGATTATTCTTCATAGTACCTTATTAAAAAATTCACCAGTTTTAAAAATGTGGAGTTTTAATGAAAAATTTTAATCCAAGAATTCTGCAGTAGACAAGAGATTGCTTTCTAACATGTTGTTTATGCTTAAAGGCAAAAACATAGGCATTTTTAGTTATGGAAAGATTTAAAAGAAAAATAGCACTTTTGTAACTTCTAGCAACTGTGCCTGAAGACATATGACAGCTGCCCAAAAGATGAATCAGTTTTACCTGAGAATGAACACATTTAATCATTAAAGAACTATAGAGTTCAAAATACAGCACAAAATGTTAACTATAAATAATTGTTATAACTATAGTTATAAAATTAAACACAAATGTAACATGATGGAAAAATTCAATAAAAATAAAATTTTGATTTCACAAATTATACTTACAAGGATTGGAAAATGAGGATTAAAAGTATTTTAATTTCTTTTATTATATAGAAAGTCATTGCAGGGTACTTAATTTATACCTAAAAACTGCAATTTCAAATACACCTTTGAAAAATTTGAAGTGTATGGAAAGACATATTAATTAAGAATATATTCAGTTGCAGGTACACAATAGCCAGCTAATAGTAGCTTCAATTGGAGAAGGCAATGGCAAGCAACTCCAAAACTCTTGCCTGGAAAATCCCATGGATGGAGGAGCCTGGTAGGCTGCAGTTCATGGGGTCATGAAGAGTGGGTCACTTACTGAGCGACTTCACTTTCACTTTTCACTTTCATTCATTGGAGAAGGAAATGGCAACCCACTCCAGTGTTCTTGTCTGGAGAATCCCAGGGACGGCGGAGCCTGGTGGGCTGCCGTCTATGGGGTCGCACAGAGTTGGACACGGCTGAAGTGACTTAGCTTAGCAGTAGCTTCAATTACAGTTATTTAAAAATTTTTTCCATTATCAAGACTTACAGAGGTAGATAGTTTTTTGTGTTGTTTCAGTAAGTAAATAATGTTGGGAGATATATCTCCAAGTCTTGGGCCTTCCCTCGTGCTCACAAGATGACTGCTGTGACAGCATCCTGCTGACTGCATCCACGTAGGAGGAAGAAGAAAGGGAAAGTCAGTCACTCTAATAGGCTTCTGCTTATCTCATTGGCCAGAACTCTATTGAATGGCTTGCTGAACTTTTACTCATGCCCAGCAAATGTTAAATAAATATTTGCTAAATGGCTACATGAATAAAATATAGTATCTGAGGTTAAGACAATTATATATTTTAATAAGTTAAAGACTGTTAAAATGAGCTGAAAAATAAAAGTACATCTAAAATAAAAGGACAAAGACATAAATAAAAGTAAAATTGTTATAGGAAAATTTTCCACACCCCTCTCATATTTTGAAAGATTAGAGAACCAAAAATCAAGGACAAAGACAGATAATGTCGTTTCAGTTCAGTTCAGTTCAGTTCAGTCACTCAGTCGTGTCCAACTGATTGCGACCCCATGAACTGCAGCACGCCAGGCCTCCCTGTCCATCACCAACACCCGGAGTTCACTCAAACTCACGTCCATCGAGTCAGTGATGCCATCCAGCCATCTCATCCTCTGTCGTCCCCTTCTCCTCCTGCCCCCAAGCCCTCCCAGCATCAGAGTCTTTTCCAATGAGTCAACTCTTTGCATGAGGTGGCCAAAGTACTGGAGTTTCAGCTTTAACATCATTCCGTCCAAAGAACAGAGTTAAATAATAAGATTATCTAACAAGAATGAATTAATACATATTAAAAATAGAATACACATTTAAAACATTCACAAAGCATATAAAATTGAAGAATACAATGAAAACCTCAGTAGATTTCAAAATACAGATATAGAATAATTACATTTTCTGACACCTTTGACTTTTGATCAAATAATTTAAACAAAAATATTAAAATAATTAAAACAAATAATTAAAACAAAAATTGCATGATAATTTCTTAACTACTGAACTAAAGAAAAAAATAAAATTATTTCTATAGGTCATGAAATAATACTGAGAAAATATTAAATTGTGGTATGAGGCTAGAATTATACTTATGGTCAAATTCAGTATTTTATGTGCTTTTATGATTAAGCAGAAAAGGAAGACAGTGACTTTTGCATTTCAAAACAAAAATACAAATTTAAGTAAAGTAGGGAGGAATAATAAAAATAAAAACAGATACTAAAAAGTTGATGAACAGAAGCATAATAATTGGCATTGGTTAAAAAGTTCGAGGGTCAATCTATTTAAAAATACTTATAAAATAGATCAAGAATAATAAAGGGAAAATGAGAGGGTACTCAAAAATAAAACTGAGAAATAAGAAATGGGCTATATAATAGACCTTCTCTATAAAATAGAGAAGAAATTTATTAGAGTTTTCTTTGTACAACTCTATGGCAATAAGTTTGAAAATCTGGATTATCTAAATTGAAAATGTAATTGACTCCATATGATTTAAAAAAAGGATGGAAGACTAAATAGAAAAATAGCTTTGGAAGAAAGTAAATGGGGTATAAAGAATTATTTCCACAAAGACTTATTTTACTGGTATTTTTTTCCACAAATTGTCAAGATATTGATAATTCTGATACTACATGAAAATTATAGAAATCACAGATCATAGATTTCTTTCAGAAATAGAAAATCATAGAATGCAAATAATTTATTGTTCTAGTTTAACCTTGCTGTAATATCCAAATGAGGTAAAACAGAGCAGCATAGGTATAGAACTGAGATTTTTTTTAATGTGTTTCTTGGCTACCTTCGTGCATTATTGGGAATGTGTGTAAAAATTTCAGATTCCGAGGCCCCACTACTCACAGATCAGAGTCGTTAATTATGGGGCCAAGGAATATAGATTTTTTAATATTATTATCAATTTAATATAGTAAAGTATAGTATATAGCAGAAAATGAATTTTGAAACTCTTAGAAAATCTTTGCTTGCATTACATTTTAATAGAAGTGGCATTCAAACAGGTTCAAACAGTACAGAGAGTATAATGAAAAGTGTCCTTGACACTATCCCTCTGTACCATCTTGTTTAAATTCAGTCCCCAAAGGTAACATTCTAGTATGAAAAATGAAAATTATGTACACACAGTATCTATCTTTATCCATCTTTCAATATATCTACAAGATTGTCCAGACTATGTTCACTTCTTTGCAACTTGCTTTCTTTCATTTAATAATTTATATTGAAAATTTTCTGTATCAGCACACACAGATCAATCTATTTTTTAATGGCAATATATTATTCTGTCAAAAACGCTTATACCCAGTCAGTCAGTTAAGTCGCTCAGTCATGTCCGACTCTTTGCGACCCCATGAATCGCAGCATGCCAGGCCTCCTGTCCATCACCATCTCCCAGAGTTCACTCAAACTCACGTCCATGGAGTCAGTGATGCCATCCAGCCATCTTATCCTCTGTCCCCAGTACTAGACATAAAATAGATAACCAACTAGGACCTATGGTATAGCACAGGGAACTGTACTTAATATTTTGTAATAACCTATAAAGAGAAAGAATCTTAAAAGGAATATTTATATACATATATCACTTTGTTATACATCTGAAACTAATACAACATGGTGAATCAACTATTCTTCAACTTAAAAATGAACATAATTTGTTTAGCTAGTCTTCTGTTGGCTAATACATTGGTTGCTTTGGTTTAGTTTTGCATTTTCTACATATATTTTGTGACTAGAGCTATATGGTAAATCCTTAGCAGCAGAATTGCTGGATCTAATATGCATGGACTTTTAATTTGATAACCATTGCCAAGTCCTTCTCTAAAAATAATAAGCGATATTAAGTGCTTATTTTGCCATATCTTTGCCAGGACAGGGTGTTAATAGGCTTAAATCATAAATCTGAATTGTATTTCTTTAATTATCAAAGATCGTGGCATCTGGTCGGTCCCATCACTTCACGGCATATAGATGGGGAAACAGTGGAAACAGTGTCAGACTTTATTTTTGGGGGCTCCAAAATCACTGCAGATGGTGATTGCAGCCATGAAATTAAAAGACGCTTACTCCTTGGAAGGAAAGTTATGACCAACCTAGACAGCATATTAAAAAGCATAGACATTACTTTGCCAACAAAGGTCTGTTTAGTCAAGGCTATAGTTTTTCCAGTGGTCATGTATGGATGTGAGAGTTGGACTGTGAAGAAGGCTGAGTGCCAAAGAATTGATGCTTTTGAACTGTGGTGTTGGAGAAGACTCTTGAGAGTCCCTTGGACTGCAAGGAGATCCAACCAGTCAATTCTAAAGGAGATCAGTCCTGGGTGTTCTTTGGAAGGACTGATGCTAAAGCTGAAACTCCAGTACTTTGGCCACCTCATGCAAAGAGTTGACTCATTGGAAAAGACTCTGATGCTGGGAGGGATAGAGGGCAGGAGGAGAAGGGGATGAGAGGATGAGATGGCTGGATGGCATCACTGACTCGATGGACATGAGTTTGAGTGAACTCTGGGAGTTGGTGATGGACAGGGAGGCTTGGCGTGCTGCAATTCATGGGGTTGCAAAGAGTTGGACATGACTGAGCAACTGAACTGAACTGAATTATCAAAGAGGTTGGGTGTGATTTCAAATTATGTTGTCCATTTATAGATTTCTTTTTCCTATTGTAAACTACTTACTTGTAACTGCTGCTTACTTTACCACTGGATTTCTTCTCTTTTTGTAATTGATTGCTTGAGCACTTTGTAAAATATGGAACTGATCTGTCAATTCATTATTTTTTATAACAAATTTCCATTTGTTTTTTGGCTATGAAGCATTTTTTTCTATTAGGGAATTAAAAGTATTTGATACTCAAATTTATCTTTCTCTTCTGCCACAGTTTCTGGATTATGTAAATCTTCATTTTTTAAATTGTTCCTGAGGTGATACTTCTGCTTTCTCACATGTGAGATCTTTTACTATAGACTGATCCCAATTACAAACGTGTGTGAAAATCTATATTTCTGTAAACAATCAGTGCAACTGACCAACTACAATGAAATAGTCTGTCCTAAACTTTGAGAACGATTTACTCTAAGGGAATCCATTAATGCAGTGTTAGTCACACAGTCAAGTCCAATTCTTTGCTACCCACGGACTGCAGCTGCCAGGCTCCTTCATAGAATTCTCCAGGCAAGAATACTGGAGTGAGTATTCTCTTCTCTAGGGGATCTTCCCAACCCAGGGATCGGACTTAGGTCTCCCACATTGAAAACAGATTCTTTACGGTCTGAGCCACAAGGGAAGCCCTAGTATATTATAACACATCAGTATTTCAAGACACAAAATATGGTAATTTCAACAGATGTAATATATATATATGTACATATATATATGCTACAAAACAATATATTTCTTTACAGATAAAAAGGAAACTCTTAGAAAACTAAGAATACAATACCTCTGTAGAAAATTAAGAATAAGTGTAATAAAATACTAGCCAGCATAATGCTTAATGGTGAAGCACTGGGGACAATTACAATTAAGTTTGGGAAGCTGGCCAGGATTCTGGCTGCTGCCATCACTATTTCGTATTGTTATAAATGTATTGTCCAGCACAACATGGTAGAAAATGAAAAGAGAGAAATGCATGAATATTTTATGAGAGAACAAAATTATCATTATTTGCAGATGACATAAATAAATACAAGGGAAATTCAAGGAAATCCAACTGAAGAACTGTTAGACTTAGTATAACTTTGGAAAGGGAATGTCTCAGTCTGTTGAGGTTGCTATAACAAGATACCATAGACGGAGAGGCTTAACAAACATTTATTGCTCCCAATTCTGAAGTCTGGGAGGTTCAAGATCAAGGTGTTGACAGATACAACGTCTGCTGAGTCCCATTTTCTGGTTATAGATAGCTGTTTTCTCTCCAACCTTACATGGTAAAAAGGGGTCAGAGAGCTCTCTGGGCTTTCTTTTATAAGAACACTAATTCTAGTCAAGAGGGCTCCACCCTCAAGACTTAAACACTTCCCAAAGGCCTTACCTCCAAATACCATTACACTGGGGGTCAGGTTTCAATATATGAATTTGGGGGGTGAGGGCACAAACATTCAGTCTATAGCAGAGAAGCAGTTAAAAGTAAAGCTTAATTAATGGGGAAAAGAGTTTCTTAGCTTCTCTCAGAATAATAATCCAAAGCAAAGCTATTGCAATACATGTGGAGCTTTTCCAAAGAAACTTCAAAGCTCAGTTAGTTATATAAAAGTAAATATGAACAAAAGAATAGGCTTGTCATGTTTGTCAATGGGATGGTTAAATACTTTAAAGATGTTAACTCTTCTCAGATTAATTTTTATCCTTAATATTATTTCAGTGAAAATCTCAATTTGGGTTGTAATTTAATAAAAGAATTCTGAAGTTTATTGCCAAGAACAAACCAATAGGAATAGCAAAATGTATATTGTAAAGGGATAGTAGTGTTGAAGTGTTAGTTGCTCAGTTGTGTCTGACTATTTGTGACCCCATGGACTGTAATCTGCCAGGTTCCTCTGTCCATGGGATTTCCCAGGTAAGAATACTAGAGTGGGTATTCATTCCCTTCTCCAAGGGGTCTTCCCCACCCAGGGATCAAACCTGGGTCCCTGGCATTGCAAGCAGATTCTTTACTGTCTGAGCCACCAACAAAGCCCAGGAGTGCTGAAGGAGAGACTTTAATCTATTAGGTTTCAATATGCTTCATGAGCCATGAAATTAAAAGACACTTACTCCTTGGAAGAAAAGTTATGACCAACCTAGATAGCATATTCAAAATCAGAGACATTACTTTGCCAACAAAGGTCCGTCTAGTCAAGGCTATGGTTTTTCCAGAGGTCATGTATGGATGCGAGTGTTGGACGGTGAAGAAAGCTGAGGGCCAAAGAATTGATGCTTTTGAACTGTGGTGTTGCAGAAGACTCTTGAGAGTCCCTTGGACTGCAAGGAGATCCAACCAGTCCATTCTGAAGGAGATCAGCCCTGGGTGTTCTTTGGAAGGAATGATGCTCAAGCTGAAACTCCAGTACTTTGGCCACCTCATGCAAAGAGTTGACTCATTGGAAAAGACTCTGATGCTGGGAGGGCTTGGGGGCAGGAGGAGAAGGGGACGACAGAGGATGAGATGGCTGGATGGCATCACCGACTCGATGGACGTGAGTTTGAGTGAACTCTGGGAGTTGATGATGGACAGGGAGGCCTGGCGTGCTGCGATTCATGGGGTCGCAAAGAGTTGGATACGACTGAGTGACTAAACTGAACTGAACTGAATGCTTCATGATGATATTGCCATTAAAACAACATATGCCTCAAGGTAAGTTTCAAAACGTACTCAAGCATAGGTCTTTGGTGACTCATCTGAGACTCTTTGGGCTAGATGTGTTTTGGAATTTAAAATCTAGAGTTTAAACCTTCAAAAATTGTGAATCACTGTTACACACTTGAAACATATACTGTTGTATATCAACTATACTTAAATAAAAACAAATACAAATTGAATTTTAGTAAGGCGATTTGGTTATATCCTAAAAAATACTTAATTCTTCCAGTTGGTCTAGACAAGAATCTTCTGCAATGAAATTGAATAAGATACATCAAAGTGGTAAATAGTCTCTTACTGATTCAGCTCATGCTTTGTTCCCAAATGAATGTTTGCTTCAAACTCATGATTAAAAATTTTGGTGGGGTTGGGGGGACTTCCCTGGTGGTCCAGTGGGTAAAATTCTGTGCTCCCAAATGCAGGGGGCTGGGTTCCATCCCTGGTCGGGGAGCTAGATCCCATATACCCCAACTAAGAAATGCGCATGCCACAACTAAAAAAGATCCTGGGAGCTGCAACTAAGATCCAGTGCAGTCAAAATAAATATTATAAACAAAAACCTCTGTTTCCTGAACTTTTGGAATTGTGGGTTACAGACTGTGGGACGGTATGTCTGTCAAAGGCTGTATGTATGTATGCCTGGAGCTGATTCTGAAATGGAGATTCGGTTGCAGGCTACTGGTTCAGATCAGATCAGATCAGTCGCTCAGTGGTGTCCGACTCTTTGCGACCCCATGAATCGCAGCACGACAGGCCTCCCTGTCCATCACCAACTCCTGGAGTTCACTCAGACTCACATCCATCGAGTCAGTGATGCCATCCAGCCATCTCATCCTCTGTCGTCCCCTTCTCCTCCTGCCCCCTATCCCTCCCAGCATCAGAGTCTTTTCCAATGAGTCAACTCTTTGCAGGAGGTGGCCAAAGTACTGGAGTTTCAGCTTGAGCATCATTCCTTCCAAAGAACACCCAGGGCTGATCTCCTTCAGAATGGACTGGTTGGATCTCCTTGCAGTCCAAGGGACTCTCAAGAGTCTTCTCCAACACCACAGTTCAAAAGCATCAATTCTTCAGCGCTCAGCCTTCTTCACAGTCCAACTCTCACATCCATACATGACCACAGGAAAAACCATAGCCTTGACTAGATGAACCTTTGTTGGAAAAGTAATGTCTCTGATTTTGAATATGCTATCTAGGTTGGTCATAACTTTCCTTCCAAGGAGTAAGTGTCTTTTAATTTCATGGCTGCAGTCACCATCTGCAGTGATTTTGGAGCCCAGAAAAATAAAGTCTGACACTGTTTCCACTGTTTCCCCATCTATTTGCCATGAAGTGATGGGACCGGATGCCATGATCTTCGTTTTCTGAATGTTGAGCTTTAAGCCAACTTCTTCACTCTCCACTTTCACTTTCATCAAGAGGCTTTTTAGTTCCTCTTCACTTTCTACCATAAGGGTGGTGTCATCTGCATATCTGAGGTTATTGATATTTCTCCCAGCAATCTTGATTCCAGCTTGTGTTTCTTCCAGCCCAGCATTTCTCATGATGTATTCTGCATATAAGTTAAATAAACAGGGTGACAATATACAGCCTTGACGAACTCCTTTTCCTTTTTGGACCCAGTCTGTTGTTCCATGTCCAGTTCTAACTGTTGCTTCCTGACCTGCATATTCTTTGCAGCCAAAGATGGAGAAGCTCTATACAGTCAGCAAAAACAAGACCAGGAGCTGACTGTGGCTCAGACCATGAACTCCTTATTGCCAAATTCAGACTGAAATTGAAGAAAGTAGGGAAAACCACTAGACCATTCAGGTATGACCTAAATCAAATCCCTTATGATTACACAGTGGAAGTGAGAAATAGATTTAAGGGCCTAGATCTGATAGGTAGAGTGCCTGATGAACTATGGAATGAGGTTTGTGACATTGTACAGGAGACAGGGATCAAGACCATTCCCATAGAAAAGAAATGCAAAAAAGCAAAATGGCTGTCTGGGGAGGCCTTACAAATAGCTGTGAAAAGAAGAGAAGTGAAAAGCAAAGGAGAAAAGGAAAGATATAAACATCTGAATGCAGAGTTCCAAAGAATAGCAAGAAGAGATAAGAAAGACTTCTTCAGCGATCAATGCAAAGAAATAGAGAAAAACAACAGAATGGGAAAGACTAGGGATCTCTTCAAGAAAATCAGAGATACCAAAGGGACATTTCGTGCAAAGATGAGCTCGATAAAGGACAGAAATGGTATAGACCTAACAGAAGCAGAAGATATTAAGAAGAGATGGCAAGAATACGCAGAAGAACTGTACAAAAAAGATCTTCACGACCCAGATAATCACGATGGTGTGATCACTGACCTAGAGCCAGATGTCCTGGAATGTGAAGCCAAGTGGGCCTTAGAAAGCATCACTACGAACAAAGCTAGTGGAGGTGATGGAATTCCAGTTGAGCTAGTCCAAATCCTGAAATATGATGCTGTGAAAGTGCTGCACTCAATATGCCAGCAAATTTGGAAAACTCAGCAGTGGCCACAGGACTGGAAAAGGTCAGTTTTCATTCCAATCCCAAAGAAAGGCAATGCCAAAGAATGCTCAAGCTACCACACAATTGCACTCATTTCACACGCTAGTAAAGTAATGCTCAAAATTCTCCAAGCCAGGCTTCAGCAATATGTGAACCGTGAACTTCCTGATGTTCAAGCTGGTTTTAGAAAAGGCAGAGGAACCAGAGATCAAATTGCCAACATCCGCTGGATCGTAGAAAAAGCAAGAGAGTTCCAGAAAAACATCTGTTTCTGCTTTATTGACTATGCCAAAGCCTTTGACTGTGTGGATCACAATAAACTGTGGAAAATTCTGAAAGAGATGGGAATACCAGACCACCTGATCTGCCTCTTGAGAAATTTGTATGCAGGTCAGGAAGCAACAGTTAGGCTACTGGTTAGGGAGTGCTATTCAGACCTGCCAGAATGGAAGAAGATGGAAGTGAAATTGGGCAAAGGGAAGAAGAGCTTAGGTGTGAATCAGTCCCAAGAAGGGCTTTGGCATTACAGGGAGCTGTGGGGCTGGGACAGCCCTTAGAGTTGTCTTGAACTGGGGGGAGAAGCCTGGACCTTTATACTCTGGTAACAGTCCATTGCTGGATGAGGGTTGCCTCTGGAAGCTATGACCCAGGGCAAGACAGTTGTGTTTCATTTTTTTTTGTTTCTATTGAGGCAATCCCAAAAAGAGGTCTGGCAACTGAGGGCTGTCTTTCTGAAACTGAAGAACCAATCCTTTATTCCCATAGGGGAGTCTGAGTGATGCATCAGCATTACTGCATGCATGAGAATTTAACATGTGATAATGGAAACATAACAAACATGGATTAGTCAGCAAATAGTTTGGAGAATGATCTCCAGTAAAATTCTCACCTCATACTATGTGCAAAATAAACACAAGATGGATTATAAAGTTCAATATAAAAAGTAAAACAAAAATAATTACTAAAAAACAAATAATTTTTAATAGAAAACAAGGATAAGTATTCTCCAGTCTTTTTACAGTGGAGATGAAATTGTAAAATGTGGAAGAAATAATAAAGTAAAAGCAGAAATTTGATTACAATTAAATTAAAAAATTAATATTAAAATCGTGAACAAAATTTAAAAAAAATCAAATGAGGAAAAATATTTGCAGCATAGATAGTAAAACTTAATACACATATGTATGTACTTATCATAAACACAGGGCTTCCCCAGTGGCTCAAAGGCAAAAAATCTGCCTGCAATGCAGGAGACACTGGAGATACCAGTTCGATTTCTGGGTCGGGAAGATCCCCTGGTGGAGGGCATGGCAAGTCACTCCTGCATTCTTGCCTAGAGAATTCCATGGACAGAGGAGCCTGGTGAGCTACAGTCCATGGCGTTGCAAAGAGTTGGACACTAAGGAAGCGACTGAGCATGCATGCATACATAAATATATAGCTGATATAAAGTTGATATGAATAGCTCATAGAATAAAAAAGAACCCAACAGAAAAATGGGCAAAGATTATAAGTTGAGAGTTCTATAAACATAGGAAAAATATTTACAAACTAAATTCAAGGAAATTCTAATGAAAATACTGAATCATCAGGACTTCCCTGGTGGTGCAGTGGTTGCTCTGTGCTTCTACTGCAGGGGAAGCGGGTTCCGTCCCTGGTCTGAGAACTAAGATCCCGCATGTTGTAGAACCAAAAAAAAAAAAAAAAAAAAGGAATTATCACATTTTTTGCTTTATGAATAACTACATATAATTATTAAACACTATAAAAATTTACATGTCAGCAGGGGTTATGCTATTTACACTGCCATTAGAAGTGTAAATTGTTGCTACTTGTGTAAAAAAGTTTTTGATCATTTAGTCAAGATCCTTAAAAATTTTTATGCCCCTTTGCCCTGAAATTCATTTTTAAAGGAATCACTTCTGAGGAAAAACCCAGTAATACAAAGAAATACTGATGTAAGAAGATTTTCATTGTCATTTTACATAAAATAAGTAAAGAATTGGAAGCAAAATCTCAACAATATAGAAATGCTTAGCAAATTATTATGCATGCCTAAAATTAAAAGTAACAGAAACACACTAAATAGCATTAGAAAAATTAAATATATGAAAATGCTTACAAGATTGTTACAAAGAAACAGTGAATTAGAAAACTAAAACTATGAACAAAGGATCTATCATCTACTTGTTTTTTTATCTCTTTTTCTATCATGTCTTTTTATTCCCTTAGAAAAGAGAGTAAAAAACCAAAATGTTAAGGGTGCTTATCTCTGGTATTAGAGTGTAGCTCTCTTACATTTTCTTCAGTATACATTTACTTCAATTTCCAAATGTGCACTGAATATGTTACATTAATAATAAAAGAGGATTCAAAATTTATTGTAAGATAATATAACATACAGAATTTTGTTACCTGCGATTAAAAAAAAATTACTGGCATATAGCTGCTTTAGAATGTTGTTATTTTCTGCTATACAGCAAAGTGAATCAGCTATATATATACATATATCCTCTTTTTTTTGGATTTCCTTCCCATTTAGGTCATCACAGAACACTGAGTAGATAGAATTCCTGGTGCAATATAGTAGGTTCTCGTTAGTAATCTTTTTCATATATACCAGTGTGTGTGTGTGTGTGTTAGTTGCTCAACTGTGTCTGATTCTTTGCGACCCCATGGACTGTAGCTTGCCAGGCTCCTCTGTCCATGGAATTCTCCAGGCAAGGATACTGGAGTGTGTTGCCATTCCCTTCTCCAGGGAATCTTCCAGACCCAGGGATCAAACCCAGATTTCTTGCATTAGGGGCAGATTCTTTACCGTCTGAGCCACCAGGGAAGCCCAGTAGTGTATATGTCAATCCCAATCTCCCAATTCATTCCACCCTCAGAGACTGTCATCATACAGAGTGAAGTAAATCAGAAAGAGAAAAACAAATATCAGATATTAATGGATATATGTGGAATCTAGAAAAATGGTCCAGATGAACTATGTATTCTGTGATCTTATGTAAAAATTTTCAACCTTTTCTGAGTAGAGGAAACTTTATACAATATCTCGACTCAGCCAGATCAAAATTACCTTTCAGCTCACTTGAACTGCCTTTACTGATGGATTGATCAGGAATAATTGATGATGAGGAGACTGTTGGAGACCAGATCCCTAGAGGAGAAGGTAGGGAGAAAGCAGAACCTGGGTCCTAGGACAGTAATCATAGCCTTAAAACAGCTTCTTCTTTTCTGGCATACTTCACTCTAGATAACTGGCTCCAGTTTCATCCACCTCATTAGAACTGATTCAAATGTATTCTTTTTAATGGCTGAGTAATACTCCATTGTGTATATGTACCACAGCTTTCTTATCCATTCATCTGCTGATGGACATCTAGGTTGTTTCCATGTGCTGGCTATTATAAACAGTGCTGCGATGAACATTGGGGTACACGTGTCTCTTTCAATTCTGGTTTCCTCGGTATGTATGCCCAGCTTTGGGGAGGGAGGTGGGAAGGGAGTTCAGGACTGGGAACACGTGTACACCCGTGGCGGATTCATGTTGATGTATGGCAAAACCAATACAATATTGTAAAGTAATTAGCCTCTAATTAAAATAAATAAATTTAAATTAAAAAAAAACCCAGCTTCTTCCCTTTTTCATTCTAGAAGAGATGGCAGGGCTGCACAATCAGGAAAACACGAGGACTTTGTGTTCCTATGAGGCTTGCCTTTCTATGGGGTTGTTTCAACTTGTAAATATCCAAGAGGTTTTTTCTTAGCACAGTGTCAGCCTCAAGATGAAGCAAAGGGGCAGCAGAATCCAGAGAGGAGGGCTGACCCTCAGTCTTATAGGCTGAGCCATTCCGGAACTGAGATACTAAACTTATGTGGTTCTGAGGCTCTCAGTTTCTTAAACCTCTGGCCAGTGATGACCTTTTCTAAATGTAGCTTCCACCTTATTCCCAGGCCTGCTCTACACATGGACCTTTGCAGTGTTAATCGCACCATCTACCAAAGTCTAATGTATAAACAGGACATTGCTGGTGGAGGGGACTTGGCAATATTTGTACCCATTCTCAATCCTAGTTCTTCCCAAGGCTGCCCAGTTAATCTTTCTGGGCCCATCCTGCTAACCAGCTAAGTATACTCCACGAATGCAGTCCAAACCAAATATTAGACTGTTAGTCACACTGGAATATGCCTCAGTCATGTATATGAACAGTGTTTGCAGTTTGGGGTTATCCACATGATCCCAAGCTCATTATCACAGATGACAAAGAACCAACTGTATTCATAACCATATGAACATTACTCACACAGGCTAGATTTTATAAGCAAGAAAAAACAGAGAAAGACCAAAATAAAGATGAAAATACATGGGGGAGAGGAGTGGGAGTCTGAGACAAAGGAGAAATTGTTGGGATTGGAAGGGACTGAAAAGGGCAGCCTGTACTTCCAACCCCATCATTTCATGATTTCCCGCTCTTCGTAATAAAGAGACAAAGTAGAGGTTGCTGGGGCAGGGAGCTCCTGCCCCAGGAGGAGCTGGGACAGAGATGGGACAGAGATGGGACCAGAACTCACTCGGGTCCTTCAACTCTTTGTGGGCTGTGCAAGCTCCCTGTTGCCCTTTTAAATAGTGGGAGGAAAAGACGTTGGGTGAGAGTTGAGCGAGAGAAGTAAATTCTTTTTCTTTTAAAAAGTAATTTTTATTGAAGTACAGTTGATTTACAGTGATGTGTTAGTTTCTGCTGTACAACAAAGTGAATCAGTTATATACATACATACATCCCCTCTTTTTTAGATTCTTTTCCCACATAGGCCATTACAGAGTACTGAGTAGAGTTCCTTGTACTATACTGTAGGTTGTTATGAGTTATCTATATTATATATAGTAATGTGTTTATGCCAATCCCAGTCTCCCAGTGCACCTCCTCTTTCCCCCTTGATAACTATAAGCTTGTTTTTCATATCTGTGACTCCATTTCTGTTTTGTAAATAAATTCATTTGTATCATTTTTTCAGATTCCATACATAAGTTTTATTGTATATTTGTCTTTCTCTGTCTGACTTACTTCACTCAGTATGATAATCTCTAGGTCCATCCACATTGCGGCAATGGTGTTATTTTATGCTTTTTTTTAATGACTAAATAATATTCTACTGCATATATGTACCACATTCCTGTATCAATGGATATGTAGGTTGCTATCATGTCCTGGCTATTGTATACAGGGTTTCAATGAACATTGGGGTGCATGCATGTTTTAAATTATGGTTTTCTCCAGATATACACTCAGGAGTGGGTTTGCTGGATCATATGGTAGCTCTAGTTTTAGTTCTTAAAGGAACATCCGTACTGGTCTCCATAGTTGCTATATCATTTTACACTTCTACCAACAGTGTAGGAGGATTCCTTTTAATTCTTTGATGAAGGTGTGGATGAAGAATGTCACCTGCTGTATCAGTAAACAAAGGATGTTGCCGCTACCAAACCATCAGCCACTGCAGCTGCCCCCAGAAGAGCATGCTGATGAAATTCAGGATGGGGAATCTCAGAATGCTGGCCCTAGATAACTAAGGTGCACATCAAAAGAATCATTTCAATGATCCCAAACTCTTATATCATCTCTTACATAGAAACCCACTAAATTCATTAATTTGAGAGATGTTTTTCTTTAATTAATTATTATCTTTTGATGTTTGAGTTTTTGTTGCAAAAACTCCTGTATATACTGGCGCTTTCCTCACCTCTTTGCAGGAGTCCCTCAGAGGTGCCTGAGAGGCTGCCTCCTGAGCCTAAGCCCCAGAAAGTCTGCTGAATAAAACATAATTCTCAACTTTTAGGTTGTGGTTTTTTTGTTTTTTTTCCTCTTCGGTTGACAGAGGTAAAGATGAAGCCAGAGACTTGATTTTCAAAATGAACAAGATATGTCATCATTTCTATTTACTCATCACTTTTGGAGACAGTGCAGCTGCTTATGAGTGGATGAACAGATACCCTACTTTTTTCACATCTTTTTGCCTCTGTCTGGGTTCCTTGGAGCCTCAGGGTGGCCCCGTGTTGATCTGTGCTGTGATGGTTCAGTGACATCACTTATCTGCTACCATTCCCTTGGTCAGCCCTCCAGATTTCCTCTGGCTCCACTGGGTGGCCTGGACTCAAGCCCTGTCTTCTCCAAAGACAGCTGTGGCCCAAACTCTCTTAAGCTGCTTGTCTCACACCATACAGTCTAAAAAGGATCTGATTCCAAGCCACCTGGCTCTCTTTTGTCTATCACGTGAATGCAGTTTTTGTCTGAGAATGCCACTCCTTTTCCTGACAATAACGGAAAGAGCTCTTCCTTCTCTTCAGAGGATGTAGATTTGGAAGAATCCTGAGAAATTTAAATCAAGTTTCCCTAGGTCCTTTCCAAAGGAGATTGGAATCCCTAAGAGGCTTTGAAGCTTTAAGGAGAGGGTCTACTTCTGAAACATCCTCCTAGGAAATGGCAGACCTTCAGGGCTTGATCTACTAAATTCATACCTATTATGTGTTTTCTAGGAGCTTGGCCAAGGGAAAAGGTAGGTAGCCTGACAATGCTTAGAATTCTAAGTACATGTGGATTTTCCCAGGGCTCCTCTAGTCCCTGAAATGTTATAGACAGCAGAGCAAGAGGTTGGTCCAAGTTTTCATCACTTCTCTCCTGAAGTGAGTGAAAGTGAAGTCGCTCAGTCGTGTCCGACTCTTAGTGACCCCATGGACTACAGCCCACCAGGCCCTCTGTCCATGGGATTTTCCAGGCAAGAGTACTGGAGTGGGGTGCCATTGCCTTCTCCGTTAACAGTGGCTAAGCATATTATATTTACTTGGAGCTGGTATACTTGGTGACAGCCTTAGTTCCCTCAGACACGGCGTGTCTCTTCTGAGCTTCTCGTCATCTCCTTATTGCCCCCTCTCCCTAATATTATTAACGCTTCATCAATGCCTGAAAAAAAACCTCTTTTCCCATCACAGTGCTATCAAAGCAGAAGCTTTAAAGGGAAAAATGGGATGGAGTTATTCCCATTTCCATGGCACCTCATGGCCTGGAGGGACACACAGGAGCTTTGGCTGTGCCCCCTCCCCGGTGCCCTTTTTATGTCATTTCCTGACACTGCCTGCATCAGTTCTTAAATCCTGGCTGCTCACCAAATCTTACCTCTGGGACTTTGTTGATTTAGCCTCCTCTCTGGATCTGGGGAAACTGCCCATTCTCTTCCAGGGAAAATCTTAGTGACTATTTGAGACCAGATCAGATGTTCTCTCTTTGGGAGGCATTGCATTAGAGTCTGAACCACATTGACTGGAGCACTGGCCCTCCCACGAACTAGCTCTGGGAGCATAAGGAAATTTATTATGCACAACTGTAGTTAACTTTAACTTGTGAAAAAAAAAATCTACTTCATGAAATTGATAGAGGGTAAGCAGATGTATGTGAAGCAACTCACTTGGTACCTGGCAAGATGAATCAATAAACCCCCGCGACCATTTTTCCTTTCTGCTGCCTTATTAGAGAGAGCTTCTTTTTTCTTCCCTTCTGTTCTCCAAAGGTCTTTCCAAACTCCTCAGAAGGGTTCACTGTGCTCCTGTGCAGCCATTAGGCACATAAATTTAAACTTTATTTAAGTTTTTCCGGACTCTTCTAAAACTACACCCCCTGAGTAGAAGGAAGAGCTCTTCCTGATTTCTTTTGCTTGAGGTAAGAGCTTTGAAGGCAGAACTTGTGGACTCCAATTCCCAGGTCTAGGCTAGTCGCCAGACGGAGGCAAGCAGGGACTCAAAAACCACTGGGTGAAGCAGTGAGAGGACAATACAGAGACTCTCTCCAGGGGAAGGCAGAAAGGACTGAGTGCAGGTGCTGTGTCTCTGAGTGGGAACAGAGCTATTGTTCTCTTCCTTGAATTCTTGACCATGTTGGGAAAGACCTCATGGTTCAGAGTTATGGGGGTGTCAAAGAGTTGGAAGGGGTGTTGGATATCATCAGCATTTTAAACTCTTGAGTCAGGCAGGCTCTGGCCCCAGGTCCAAGGTGGAGACAGACAGAGGCATGTGCAGATATCTTATTTCAGTCTCTTGGGCCGGGGCTCTCCTGGTCCCCCAGTCTGCCTCCCCCAAACCTCAGAGAGGAGGAGGAGAGGGCAATGCTGTTTCAGCAGGAGGGCTCACAAAATTCTCATTATTTGCACTGTTTCCGAAGGTCAGGGCTTCAGATGGGTCAGGATAGAGCCTTGGCCAGCCTTACTGGATGGAGGTAGGCATTTTGTAATACTTAGGAGAAGGTGGAGAAAGAGTGTCCCTCTCCAGATTCCGTATTTGCTATGACCACATGCCTCTCCTCCTCCAAGTGCTTCTCACATTGACTACCCTGTCCTCAGGCATGCCCTGCTAAGGAGTTAGCTCTCCTCCCTTTAATGAGAGGAAACCCAAGGCCCAGAGGAATGAAGCCGTTTCTCTAGGATGCCTCAGTGAGTCAGTGGGGAGGCTTTAAATAGAACCCACCTCCCTGCCACTCCCACTACTTACCCATTAGACCACACTCTCTTATGAGCACAGGAATGCAAGCCCTGTACATTCCTTCTAAGGACAAAATGTACCTCTTGGAATTAGCCATGGGATTTCAGATTGAATGGCATGAGTAAGGGAGGGAGGGGAATGAGAACCAGGAAGATGAAAGTGGTTTTTCTTTCCTTCTCTATTTAGACAGCACATAAATTTTTCTCTTTGTACATCATAATTTTTCCTTCAAGCAGATAACATCTATTTATTTTATTTTATTTATTTTGGTAGTGCAGTGTGGCATGCAGGATCTTGGTTCCCTGATCAAGGATTGAACCCATGACCCCTGCCTTAGGGGGAGCACAGAGTCTTAACCACTGGACCACCAGGGAAGTCCCTAGACAGTACATTCTGGAGAGCCTAAGTGTCAGGGGAAGGTGACCCAATCCTGCCGCTCTGTACATTTAAGTGGTTTCCCACATGAGCCAAGGCCACTCATTCCAGATTGCCAAACGACAATGGCATTGGTGGGCAGTGCTCCTTGCATGGCTACTAATGACTGGCAAAGAGTGCTCAGTCTTCTAATCTCATTTAATAGATTCTGTTTCTCCATCTAAATGTCCATTGACAGAAGAAGGGATAAAAAGATGTGGTACATGTACACAATGGAATACTACTCAGCCATAAAAAGAATGAAATAGTGCCATTTGCAGCAACATGGATGGATCTAGAGATGATTATACTAAGTGAAGTAAGTCAGAAAGAGAAAGACAAATACCATATGATATCACTTGCATGTTGAATCTCAAATACAACACAAATGAAGTTATTTGTGAAACAGAAACAGAATCACAGTCATGGAGAACAGACTTGTGGTTGCCTGGGCTGGTGGCAGGGAAGGGAAGTATGGGAGTTTGGGATTATCAGAGTCACACTATTATATATAGAATGGATAAAGGTCCTGCTGTATAGCACAGGGAGCTAGATTCAATATCCTCTGATAAACCATAATGGAAAAGAATATATATGTAAAAAATAAAATAAAAATTCTGCTTTTAACAGAAGCCAGGAAACAGTATCTTATTTAATCCCTAAAACAGTTCTGTGAGGCTATTATTGTCTTATTTCTATAGCTGAGAAAACTGAGTCTCTCAGAAGGCAAATAAGTTGTCTGGGTCACTCAGTGGCCAGGGGCTACCTTTTTAATGGAAAGTGTAGCCAACTGAGCTGCTCTCTAAACCTGTCCTTGCTTCTTCACCAGTGGTTTTCAAAGTGTGGTCCCCAGACCAGTGGCATTTGCATCGTCTGGGAAATTGTTAGGAAAGCCAATTCTTGGGCTCCACCCCAGACTTAGAAATCAGAAAATCCAGAGGTGGGGGCCCAGGAGTCTGTTCTAACAATTCCTTTAGGGAATTCTGATGAAGTTTAAGTCTGAGAACCAAAAAAAAAAAAAAAAAGAAAAGAAAAGTGTGAGAACCACTGCTCTCTGCAGTGGTGCCTAGAAAAGCAGAGACACCCAGTGAGGAGATGACGAGGACACCAGGGAGGGGCAGGGAACAGCCCAGGCAGGACAGAGTGTGGCTGACAAGGAGAGGACACCCTCAGCCAAGCCCCTTCCCTGCACCGCTGTGGGAAACACAGGCAGCCAGAGAATCACAGTGAAAGAGCTAAAGGTCCTAGAGAGGCATGTTTGTGGGCGGGTCGGGGGGCATTAAAATAAGGCAGCGGCAAATGAGGACTTCCTGAATGTTATGCTGATGAGTCCTGAATCATCCACAGCAGCTAATAAGAAAGAGAAGAGGGAGAAAGGCAATGAATAAAACAGAGCAAGGATTAAAGCAAAGCAGGGGCAGCAAGCAAGACTAAAGAAGGTGTTACGTAGAAACACCTTTGGTAGAACAGGCTTTGGTAGAAAACTATTAACAGGTGACATGGATGCCTCTTGTGGACTGAATGTTCCTGCCATGCCTGGAAGAGTTCTGAGTTGCTTTAACTTTAAACAAACGACTTGTGAATAGATAGATAGGGTCCCACGGATATTTTATCACTGGTACTCTCAACTGGAAGGGTGGTGTCAGAGTTACCTGGCTTTTTTAAATCAAAGGACTATGTCCAGATGCCACCCCAGAATGATTGAATCAGAATCCTGGCATCTTAGGGGCTGGTAGGGGAAAGGTTAGCTGTTGATTTTGACAAAGCTTTCTGAGTGACTCTGACATGTCTTTTACTCCATCCCACACAAACACCCACTAACATGGATACATGCGCAACTACTATTTGATTTTAAAATTGAAAGAAAATACAACACAACAAGTAGACCTGTCACCCTTCCAGTGATACTTCTGTAGAATCTCAGAGGTGGGGGGACCTCCACCCCCTCGGGGTTGAGCACCTCCAGAATTGGCTTTACATGGCAGGCTCAGGGCTCTGTTATCCCTCTGAGGTCAGAAGGCACGGCCTGGAGCTCTGGCCACCCCAACTCCATCATACCATTGTTTTGGAACTCAGAAGAGTTTTAAATTGGAATTGGCTGGGCCAAACTTAGAAAAAAATGTTGTCCTTTTTGAAGGGCTTCTGGGCCCTCTGCCCTGGGTTTCCAAGCTGGAATGTGTGTGTGCGTGCGTGCGTGTGCATGTGTGTATATGTGTGTGTGTGTGTGTGTGTGTGTGTGTGTGTGTGTGTGTCTGTATGAGAAGCACATCACTTAGGGAGCTTCTCTCCTCCCCACCCATTCACTGTCATAGTGATGCTGACATTTGTGCCCTCTGGGCTTGTGTTATATACAAAATGTAAAAATCCTCCAGGTGATATGCGGGCAGGTGTAGGAACCAAAGGTGTCATGGGTACTTAGAATGGGATTAAGGATTTGGACTAGTTCCTCCAGTTTTTGTGTATAAGTGGTTTCTATGTAAGCACCTGACATTGGTCATTTATGGCTTTGCTGTGACATCTCCTGTGGTCTCAGATGATCCCTGCTGCTTCTATGGGATTCTTTGTTGATGCTGTTCAGTTGCTCAGTCATGTCCAACTCTTTGTGACCCCATGAACTTCAGCACGCCAGGCTTCCCTGTTCATCACCAACTCCCAGAGCTTGCTCAAACTCATGTCCATTGAGTCAGTGGTGCCATCCAACCATCTCATCCTCTGTCATACCCTTCTTTTGCCTTCAATCTTTCCCAGCATCAGGGTCTTTTCTAATGAGTCAGCTCTTCGCATCAGGTGGCCAAAGTATTGGAGTTTCAGCCTCACCGTCAGTCCTTCTAATGAATATTCAGGATTCTTTTCCTTTAGAATTGACCGGTTTGAACTCCTTGCAGTCCAAGGGACTCTCAAGAGTCTTCTCCAACATCACAGTTCAAAAGCATCAATTCTTTGGAGTTCAACCTTCTTTATAGTCCACCTCTCACATCCATACATGACTACTGGAAAAAGCACAGCTTTGGCTAGACAAACCTTTGTTGGCAAAGTAATGTCTCTGCTTTTAAATACGCTATCTAGGTTTGTCATAGCTTTCCTTCCAAGGAGCAACCATCTTTTAATTTCGTGGCTGCAGTTACCATCTGCAGTGATTTTGCAGCCCAAGAAAATAAAGTTTGTCACTGTTTCCAATGTTTCCTCATCTATTTTCCATGAAGTAATGGGACCGAATACTATGATCTTCATTTTAGAATGTTGAGTTCCAAGTCCAGGGAAACTGAAGTTTATGTCTTATTCAAAGTGAATGAAATAGTCTATTTTATTCTTATTTTAAAGTGCAAGGAATCAGTCATCTAGCCACCTGAAACACTACCTTGAGTCTCACTCAGTAGAAGACCAGAGAATGGCTCAAGAGTCAGGTTTTGTTAATAGCTCTTTTCTATAAAGATAGGAAAGACAGTCAAATCTGAGCACTCAGATTCCTTTGACATGTTTTTTTTTTTTTTCATTTCTAAAGATGTTAAATTTAAAAGTGTTGAACTCCTTAATTTATAATGATGTGACAATGAGTGTGCATGTGTGTGCACATGTGCAGTCACGCACATACACAACCTACACACAGGGACATAAAAGCAAGAGGTCAGCCTCAATATGAGCCCATAGCAGCTTCAGAGTCCCAGGGTGACAGATGTCACGGGTGATTCATACTCATGAATCATCATCTCAGCTCATTGAGGAATGGCATGATGCAGCCCACATGACAGAACACATTTGTTCTTTTTTGGTAAATCCCTAAAATTCTGAGCAGCTGCTTTGTTCCTTAAACGTTCCATCCTGGTAACGGGGTAAAAAGAGTGGCTGGTGTGTATTTTGACTGCAGTTATATAGTACGGGGTAGTTCCCTTCATGGTACAGGGTGGCCCTCCTACTTAGCCCATAGCCCATGATGAGACCTTGCCTTGCTTTTCTGGGTTCAGTCCTTGCTCTTCCTCAATGCCAGGCAGCATCAATGTCCACGTGTAGAACTCATCCAAGACTAGACTTCACAGTGTATGATTCCTGAGCTCCAAAGTCCTTCAGCTCCACTTAAGCCAGATGAGTCAACTCACGGCCATACTCTAACAGTTGTCACGGTCCAGGGTGGCTTTCCTCCCTGAAGCCTTAAAGTCTCCGACAATATTCTGTCCATCAGCTCTTGTGTTCCCTTATTCCCAACAATTATTTTTTTGATCTTTTGGAGATGTTCCCTTTTTCACAGTCTCCCAGCCCTTTTCTGGTTTCTCCCTCCATGTTAGATGCTGCTGTCCCTTCAGTCATGTCTGACTCTGTGCGACCCCATAGATGGCAGCCCACCAGGCTCCCCCATCCCTGGGATTCTCCAGGCAAGAACACTGGAGTGGGTTGTCATTTCCTTCTCCTGTTAGATGCTATGCACTATTATTCCACCAAAACTGGTCTTGTCACGGCATCTCTAACCCCCATACAAACAAATCCAAAGATCAGTTCTCAGTCATGACCTTACTTGACATTTTACCATTTGCCACCCTGATCACGTTTTTTGAAAAGACTTTCTGTATTTCACTTTTAAGACACCACACCTTCTTGATTTTTGTCCTGTCCTGTGCTCAGTCACTCAGTTGTGTCTGACTCTTTGGGACCCCATGGACTATAGCCCACCAGACTCTTCTGTCCATGGGATTTTTCAGGTAAGAATACTGGAGTGGGTTGCCATTTCCTACTCTAGGGGATCTGCCCAACCCAGGGATTGAATGCACATCTCCTCATTGGTGGGCGGGTTCCTTACCACTGTGCCACCTAGGAAGCTTGATTTCTGTCCTAGTGTTACTTATTTTCTGTCTCCAGTCACCTTTTATGACTTCTCCTATTTTCCTAACCTCTTAATATTTGAGTGCCCTAGAACTCAGAGCTCATGCCTCATCGTTATTTATATTCACTCCCTAGGTAATGGCATCTAATCTGATGGCTTTTGATGTGAACTATTATGTACAGACTGGATAAGCAACAAGATCCTACTGTATAGCACAGAAAACCATATTCAATATCTTGTGATAACCCATAATAGAAAAGAATATTAAGAGGAATGTAAATATACGTGTATAACCAAATCACTTTGGTGTATACATTAATACAAAGTTATAAAACAACTATACTTGAAAAAACAGAAAAGAATAATCTGATGGCTTTGATCACCATCCACATTCTGAGAAACACTCTAGCCTGGATCTCAACACTAAACTCCAGGTTGTTATGTCCAGTTGAATGTCTAATAAACACCCGTAAATTGATACATCCAGAATCTAACTCCTGATTCCTTTCCACCTTCACTCACCAATCTTTCTTAGCACATTAAAATAGTAATTTATCTTTCCGGTTGCACAGGCCATAAAATTGTCATCATCTTGATCATCTTCTTTTCCTCTCATATCCCCATCCTATCTGTCATCAGGAAATTTATCTTTTAAAGTACATCCCAAATTCAACCACACCTCACCAGATCTCCTACTAACCATAAATGTGTTATTCAAAGCCAACAAATTTCTCATCTAGATTATTGCAGGGATTTTATAACTGATTACTTATTGCCATCATTGCCCCTAATAGCATGCAAGCAACTTGTTGAGTGCTCCTTTTAAAATACAAATCAGTTTATGTAATCTTTTCACTTAAAAGTGTCTGATATACCTAAGCACTGAACATTAAAACTAAAACTACGTTGCCTGTAGAAGAAAATATCTTTATAAATTTGATATTTTCAAAAATTATTTACAGACAGCACCAAAGACACTAACCAACAAGGAAAAATAATCGTAAATGGCATTTTATCAAAATAAAAATTTGTGCTCATCAAGACACTTGAAAATAGGCGAGTTACAAATTGAGAAAATATATTTACAATACATGCATCTAATAAAGGATATGAAAGCAGAATATGTAAATAACTCTTACAGCTCAATATTAAAAGGCAAAGAATCCAACTAAAAGGCTAGAACAGACACTCACAAAAGTGTGTTATACATAAGTAATAATAGGGCTTCCCTTGTGGCTCAGCTGGTAAAGAATTTGCCTGCAATGTGGGAGACATGGGTTTGATCCCTGGGTTGGGAAGATCCCCTGGAGAAAGGAAAGGCGACCCACTCCAGTATTCTGGCCTGGAGAATTCCATGGACTATATAGTCCATGAGGTCGCAAAGAGTTATACACGGCTAAGTGACTTTCTCACACAAAAAAGTAGTAATAATAAATGTTATTATTCCCTTTAATAATCAAGGAAATTTAAATATTTTCCCACAGTGGGTGGCTTGTCACTTCATTCTTTTAATAGTTTCTCAAATGGAGCAAGAGTTTTCAGTTTTGATGAAGTCCTATTTATTTCCTTAATTATTTGCTTTCTTATTTATTAGGTTAGTACATTTTGTACTAAGAAACCACTTGCAGACTTTTTGCTTCTACAAGTGGATTCTTAGTACAAGAAGTACTGAGAACTATTTTCACTATCATACCTAAGAACTCACTGGTAGATTTTTTGTTTCTTTTCCTGGCAGCATAAGGCAATGGCAACCCACCCCAGTACTTTTGCCTGGAAAATCCCATGGACAGAGGAGCCTGGTAGGCTGCAGTCCATGGGGTCGCTAAGAGTTGGACACGATTGAGTGACTTCACTTTCACTTTTCACTTTCATGCATTGGAGAAGGAAATGGCAACCCACTCCAGTGTTCTTGCCTGGAGAATTCCAGGGACAGGGGAGCCTGGTGGGCTGCCGTCTATGGGGTCACACAGAGTTGGACACAACTGAAGCGACTTAGCAGCAGCAGCAGTAGCAGCAGCATTGCTTTCTGCAGGTTTGAAGACCTCAGTGCTCAGAAAGGAAATGTTTCTCCCAGGGAATAAAACAGTAGCTGAGTTAAATTTAAGATGAGGCTGTCACCTGGCCGTTTGGATCTCTTTATACCACTGAACCAACAGGTTGTTCTATGAGATGGAGTAAATGGTACTGATTTCAAAGGGGAAACTGGGTTACTGCTCACAACACAGGCAAGGTTTGGGTGCGGTCTGGAACCCAGGGGATTCCCTTGGGTACTTAGTTCTATTCCCTAAAGTAAAAGTTAATGCAAAGCTTTTAAGGTTCCTGTAGGATCTTAAAAACATGATTGGGGGGTGGGCAGGACAATTGAGAACTCAGACTTTTGAGAAAGAAGATCTGGGTTACTCTCCCAGACAAATCATCTTAACCAGCTAAAGTTCTGGTTGGTTGGGGGAGGTGGAAACATGGAATGGATTGAGGAAGAAGAAAATCATAGATATCAATCAATTATGGATGGCATTGTGACAATTACAGAAATGAGGACTTGGTAACTTTATATATTTCTCTTGTTGCACGTCTATTTACATTCAGTTCAGTTCAGTTCAGTTCAGTTGCTCAGTCATGTCCGACTCTTTGCGAACCCATGAGTTGCAGCACGTCAGGCCTCTCTGTCCATCACCAACTCCCAGAGTTCACTCAAACTCATGTCCATCGAGTCGGTGATGCCATCCAGCCATCTCATCCTCTGTCGTCCCCTTCTCCTCCTGCCCCCAAGCCCTCCCAGCATCAGAGTCTTTTCCAATGAGTCAACACTTCGCATAAGGTGGCCAAAGTATTGGAGTTTCAGCTTCAGCATCAGTCCTTCCAATGAACACCTAGGACTGGTCTCCTTTAGGATGGACTGGTTGGACCTCCTTGCTGTCCAAGGGACTCTCAAGAGTCTTCTCCAACACCACAGTTCAAAAGCATCAATTCTTTGGCACTCAGCCTTCTTCACAGTCCAAATCTCACATATATACATGAGCACTGGAGAAACCTTAGCCTTGACTAGACGGACCTTTGCTGGTAAAGTAATGTCTCTGCTTTGGAATATGCTATCAATGTTGGTCATAACTCCTTCCAAGGAGTAAGCGTCTTTTAATTTCATGGCTGCAGTCACCATCTGCAGTGATTTTGGAGCCCCCAAAAATAAAGTCTGACACCGTTTCCACTGTTTCCCCATCTATTTGCCATGAAGTGATGGGACCAGATGCCATGATCTTAGTTTTCTGAATATTGAGCTTTAAGCCAACTTTTTCACTCTCCTCTTTCACTTTCATCAAGAGGCTTTTAAGTTTCTCTTCACTTTCTGCCATAAGGGTGGTGTCATCTGCATATCTGAGGTGATTGATATTTCTCCCGGCAATCTTGATTCCAGCTTGTGCTTCTTCCAGCCCAGCGTTTCTCATGATGTATTTTGCATATAAGTTAAATAAGCAGGGTGACAATATACAGCCTTGACGTACTGCTTTTCCTCTTTAGAACCAGTCTGTTGTTCCATGTCCAGTTCTAACTGTTGCCTCCTGACCTCCATATAGGTTTCTCAAGAGGCAGGTCAGGTGGTCTGGTATTCCCATCTCTTTCAGAATTTTCCACAGTTTATTGTGATCCACACAGTCAAAGGCTTTGGCATAGTCAAGAAAGCAGAAATAGATGTTTTTCTGGAACTCTCTTGCTTTTTTGATGATCCAACAGATGTTGGCAATTTGATCTCTGGTTCCTCTGCCTTTTCTAAAACCAGCTTGAACATCTGGAAGTTCACAGTTCACGTATTACTGAAGCCTGGCTTGGAGAATTTTGAGCATTACTTTACTAGCGTGTGAAATGAGTGCAATTGTGCGGTAGTTTGAGCATTCTTTGGCATTGCCTTTCTTTGGGATTGGAATGAAAGTTGACATTTTCTAGTCCTGTGGCCACTGCTGAGTTTTCCAAATTTGCTGGCATATTGAGTGCAGTATTTTCACAGCATCATCTTCCAGGATTTGAAATAGCTCCATTGGAATTCCATCACCTCCACTAGCTTTGTTCATAGTGATGCTTTCTAAGGCCCACTTGACTTCACATGCCAGGATGTCTGGCTCTAGGTCAGTGATCACACCATTGTGATTATCTTGGTCGTGAAGATCTTTTTTGTATAGTTCTTCTGTGTATTCTTGCCACCTCTTCTTAATATCTTCTGCTTCTGTTAGGTCCATACCATTTCTGTCCTTTATCGAGCCCATCTTTGCATGAAATGGTCCCTTGGTATCTCTAATTTTCTTGAAGAGATCTCTAGTCTTTCCCATTCTGTTGTTTTCCTCCAGTTCTTTGCATTGATCGCTGAAGAAGTCTTTCTTATCTCTTCTTGCTATTCTTTGGAACTCTGCATTTAGATGCTTGTATCTTTCCTTTTCTCCTTTGCTTTTTGCTTCTCTTATTTTCACAGCTATTTGTAAGGCCTCCCCAGGCAGCCATTTTGCTTTTTTGCATTTCTTTTTCATGGGGATGGTCTTGATCCCTGTCTCCTGTACAATGTCCCGAACCTCCATCCATAGTTCATCAGGCACTCTATCTATCAGATCTAGTCCCTTAAATCTATTTCTCACTTCCACTGTATAATCATGAGGTTTTGATTTAGGTCATACCTGAATGGTCTAGTGTTTTCCCTACTTTGTTCAACTGAAGTCTGAATTTGGCAATAAGGAGCTCATGATATGAGCCACAGTCAGCTCCTGGTCTTGTTTCTGCTGACTGTATAGAGCTTCTCCATCTTTGGCTTCAAAGAATACAATAAATCTGATTTTGATGTTGACCATCTGGTGATGTCCATGTTTAGAGTCTTCTCTTGTGTTGTTGGAAGAGGGTGTTTGTTATGACCAGTGCATTCCCTTGGGAAAACTCTATTAGCCTTTGCCCTGCTTCATTCCGTATTCCAAGGCCAAATTTGCCTGTTACTCCAGGTGTTTCTTGACTTCCTACTTTTGCATTCCAGTCCCCTATAATGAAAAGGACATCTTTTTTGGGTGTTAGTTCTAAAAGGTCTTGTAGGTCTTCATAGAACCATTCAACTTCAGCTTCTTCAGCATTTCTGGTTGGGGCATAGACTTGGATTACCATGATATTGAATGATTTGCCTTGGAAATTACCAGAGATCATTCTGTCATTTTTGAGATTGCATCCAAGTACTGCATTTCAGACTCTTTTGTTGACCATGATGGCTACTCCATTTCTTCTGAGGGATTCCTGCCCGCAGTAGTAGATATAATGGTCATCTGAGTTAAATTCACCCATTCCAGTCCATTTTAGTTCACTTATTCCTAGAATGTTGACGTTCACTCTTGACATCTCCTGTTTGACCATTTCCAATTTGCCTTGATTCAGGCACCTAACATTCCAGGTTCCTATGCAATATTGCTCTTTACAGCATTAGACCTTACTTCTATCACCAGTCAAATCCACAACTGGGTATTGTTTTTGCTTTGGCTCCATCCCTTCACTCTTTCTGTAGTTATTTCTCCACTGATCTCCAGTAGCATATTGGGCACCTACCGACCTGGGGTGTTCCTCTTTCAATATCCTATCATTTTGCCTTTTCATTATATAATGACCTTCTTGTTTACTGTTACAGTTTTTGGCTTACTGTATATTTTTTCCTATGTAAATATAGTTATCTTGCCCCTCTTTTCATTTCCTGGTATCATTTTCTATCCTTCATTTTAGGCCTCTATGTGTGGCTGTGTGGGCGCAGGAGAACCGAGAGGAGCTACTCCACATTCAAGGTCAGGAGGGGTGGCAGTGAGGAGATACCCTCGTCCAAGGTAAGGAGCAGCGGCTGCACTTTGCTGGAGCAGCCGTGAAGAGATACCCCACATCCAAGGTAAGAGAAACCCAAGTAAGACGGTAGGTGTTGCAAGAGGGCATCAGAGGGCAGACACACTGAAACAATACTCACAGAAAACTAGTCAATCTAATCACACTAGGAACACAGCCTTGTCTAACTAAGCCATGCCCATGGGGCCACCCAAGACGGGCGGGTCATGGTGGAGAGGTCTGACAGAATGTGGTCCACTCAGAAGGGAATGGCAAACCACTTCAGTGTTCTTGCCTTGAGAACCCCATGAACAGTATGAAAAGGCAAAATGATAGGATGAACGGTATGAAATCTGCTAGTGTTTCCTTAATAAGCAGGTACTTTGATGTTGAATGCATATATATTTATGGTTGTTACAACATCCTGATTATTTGACACTTTCATCATTGTATAATGACCTTCTTTGTTTACTGTTACCATTTTTTGCTTACTGTATATGTTTTCCTATGTAAGTATAGTTATCTCGACCCTCTTTTCATTTCCACTTGCATGAGGTATCATTTTCTATCCTTCATTTTAGGCCTCTATGTGTCCTTAAAGCTTAAAAAAATGAGTTTATTGTAGGCAGTTAATTATTGGGTCTTTTTTAAAAAGAAAAATTTATTCAGCCACTCTGTGTCTTTAGTTGGATAATTAAATAAATTTATTGTTAGGTTAATTATTGGGATTCCCTTTAAGTTACCAGATGTGTTTCTCATGCTAATTCTAAAATTCTCTCTTTGACTTGATTTACAATAGTTTTTATTTTTATGTGGCTTAATGAGCATTTCTTTAAGCTGAATTTGTTTCATGACCTACAAGCTTTGTGAACTTGGAAATCCAAATATCTCTCAGATTTGGAAAGCTCTTCACCACCATTTCTTAGATAAGTTTTCTGGCTTCTGTAAATCTTCTGATAATATCCCATAAGTCACACGGACTTTTTTTGCCCCTTTTCATTCTTTTTGCTTTGTTGTCCTCTAAATGGATAATTTCAAAATTTATGTCCTCTTACTCACTGATTCTTTCTTCTGCCTTGTCCATGCTACTGTTGATGTTCTATACTATTTTTTTCATTTCATATTTCATTCATTAGTATTCTTCACTCCAGCATTTTTGTTTGCTTCCTTTATATGATTTCTCTTTGTTAAACTTTTCATTTTGTTCATGTACCATTGTCTTGATTTTGTTGAATTGTCTTTCTGTGTTTTCTTGTAGATCATTTAACTTTCTTAAAACAGCCATTTTGAATTCTTTATAAAGAAAATTGTAGATCTCCATGTCTTTGGTATTGATTCCTGAAAGATTATTGTGATATTTTGGTGGTGTCATGCTTTATTGGTATTTTTATATTCCTTGGAATTTTGCATGGCTGTCTTTACATTTGAAGTCACCTTCTCAAGTCTTCAGTTCAGTTCAGTTCAGTTCATTTGCTCAGTCATGTCCGACTCTTTGCGACCCCATGAATCGCAGCATGCCAGGCCTCCCTGTCCATCACCATCTCCCAGAGTTCACTCAGACTCACGTCCATCGAGTCAGTGATGCCATCCAGCCATCTCATCCTCTGTCGTCCCCTTCTCCTCCTGCCCTCAATCCCTCCCAGCATCAGAGTCTTTTCCAATGAGTCAACTCTTCGCATCAGGTGGCCAAAGTACTGGAGTTTCAGCTTTAGCATCATTCCTTCCAAAGAACACCCAGGGCTGATCTCCTTCAGAATGGACTGGTTGGATCTCCTTGCAGTCCAAGGGACTCTCAAGAGTCTTCTCCAACACCACAGTTCAAAAGCATCAATTCTTTGGCATTCAGCCTTCTTCACAGTCCAACTCTCACATCCATACATGACCACTGGAAAAACCATAGCCTTGACTAGATGGACCTTTGTTGGCAAAGTAATGTCTCTGCTTTTGAATATGCTATGTAGGTTGGTCATAACTTTCCTTCCAAGGAGTAAGTGTCTTTTAATTTCATGGCTGCAGTCACCATCTGAATTGATTTTGGAGCCCTGCTCTTAGGAGAGAAATACTTTCCATCAGCCCTGCTAAAGATTCTGAGGCTTTCCCATACTTTCTATGAAAACACCTGCTCCACACTTTCTGCTCCCTCTTGTGGCAGAATTCTTAAGCTTACATGTCAGCTCTCAATTCTGCAGTACACCGAGTCAGTTGCTGACAGCCTCCCTGTTGCTTTACAAAGGGTGGTGCTGTTCATCTTTGTGGTCCCATCCTGACCCACAGATTCTAGCTGACTTTTGGTATGTGCTCATTAACTGTCTGTCAAAGTTTACACTCACTTCTGTTTTCTGGAGCATACACAGGGAGCTAGGTGAAAGTGTTTGAGGCTGGGGCACACAGAGCATTGGAGCTCAAGTGTACCCATGGGTCAGTTGGCAGGATACATGGGGAATGCATCCCCACTGGCTTGAGGGTGGGCGTCTTGATGGGGTTTGTGATACAGTTAACAGGATCTGCCCCCTTTAATGTCCTCTGAAAGATCTGTCTGCCACTCTCCCAGCCTTTCCGCACCACCTCATCAGACACCTCATGGTTTATCAGTTTGGGTAGAGTGAGAGAGAAACATGCTCCATTGGCAGTGTCTCACACACCTTGGGAAGCTAAGTGCTCACTCACCTGCTCTGCATTTCTCTTACTGGGGAAATCACAGGCTGAGAATGACTTTCTTAGTCCCAGGCTATGCCACCTTGGGGGCAGGGTGGTGTAGGTAAAGTCAAACTGTTCCTCTCACCCTCTCTGTTGTGTCCAAACTTATATTTTTTGCTTCAGTGATGTGTTGGTACGTCTCCACTAGGACCTTGACTTTCACAAAGCTTTTCTTATTTATGGGTGATTGCCTAAGATAGCCCCTAGAGTACAGCCATGAAGGGCTGGAGCTGGTTCGTGAGCCCTTGGAGTGTTCATAGGAAGGACTGTGGTTTTCCTAGGTCCCTTAGTGTATGGTGCTAGATCCCACAGCTCCCACAAAGGCACTTTCATCTGTGAATGGATGCCAAATGTGTGTGTGTGTGTGTGTGGGGGGGGGTGTTGATGATGATTATCTTATTCATGACAGTGTGTCTTATTCACCCATGTTGCTTATCTATCTATCTCTCTGGTTGTTTTCTTGCTGTTCAGTTCAGTTCAGTTCAGTTACTCCGTCGTGTCTGACTCTTTGTGACCCCATGAAGTGCAGCACGCCAGGCCTCCCTGTCTGTCACCAACTCCCGGAGTTCACTCAAACTCAAGTCCATCAAGTCGGTGATGCCATCCAGCCATCTCACCCTCTGTCGTCCCCTTCTCCTCCTGCCCCCAATCCCTCCCAGCATCAGAGTTGCTGTACAGAAGTTCAAATAGGTATAGAAGTCTCTCTGCATGTAGAGACTGGAACCAAAGGAGTTGAATATGCCAATTATCAATAATCGTCAACTTAGCTCAGCACTGAATAGGTCTTTCATTCTCTGCTCTGAAGTAATGAAGATGGGCCTATAACACTTCTATTTAATATTGGGCAGAGAATCTGAATAGACATGTTCCCAGAATAACATATAGATGGTCAATAGGTGCATTAAAAGATGCTCAATATCACTAAGCATCAGAGAAATGCAAATCAAATGAGATATCACCTCACATCTATCAGAATAAGTACTATTAAAAAGACAAGAAATAACAAGTGTTTGGCTTTTTGCTATTCAGTTGAATGAGTTCTTATACATTTGGGTGTATTAAGTCCTTAGCAAATATATTTTTAAACATATTTTTCTCTTTAGTAAGTCTTTTCATTTTGTTAGTGATTTCTTTTGCTATACAGATGTGTTCTAGTTTGATGTAGTCCCACTTGCTTATTTTTACTTTTCTTGGCTCCACTTTTGGTGTCAAATCCAAAAAATCATCACCAAGATGGACATTAAGGAGCTTACCGTTTCTGTTTTGTTAGGAATTTTATGGTTTCAGTTCTTATGTTCAAGTTTTTAATCCACCTTGAGTTAATTTTTGTGTATGGTGTAAGATAGTGTTTTAATTTCTGTCCAGTTTTCCCAACACCATTTATTAAAGGGATTGTCTTTTCCCCATTGTGTATTTTTTACTTCTTTGTCATAAATTAAATGGCCTTATATGTATGGGTTTATTTCTGGGCTATCTGGTCTATTCTATTGATCTATGTGTTTGTTTTTATGCTAATGCCATACTGTCTTGATTCTGTGATTTCTTATACCCCAAAGGGGGATCCTCAAAGGAAAATTCTGTGGAAAATTTTCTCTGAACATGAGCTAACTAACAGCTGCTTCCCCTTTCGGCCAACTTTCCAATCTGAGATAATTGTAAACAAGTTTAGGTATCTTTTCTTTTTTAAAGGTTTTATTTATTTTGGGCTGTTCTGGGTCTTCTCTAGTTTCTGCGTGGGCTTTTCTCTAGTTGCAGAGAGTGGGGGCTATCCTCAAGTTGCCTAGTTGCAGTGTGCAGGCTTCTCATTGCTGTGGCTTCTCTCAGGGAGCACGGACTTAAAGGGATGCAGCCTTCAGTAGTTGCGGCGCATGGGCTCCATAGTTGCAGCTCCTAGACCCTAGAGCACAGGCTCAATCATTGCAGCGCACGGACTTAGTTGTTCCCACTGCATGTGGGATCTTCCTGGACCAGGGATCAAACCGTTGTCTCCTGCATTGGCAGGTAGATTCTTTACCACTGAACAACCAGGGAAACCCTAGGCATCTTTTAAAAGCGAATCTCTTTACAAGTTGAAGTGTCCAGAATTAATTATTGGGTCACTGATTATTAAATTTGTCAGGTGTCTGTGTTGGAACTCAGGGAAAGCCATCCCAAGATATTCCACAATAATATATTGATTATTTCTCATTCAAGTTACTTGAGAAACAGCCAGTGCAAGAAGAATGCTCTGACCTTCCCCTCAGTCTCCCTGAACACAGGAAATAAATCTACATGAAAGTTACCTTCCTAGAACTTGGAGGAGGGGAGACATCTCTATCACCAGAGAGAGGAAACTCAGGGCCCCAAAAGAATATATGAACAACTCTTGATCCATTTTACTTCTTTACGAACTTACTACCACAAGCCCAAACTCTGTTTAGAATCTTCACTAATTCAGCAACCAAGCCTAGGGTTCTTTGTCTTGTCAGTTCCTCAGAGACTGATTGTCTTTGTCTAAAAATTATAAAAGCTTCCTGCTTTGGCTACCCCTTAAGTCCTATTTCTATGAGATCTCTGTACATACAAATTATTTTTTTTTCTCCTGTTAATATGTCTTGTGTCAATTTAACTATTAGACCAGCCAAAAGAACTCAAAAACAAATTCCAAGAACTTCCAGGCTCAATAACAGAGAGTCTGAAAGACACGTAAGTGATGGAAATTGTTAATGTAGATGTATTTAGCTCTCTTATAAACTGTAGGAATTTTATCAGTCCCCAAAGTGATTTTACTATGCCTACACTAGAAAAATATTTTTCTAATAGGAAACCACAGACATATACTTGTTAATAAAACAATGATGCCTACATGTACCTACAATGACAATGATGGAAAAACCTGAGCTGCCCAAATAAATATGTTTCATAATTTCTGAACTTTTCTATTAATATTAATAGTGCACTATTTTTTCATTATTCTGTCATCCTCCAGGAACTACCACAAGTCAAACAGTGGCAAATGCTGAAAACTAAATAAATACAAATAGGATAAAAGTCTAAAATTGCCAAAAAAAAAAAAAAAAAAGAACCGTTAGCTATCAACTTAATTTTTCTGTGATTTGAAAAAAGACCACCACTATTTAATTTTATCAACAGAGTACTTCTGCCAAATGAGAAAAAAACAAATTCCAAGACCTTCCAGAGTGGGCTGCTGCTGCTGCTAAATCACTTTAGTCGTGTCCGACTTTGTGCAACCCCATAGACTGCAGCCCACCAGGCTTCCCCGTCCCTGGGATTCTCCTGGCAAGAACACTGGAGTGGGTTGTCATTTCTTTCTTCCAATGCATGAAAGTGAAAAGTGAAAGTGAAGTCGCTCAGTCATGTCCAACTCCTATCGACCCCATGGACTGCAGCCTACCAGGCTCCTCTGTCCATGGGATTTTCCAGGCAAGAGTACTGGAGTGGGGTGCCATTGCCTTCTCCGTCCAGAGTGGGCAGTAGACAGTAATTACTAATTCTTGATCAAAGTAATTATAAAATAAAGTGTTAGTGGCTCAGGTGTGTCCAACTCTTTGCAACTCCATGGGCTATAGCCCACCAGGCTTCTCTGTCTCTGGGGATTCTCCAGGCAAGAGTACTGGAGCGGGTTGCCATTCCCTTCTCCAGGGGATCTTCCTGACCCAGGGATCGAATCCAGGTTTCCTGCATTGCCGGCAGATTCTTTACGGTCAGAGGCACCAGGGAAGGCCCAATTAGAAAACAAATATGATGATTTAAAGGTGAATTAATTTGGCAACAGTGTTGAAGATGGATAGGAGTTGATGCAGAAAAATACGGCAGGGTGTGCAGGAAGCTGCCATCGTTTCTTAGTGTGGCAGGTTCCTGATGAGGAGCGTGATGGAAGAGTGGAGGGAAATGAGTGAGAGTAACAGTCATTGCAAAGAAAGGGTTGTGAGGACTTGAAGAGTCATTTACAATAGTTAGTAATAAAGATACTGCTTCTAGTCTGGGTAAATGAGAAATTTTCTAAAAGCAGGAAGTTTGGAAAAGAGTTTGAAGAATAAAAGTGGATATGTTTTCATACATTGTATTGGAAATGATGGTATAAAACTTAATAAAAATAAAAATGTGAAAAGATGATAATGGCTGACAGCCATAGGAAATGCTGCTCAAATCATTAGGGAAATGAAAATCAAAACCACAATCAGATATCACCTCACAACAATTAGCATGGGCTACTCTTCAAAAAAACAAAGAAATAACAAGAGCTGGTGAGGATGTAGAAAATCGAAACTCTTGTACACTGTTGGTGGGAATGTAAAATGGTGCAACCCCTATGGAAACAGTATGGCAGTTCTTCAAAAATTTGAAACAAAACTACCATAGGAGCCAACAATCCTGGTGCCTGGTGGGCTAGAGCCCATGGAGTTGCAAAGAGTTGGCCACAGCTGAGCCACTAACAGTTTATTTTATAATTACTTTGATCTGTGTATCTCCCCTTCAAAACTGAAAGCAGGGTTTCAAAGAGATATTTGTACATGCGTATATACAGTAGCCGGAGAAGGCAATAGCATCCCACTCCAGTACTCTTGCCTGGAAAATCTATGGATGGAGGAGCCTGGTAGGCTGCAGTCCATGGGGTCGCTAAGAGTCAGACACGACTGAGCGACTTCACTTTCATTTTTCACTTTCATGCATTGGAGAAGGAAATGGCAACCCACTCCAGTGTTCTGGCCTGGAGAATCCCAGGGACGGGGGAGCCTGGTGGGCTACGTCTATGGGGTCACACAGAGTTGGACACGACTGAAGCGACTTAGCAGCAGCATATACATTCTCAGGAGCCAGGAGATGTAAGCAACCCAAATGTCCATCAAAGAATGAATGGGTAAACAAATGTGGTATATAATACAATGGAATGTTATTCAGCCTTTACAAGGAAGGAAATTCTGACACATACTCCAACCTCACAACTCTGTGGGACATTATGTTAAGTGAAATAAGCTAGTCACAAAAAGACAAATACTGGGTCATTTGACTTATGAGATACATAGAGTAGTCAAATTCGTAAAGACAGAGAATAGAATGGTGATTACTGGATGCTAAGGGGACTTTGAAATGAGGATTTGTTCAATAAGTATAGAGTTTCAGTTTTGCAAGATGAAAAGAGTTCTGGAGATGGGCTGCCCAACAATGTGAGTATACTTACCACCACCAAACTATACACTTAAAATGGCTAAGACGGTAAGTTTCATTTTCTGTGCATTTTGCTAGAGTAAAAATAAAACAGGGTATTTCAGTGTGGTGACAAATAGAGGAGAGAAAAAAATATTTGAAGTTAGCAGAGTTTTAGATAGATTTTCCCAGGTGGCACAGTGGTAAAAATTTATCTGCCAATGCAGGAGATATAAGAGACGTGGGTTCACTCTCTGGGAGAAAGATCCCCTGGGGAAGGAAATGGCAACCCACTCCAGTATTCTTGCCTGGGAAATCCCATGGACAGAGGAGCTTGGTGGGCTACAGTCCTTGGGGTTGGCAAAGCATCAGACATGACTAAGCACAGTAAAGTTTTAGAGGAAATAATAGAAGGTTTTATTTTGTTCCCACATGGTGGAGGGGACTTTAGAAGCTGTCTTTCTATATAATCATTATTAGTATAAAGTAGACATTATTTTACCCACTTTTAAAGATAAAACTAGTACGATTTAGAGAGGTTAAGTAACTTTGACAGGCCCTCCAGCTGGGCCATGGTAATGCCAGGCTCTGGGCTCTACAAGATAGGCTGTTTGAAAATGCACGTTTCCTCTGTTGCAGGAGGAAGGGCTGAAGCCTGAGCTCAGGGAGGACCACAGGTGAGTCCCGAAGGGACTAGGGAAATCAGAAAGGATTCAGCAGAAGTACAGTTAAAGAGGGAGAGATGCCTAGGATCAGAGAAGTGCAGAGTCGTGGGAGTCCAAGAAAGAGTTCTAAAGGGCAAGAAATGGTCCAGAAGTGTTTCTGCCTATTTTTATGTAATTGCTTATCACACTATCTTTGTACATAATTACCTCAATTTTATGCAGAAAAGAAAGCTAGATGGACCTCATTTACTTTAATTTTGCTTCCATTATGTTTACTCTTTTAAAGTCTGATTTTAAAAAGTCACTCTGTGCTGCTATTTAATTCTTGACTATATTGTTTGATCCCACTGAAAATAGTCACCATTGGTGTCACTTAAATTATGTTTTTACTTAATTATCTGATGCCGTATCCTGGGAAAACAAATTTACCCAAGTTGGATTCCACACCTCCCTTGCCTATTACTTGTGCCTTCTATCACCCCCTACACACACACACACACACACACATACACACATATGCACACACACAGACACACACACACATCTTGAGGTATTAATACTAGCTCTCTCCAGATGGTTCTATTACTCCTTAGGGCTAAATAACAGAAATGTTTTTGAAAGGTAGCAGAATATGCCATCCCAAATATGTCTCTTTGGCATAGGATTATTTTGAGAAACTGCAGATCCAGGACTTGCTCAGAAAACAGAGTAGTTGCTGTTTTGTAAGAGAAATTGACATCTGTAAAGAAGATTTCCATTTGTAAGGGATTCTCCCTTCTGTCCTGTACCAGGAAGAGAAGGATGACTCTAAATTACAAGAAACTTACATTAACAGAGAAGGTTCAGAGTTAAATATGTAAAACAAACCATGTTTTTTTTTTTTTTTTTAACTGTGCTTCTCCTGGTTTCTTCCTCTAATTAGCCTGCTCCTGCTGCTGCTGCTAAGTCGCTTCAGTTGTGTCCGACTCTGTGCGACCCCATAGACAGCGGCCCACCAGGCTCCCCTTTCCTAAATTCACCCTAACATCTTTCTTTTGTGTTTAGATGAAGATGTATTTAAAGTGGTGTGTGTGTGTCTACGTGCATTAGTCCCACAGTTATGTCTGACTATTTGTGACCCCCTGAACTGTAGCCTTCCAGGCTCCTCTGTCCATAAAATTCTCCAGTCAAGAATACTGGAGTGGGTTGCCATTCCCTTCTCCAGGGGACCTTGCTGACTCCTTGGATCGAACCTGTGTCTCCTGCATTGCAGGTAGATTCTCTACTGTCTGAGCCACCAGGGAAGCCCATTTAAAGTGGTAACCTGGAACATAGAGGGAGTTATTGAGGTTTAATTTCGGTTGGTTTTTCTCTTGTTAATCTATCTTTTATTACAGGGAGTCTCAGTCAGGAACTTAGAAGAGTAGAGATTACTTTTCCTCTGCTATACTTGCAAACTCTTGTTGTATCTCTTGACCTGTCTAAGATAGGAAAACCTTTGCTCTGTGTTCATGGATTGTTAGACTTTAAAAAAATGGCTAAGGTAGAAGCAGCGTGCCTGTACCACAGAGCTCCCTTCTGAGGATGAACTCCTTGTCAGTAAACTCATACATCTCTTAAAACCCAAAAATACTGGAGTGGGAAGCCTATCCATTCTCCAGCAGATCTTCCCTAATTGAACTGGGGTCTCCTGCATTGCAGGCAGATTCCTTACCAACTGAGCTATCAGGGAAGCCCCTTAAGTTTCTAGAACAATTCTATATCCATATGGTCTTGCTTATCCTGAAAGTGAAAGAAGCAAAAAGTGAAGTTGCTCAGTTGTGTCAACTCTTTGCGACACCATGGATTGTAGCCTACCAGGCTCCTCTGTCCATGGGATTTTCCAGTCAAGAATACTGGGATGGGTGGTCAGTTCCTTCTCCAGGAGATCTTCCCAACACAGGGATTGAACCCGGGTCTCCCACATTGTAGGCAGATGCTTTACTGTCTGAGCCACCAGGGAAGTCGCCACTGTAATTTAGCTCATTTTCCATTCATTTTTAGTGCTTCCTCCACCTGTTCTGGCTCCTGTCAACTTCTCCCCTCCCTCCAACTCAGGCTGCAAAACAATCACTTCAACCTTGTTCCTATCAGTCTCCGGGGACAAGCTCTCAGACCACTTTTATGCTAAAAATTGTCCTGCTAGTCACCTTAGGAGGCAAATCCAGGAGCACAGAGCATGGCCTTCTTGGATTCTTGTCCTGTGCTTTTGTTCCTGGAATTTGTGATTTCATTTCAAGACATATTAAAGATGTATATGTGTGCATGCTCAGTCACTTCAATTGTGTCCAACTCTTTGCGACCCCATGGCCTGGAGCCCACCAGGCTCCTCTGTCCATGGTATTCTCCAGGCAAGAATATCGGAATGGGTTGCCATACCCTACTCCAGAGGATATTCCTGACTCAGAGATTGAGACCACATCTGCTGTGTCTCTTGCCTTGTAGGCAGATTCTCTTGCCACCTGGGAAGCCCCATTAAAGATGTCAGTTAAGTTCAGTTCAGTCGCTCAGTTGTGTCCGACTCTTTGTGTCCTCATGAATCGCAGCACACCAGGCCTCCCTGTCCATCACCAACTCCTGGAGTTCACTCAGACTCATGTCCATCGAGTCAGTGATGCCATCCAGCCATCTCATCCTCCGTCATCCCCTTCTCCTCCTGCCCCCAGTCCCTCCCAGCATCAGAGTCTTTTCCAATGAGTTAACTTTTTGCATGAGGTGGCCAAAGTTCTGGAGTTTCAGCTTTAGCATCATTCCTTCCAAAGAAATCCCAGGGCTGATCTCCTTCAGAATGGACTGGTTGGATCTCCTTACAGTCCAAGGGACTCTCAAGAGTCTTCTCCAACACCACACTTCAAAAGCATCAATTCTTTGGCAGCTTTCTTCATCACTTCCAGTCAAATCACTCTTCCACTCTTCACAACATATTAAAGAGTAAAATAAAGGAAGGAAAGAGGCAATGGGCCAGGAGTCAAGATGCTATGTTTAAGTTCTTATGAGGTCACCAAACAGCTGTGTTGTCGAAGCTCACACATTTCTTCTGGCTGAGTAAGTCTCAGGTTTATCATTTTTAAAAATGAATTTATTCAGCAAATACTCTCCTGTATGGAAAATAATAGGGTATTTAGTGAGGTAGAATATATGAAAATTTATTGAGTGGTTACTGTGTGCAAGGCAAATAATATTGTGTACCTACTACGGATCAGGTACTGTTCTAAATGATGTAGGAAGCAAGGGATCCAAAATAGAAAAGGTTAAACAACAAAACAGAACAGAAGCCAAAGAATTGACACATGGAAAAGAGTAATTAACACCAAATTAATGGTTAAATAATAAAGAAATTCAGGACAGAGGGAGATGAGTAGATACACTAATGACCAATGGAGCCATCACCTAAAAGGACAAATGACTAGGAGTGCCCTGGAAGGTATAAGGTGCTAGAAAATCTCAAGAACAGTGTTATTACTTTAGATACTCAAAGTCTGCAATTCTTAATGCTGGAATAAGACCACACTACATGTTCATCCCAATAAATGCTTTCTAAGATGACCACACTGATGGAGTGCAGTGCACACATTGGTTGGGTAAGGATTTTGACATCGGGCAGATCTGGTTTCAAAATCCCTCCTAATCGTTTTGCTATTTGGGAGCCATCATTTATTTTCTCTTAGTTTCCTCAACTCTGAAATGAGTTTAGTGATATTATCAGTTTTGCTAGCTTGTTGAGGAGCAAATGAGATAATGCTTGCCAGGTGCTGAGCTAAGTGGCTGAAAGCATGTTGACTACTTTTCATAGTGTATAACTTTGCCACATTTTTAGTGCTATTTCCAATATTGCTGGCTGTTACAAGAGATACTCTGTCAGGTAACATCTGCGTGTGTGCTCCGTTGCTTTAGTTGTCTGACCCTTTCTGACACCATGAACTGTAGCCTGCCAGGCTCTTCTGTCCATGGAATTCTCCAGGTAAGAATACTGGAGTGGGTTGCCATTCCCTTCTCCAGGGGATCTTCCGGAACCCAAGCCTCCCACACTGAAGGTGGACTCTTTACCATCCGAGCCACCTGGGAAGCTCTTTTAGGTAACATAGGGATGTAGTCAAGAAAACAGAGCCTCTGTCACTGACATGCATCTGAGGAGGAATTCAGAACATGTGGATGCCTTTGATAATAGCGCAAAGTGTTGGGGAACAAGACAGTTTCCCCTACCCTTCTAGTCTCTTCTCACTGATCTAAGAGTTAAGTTGACATGAGACAGATTCACAGAAGGAAATAAAGCATAAATTTAATAACATGTATACATGGGAGAAACCCAAGAAAACCTAGTGACTCGCCAAAAAGGGCTAAATCTTCACTTTCAGATACCGTCATCTTTAGCTGAAGATAATAAGAGGATGTTGAAGGTAGTGGTTCAGAACTTCAGAGGGCAGGAAGGAAGCTCATGTGGAGAGGGAAAGGCAAATGTTTGGTAAACATATTTGCAGAGACAATGGGAAAGAGAGAGGAATTTTAGCAGACTTTTCTAGGTTCCTCCCTGGAGACACACCTATTTCAAACCAGTCTTCTCTGGTGATGGCTCCTCCCTGGAACATGTCCTCTATTTACATTCTTTAGGCAGTTAGGAGGAAGGTTGAGTTTTCTTCCTGAGTCTTATGGGCCTTGCTTGTTCTCAGCTCGAAATAATCCTTTGCCAAAGAGATGTCTTGGGATGACAAATTTGATTCCCTACAAAAGCAACTAAGTGCCTGTAGAATGTCATCCTGTCCCCATGCTCAGTAAAGCCACTCTACTGTGATGAAGGGAAGTGCAGTATTTATTGCAGGGTACCACGCAAGGAATCCACGATAGTTAGTGCTGAAAAAGCCCAAATTCTCCTGGGTTTCAGCAAAGTGTTTTTTTTTTTTTTTGGTTGCTCTAGGTCTTCATTGTGGTACAGAGGCTTCCCTTGTGGCAGGGCACTGGCTCCAGAGTGCCTGGGCTCAGCAGTTGTAGCACGCCAGCTTAGTTGCCCTGAGGCATGTGGGATTTTAGTTTCCCAACCAGGGATTAAACTCGTATCCTCTCCATTGGAAGGCAGATTCTTAACCACTGGACCACCAGGGAAATCCCCAGAAAGGCATTTTTTTTTTTTTTTTAACGGCCAGTTAAGAGAGGGGAAGTTTGCAGAGTATATGATTGGTTTGTGCACAATTCTCGGATTGGTTGATGGGGTGGTAACAGGGTGGTATCACAGGTATTAACACTATCAGTCCTTAGGCTGGGACCTGTGTGCTCACGGTCAGCAAAGAATTAACATCTTCCATTTGGTAGGGGTTTTAGCATCTGTAAAACAACTCAGGAAATGTGCATTAGATATTGTCTGGGTACTTCAGAGAGGAGCTAAAGCAGAGGTTATGGGGGAAGGGTCTGCTCTGGAAGGCCCTATAGGGTCCTGCTTGGTGATAATAGTATTTGGGGAAAGAAATCATTGCAATGGACTGGCCGGCAGACAGCTAGGTGGAGAGGGCTGAGAGCTGGGTGGGAACTCAGGTGCAGGGCTGGCCCAACAGCAAAGGTGAAGAGTCTGTTGAGACAAACCCCCTTTTCAAGGAGTTTATGTCAAAGTGACTGGCAGCTGGTGCTGCCAGATGGCACAGAACCAGGAAGACCAGTAGGTGAGCAGAGCTAATTATAAGAATGCAGGTGGGAGACACTGAGAAATTCAGACCCAGGGGCTGGCAGCATCTGGACCTGGCCTTGGGTAGCAAGGCCTGGCCGCTGGGCTGAGGTGCAGAGCAAGAGTTTTGAAGAAAGAGTTAATCTCTAAAATTGGAGCATGTTGCTTTAAGAAGTGCTGTTTGTAAAGAAGTTAAATTGCAGCTAGAAGCCCAGAATGAGAGCTCTGAAGCCCTGGGTCCCAGGTCCACGGTCACTTGCTGGGAGGGGAACTGTGATTATTTCAGCCCTTCCTGTCTCAGAGCATCGTTCTTGGTAACTAGGAAGGGCTGTGCGGTGGGAAGACTGAGGACTACAGCTGCAGGGGGAGGGAGGTGGCGCTGGTGCAGAGAGTGGTGGACAGCTCTGTTTAGCACCAAAGGGAGACTGGAACTTGTTAGCTAAAGAAATTATGCAGCAACTGCCACACCGAGTATGCATGGTTGTTGCGTTCAGATTGTTTTGGAACTAACACGAGGCACCAAGACTTAGAGAGATTAAAGCGTGTGTCAAATGTGGAGCCTGGTGGACTGGTTTATATCATCAGCATCACGGATTCTCGCCACAAGGCAGTTTCATCATCTACAAAAGTTTATCCTCCTCGCTGTTCTCAACGCCACAAATTTTCATCATGCCTCCCCCATGCCATATGTAGTGCGAGGGAAACTCACAGAAGAGGGAGGCGTGGCCCTGTCCAGTGGTGGAGTGGGGGGTGCAGGAAAGAGCAGGAGGGGGACTTCCCTGGCAGTGCCGTGGTTGAGAATCCACCTTCCAGTGCAGGGGATGTAAGTTCAGTCCCACATGCCTGGATCCTGTGTGCCACAACTAAGGCCAGATCTAGCCAAATAAATAAATAAAAGAAAGAGCAGGAGAGAAGGAAAAGGATGAGATGCATAGGCTTAATGGGCACCAACTCAGTGCTTCTCATTTAAAGATCTCATTTAAAGAGCTCAACAAATTGATGAGACAGGTGTTACCATCTACCTTCTCAAAGATGGGGTGATGAAGGCCTGGAGAGGAGTTAGACAACCTATCGAAGGTCATAGCATTGCAAAATGTTTAAGCCATTGTTTGAACCCAGCTCTCTCTGACCCCCAAACCCATAATCTTCTCAATGTCTACTCAGGGGAGAGAGCTGGGCAAGCAACTCACCTTTGGTGCATATTTGAAGCCCAGCATTATCAGAGCACAGAGAGGAAGAGGGAAAGTTTCATTTGGGTTAAAAAAAAAAAAGTTTACATATGGAGAAGGATGAGAAAGGGCATTTAGGAAAATCAGGCAGTATTGTTTGTGGGAAAGTATATTTTTTCAGGCTGTGGACAGAACCTGAGGGTGTGAAACTGCAAAGATAATGTTCTTTCTCCTAAAGCCTTTTCCACTAAGGAGCCTGAGGATGAGCAAACCACAAGCACCGGCACCATCTATCCATCGGAGGTGAGAGGGTGGCCTTCATGGGACAGGATGAAAATCAATAATGTTATCACTTTGAAGCGAGAAGCCAGTTGATGGAGCACAAAATGTCAGCAGCCTGACAAGGCAAAGGCAGCCTTGACCTGGGACAACTGATATTGATTATAATGATCTCAAAGCAATTAGCTCATGGATCTGCCTCCCATTCATTTTGTCTTCCTTCTCAAAATCTGTACATTCAGTACCACAAAAAAACCATTTCTCCCTGGAGTGCTGGCTCTGCTATTTGGAAGGACATTAAGAGTTCCACTGTCCTGCTATCAGCTTCTCATCACAAAGGGCTTGGTAGGAGTAAGCAGGAATTTTAGAATGTTTGGGGCACCCAGGACTGCCGGCAGGATAATACAGTGGCCAAAATGTATCACCCTGGTGTTGCACTAATATTCTGGAGTCCTGAGTGTGGGTCCTAGAACAGTCATTCATTTGCTGTGTGGCTTTGGACAAAACACCGTCTCTCTGGGCTGCAGTTTCTTTGTTTTTAAAATGAAGGATTTAACAAGGATCTACTGTACAGGGTTTCTCTGGTAGCTCAGAGGGTAAAGAATCTGCCTGCAATTTAGGAGGTCAGAGTTTGATCCCTGGGTTGGGAAGATCTCCTGGAGAAAGGAATGGCAACCCACTCCATTATTCTTGCCTGGAGAATTCCATGGACAGGGGAGCCTGGCGGGCTGCAGTCCATGTGGTTGCAAAGAGCGGGCCACGACTAAGCGACTAACACACCCCCCCCCCCCACACTGTACAGCAAGCAACTCTGCTCAGTGTTATGTGGCAGCCTGGATGAGGGGGAGTTTGGGGGAAAATGGATACACGTATTTTAAGGGAAATCAACCTTAAATATTCATTGGAAGGACTTGCTGAAGCTGAAGCTCCAATACTTTGGCCACCTGATGTGAAGAGCCAACTCACTGGAAAAGACCCTGATGCTGAGAAAGGTTGAAGGCAAAAGAAGAAGGGGGCAACAGAGGAAGAGATGGTTAGATTGCATCACTGATTCAATGGACATGAGTTTGAGCAAACTCTGGGAGATAGTGCAGGACAGGGAAGTCTGGCATTGCTGCAGTCCCTGAGGTTGCAAAGAGTTGGACTTGACTTAGCCACTAAACAACAAGGATACATGTATATGTATGGATGAGTCCCTTTGCCATCCTCCTGAAACTATCACAACATTGTAAATCGGTTATATTCAAATACAAAACAAAAAGTTAAAAAAAAAGAAAGGGTTGCTATGCTATGCTAAGTCACTTCAGTCGTGTCCGACTTTATGCGACCCCATAGACGGCAGCCCACCAGGCTCCTCCATCCATGGGATTTTCCAGCCAAGAGTACTGGAGTGGGGTGCCATTGCCTTCTCAGCTAGAAGCCTTTTTTCTCTGGGGCTTCCCTGGTGGCTCGGTGGTAAAGAATTCACCTGCCAGTGCAGGAGTATATCGGTTTGATCCTTGGGCCAGGAAGATCTCCTGGAAAAGGCAATGGCACCCCACTCCACTATTCTTGCCTGGGAAATCCCATGGACAGAGGAGCCTGGCAGGCTGCAGTCCATGGGGTCACAAAAGTCAGACCTGACTTAGCAGCTAAACAACAACAGCAACAATTTTTTCTCTGCTTTGGTTTGGTGGTTGGATATGTGTGTGTTTGTATTTATGTATACACATATGTGTGTATGTGTGTGTGTGTGTCTGTGTATATGTGTATGTGCATGCATGTGTGTGTATGTGTGTGTGTTCTCTCTGAAGGAACATAACTAGTAACTCTTGAGTCTTGGTTTCTCCTTGTTTTGTAGTTTTTGTAGTTTATCTTTAAGTCCTTAGCTATTCCTCATCTTCTTCTCTGTTTCCTGCTTTTGGAGCATGGCTATAATCTGAGAGCTGAGAACATTTGAATTTTTTTTGAAAGGTCTTCATTTCATAAGAATAAGGCTAGTACAAATTATATGCCAAGGAATGTGCTCAATGCCTGGTATAAAATATGAATGTGATGGTTAATTTTATGTGTCAAACTGACTGAGCCATGGGATGCTCAGACATTTAGTCAAACAATATTTGGGGTGTGTCTGTGAGGGTGTTACAGGTGAGGTTAACTTTTGTATCTGTAAAGTAAAGCAGGTTGCTCTTCCTAATGTGGGTGCGCCTCATCCAATCAGTTGAACTTTTGAGTGTGTGACTAACAGTGTGAGTGTGTCTGTTTAGGAAGCTATGTATGTCTGCCATTCTGTTTGTGAGTGTGTATGTGTTTGTGATCTTATAACAAAGCATTTATCTTTCCCCCTTTTCTCACTTGTTTCATGCAGGATGGGTTATTTAATACATTTGATTCTTTTACTTTGAAGCTTATGAGTTTATTGGATTAGACATCAGGCCCTATGAGTTCAGACTCCTTAATGTGGTCTAATTATTAGCACCAATCCTGCATTTTAACTCTCTTAAGCTGGAATCAGCAAAGTCATGGCAGTAAGGTTTAACTGAAGATTCCTTTAACTCTGCTCTTTGAGAAGAAAAGAGTGGTAAAGATCCCATGAGAGACAGGGTAGGATTCACGAATTCTCTGTGTCCTGCCTGTGTGCTGGAGAGTGTCCATCATGGCAATAATAATACTTGCCATTTGTATGTTCCTCAATGTTGATGGACCCCAAGGATTCAGGAACTCAGTGCCATTAACTGGGTCAGGGAGAAACGCTGGGCTGGAAGAAGCAGAAGCTGGAATCAAGATTGCTGGGAGAAATATCAATAACCTTAGATATGCAGATGACACCACTCTTATGGCAGAAAGTGAAGAATTAAAGAGCCTTTTGATGAAAGTGAAAGAGGAGAGTAAAAAAGTTGGCTTAAAACTCAACATTCAGAAAACTAAGATCCTGGCATCCAGTCCCATCACTTTGTGGCAAATAGATGGGGAAACAGTGGAAACAGTGGCTGACTTTATTTTTTGGGCTCCAAAATCACTGCAGATTGTGATTGCAGCCATGAAATTAAAAGATGCTTACTCCTTGGGAGGAAAGTTATGACCAACCTAGACAGCATATTCAAAAGCAGAGGCATTACTTTGTTGACAATAATCCATCTAATCAAGGATATGGTTTTTCCAGTAGTCATGGGTCCCTTGGACTGCAAGGAGATCCAATCAGTCCATCCTAAAGGATATCAGTCCTGGGTGTTCATTGGAAGGACTGATGTTGAAGCTGAAACTCCAAGACTTTGGCCACCTCATGCGAAGAGCTGACTCATTAGAAAAGACCCTAATGCTGGGAAAGATTGAGGGCAGGAGGAGAAGGGGACAAAAGAGGATGAGATAGTTGGATGGCATCACTGACTCGATGGACGTGAGTCTGAGTGAACTCCGGGAGTTGGTGACGGACAGGGAGACCTGGTGTGCTGTGATTCATGGGGTCGCAAAGAGTGGGACACGACTGAGCGACTGAACTGAACTGAACTGAACTGGGTCAGGCTTGGCTGGCATGAGGTAGATACTTAGTAAATGTTTGCTGGACAAGTGAGATAGGGTAAAACAGAAGGGCTCTTTTGAAAAGAAGGTTTATATATATTATGAAAAAAGATTGACTTCCAAAACCAGTGTTTCACTTAATAAAATTTGAAGATTTTAAAATTAAAGTATGCTTTTCCCCTGAAACTCAATTTTCTTTATATAACCTAAAGTTCTATAACAATAAAATAGCTTTACCATGATATCATCATTTCATATAAATAAAACATGATTGAGCAAAATGGTCTTCTTCTTCTTTTTTTTTTTTTACTTTTTGAGCAAAACAAATGTTTGAGCTCCCATGCATGGGTAGTTGAGTAGGGGTCACACTCTGGAGTAATGCTTATTTGTGGGTTCTGGAAACTTTGGAAGAGATATGTTCGGTGCTCCTACATGTAGGTACCTGTCATCCAGGTCATGTTTTATGGGTCTCTACACATCTCTGCACCCCAGCACACCCATGCGTGCACACAGACATAGATACTCATTTCTATTTCTCTGTCCATCTTCTCCCTAGTCACATGTCAGCCCTTTCTGAGACACATGCTTTTTTCTTGGTTAGTCTAGAAAAGTAAAAAAAAAAATCTCAGTTTTTGGTTAATTTTCATATGTTCATGAAAACTTAAATTTCTATTAAAATAAAGCCTGCTTATAAGGGCTTCCCTGGTGGCACAGGGGTAAAGAATTTGCCTGCCAATGCAGGAAATGTGGGCTCAGAGAAGGAAATGGCAACCCCCTCCAGTATCCTTGCCTGAGAAATGCTATGGACAGAGGAGCCTGGCAGGTTACACACAGTCCATGAGGTCGCAACAGAGTCAGACACAACTGAGTGGCTAATCAAGAACAGCAAAAACTTGCTTATAAAGCATTGTGATTTCAAAAGGAGCTCAGATTCTGAAATAGAAAACGTGCATAAAACTGGCCTTCAACGGGGTTAGGCTGGCAAAGCATTCATTTTAAAAGAAGTGGGAAAAGGAGCTAACTGGGCTGAGAATAGTAAACAGATGTTTGATTTGGTGTAAGAACCCTGTAATTCTTTATATGATACCTCCTGGATACTGGAATTTCCATTTTACTGTTCTGAATGGATTTGCCTTCTGTTGCCCGATCTGTGCTGTGCTGCTTTGTGTTCTCCAGCCCTTCAGGCTAACTATCACCTCCTCAGCAGGATCTTCCCCGACCCTTTGCTCCTCACCCCGACCCCAGGCAACGCTCTGCTTTTTCCCCCTCATAGTACTCATCTCTGCAGGACATTAAAAGTTTTTGTTGTTGTTGTTTTTCTGTCTCCCACTCATTCATCACTGGCTACCAAGTCATCACTGGCTACCAAGTTCGGTGAGAGCAAGAAGCCAGTCTCACTTCTTAGCTGTGTTCTTGGCCCCGGGAAGAGCCCCTGACCCAGAGGATCCTCAGGAATATTTCTTGCGTGAGTCTTGAAACCACACTTTGTATCATAGAAGCCTGAACATCTTATTTTTCTCAGCATCCTGGGATGCCATATGTTATTTTTTTTTCTCTCTTTTAATCTTGGGGACAGTGAGTTTTACCATATACGTGTTTTGAATTCTTATGGGTTCAAATGTATCCTTATGGTTTCTCACTTTGATGTCATAATTAGAAGATCCTTCATATAAGGATGATAAAAATATCCACCTGGATGTTCGCCTGGTGTTCTTACATGTTTGCTTTATATTTCAATATTTAATCCATCCTGAATTTATTTTGGAATAAGACACACACTAAGAATCCAAATTAAATTTTATTCAAACTGTTAGCCAGTTGTCCCAATGCTATTTTTTAGAAATATTTTCATTTCTCTGCTGATTTGAAATAACAGCCTAATAATCAGCTAAATTTTTCTGCTTCCTTGTATCTTTCTCAGGACTGTATTCTGTTCCATTGATCTGTAGGTCTAGCTATGACCTAGAATCACAATACATTAATTATTATAGCTTTATTATAGCATAACTTCTTACCTAGAAGGACAAGTGTGTCTTTCTCTCTCACTATTATTTTCTTTTAAAATGCTTTCATTTTTGGTTATTAGCAGTATGTTTTCAATTTTCAAAAAAAAGTGCTAGTGTGATTTATTGGCATTGTCTTAATGGAATACATTATTGCTTTTCAACTTGTCCATCTAGGCATTTGGTATGTTTCTTGACTTCTTGTAATTTTTTGTGTCCTCTAGGACTTTTTTTCCCACACTTTCTTCTTATACTTGATGATTCCTGGAGAATAAAACACCCTTAAAACCTTCCACTCCCTTTGTCCTTTTCCATATGTTTCCTGTGGTTTAGAGCCCCTTTCTGTCTGTTAAACTGATTTCATCCTGGTTGAGTCAGGTAGAGTCACAGATGATGTTTGGAAGATCTTCAGAGTCTTCCTCTCCTAATGAATAACTAAAACCTCCCATGACTGTCAAAGTTTCTGAAAGCAGAGAGGAGCTTGCCAGGCACTGGCCTTTCAGGCCAAACAGTAATCCACAGCAGGCCATGTGTTAATCTTCTCCAAGCAGTTGATTTGTTTGTCACTCTGCTCTGCTAAAGACAAACATCCATTTGAACTCACCTTCCGCTGATACACCAGAGGCTTGACTCTGAGGCTCATAGACGTTGACAAGTAACCAGCTAAAACCTGAAAAGAGACATTTCAGTGTAAATGTCACATGGGGATAAACAAAAGTGATTAAGATTAACTTCTGTTGATAAGATCTTGGGCCCCGAATTTGAACTGTCTTGTTTCGATTCCTGGCTCCATCATTTACCAGCCTGTCTCCTAGGCTAGGTACTTCACCTTCCTGTCCCTTTGTGGCATCATCTGTCACAGGGGGAACAATAATCAACCTTCTTGCATGGTTTGCTAGGTCAATTAATGCAGTATTCCCTGTAAGTGCTTGGAACAGTATCTCATTCCATACAAGAAATGATCGTGCTAATTATTCTTGTAGAGTTAATGTACTGGACTGAGACAGCCTTAAGATCAAGGCTTATCCTCTTGTATCTAGCAGAGTACTTATGATAGAATAAGGCACTTGGAGTGTTTGACAAACTGAATCTTCTTACTACTATTACTCAGAGTAGAATTTGTACCACCGTAGACTATATTTACCCAAGCATATGCTCATAAGTTTTTTTCTGCAAGTTTTCATCTTTTCTCCTGGGTCTTTAGTTTCTCTCTTGATTGACTTTTTCCTCTCCCACCCTTCAAATAGTCTCAATAACCACTCCATACAGTCTTGTTTTATTGCAGTCCCAGTTTCTACACTTGCCTGAACCTGCATCTGTCTGCTTTTACTCCTCTATGCCATTGCACTTCCTTTGCTGAAATCTCTAATGATCACTTGATGGCTAAACCCAATGGACGATCTTATTCCTTCCTCATCTTACTTGATCTGTGTGAGTTTGCCCTAGATCACAAACTTCACAAGAGGAAGCGTTTTATCTCTTACTCACTGTTAAACTTTCAGTACTTAGAATAGTCTTTTGCTTACCAGATACTTAATAAATATTTGTTGAATGAATACATTTGTAAATATCAGTCACAGTGTTGGCCATTTTCTCCCTCTTCAAACATTCTTTCCATTTTTCTCAATAGAAATAATACCCTCTTGTTTTCTACTGGCACTTCCTTGGTTTCTTTCTTTTCTCTGTCCATTTCTCAAATGCTTTTGTTCTCTAGAGTTTAGCTCTTGGTTTCCTCTCTCATTTTAAAAGCTTCCTCCATGACCTCTTGTTCACCTATGTTTCAAACACCATCTACACCTGTACTGGTTGCTTCTACACCTTTGACTCTACCCAAATTCAATTTAATATCTTTACACAACTTAGTCAAATGCCTACAGGATGCCTCAACATCTCCCTGACATTTAAAGATAATCTCCCAAATGGAAATTATTATTTTTGTTAGATCTTTATGTTGAAAATGTAAAATATGAAGTAGTTAGCTGCAAGCCAGAATATTACCATAATGGCTTACAGACTTTAACTTGGAGGGCACTATTTTGTGTGACAAATGGTCCTACTAACTGAGCCCCAGAATTGTGTAGACCTACTTACTCAGTCCTGAATTGAGCAATATGAGTGTGGAATGTATCTATTAACAGGGCAACTGCATTCTCTTATTTTCAGATGTTATACAGTCTTAAGGCAATATAACTGTGCAGTTGCTGAAGGGTAAGAAACAGACTCCCTCATATGTCCTCAAATAATCATGAACCAATGTGAGATCATTTGGGAGTGGCTCATTCTTGAGTTTGGAAGCAAACCTCCTAAATCCAAAATGAGTTACTCCATCGCTCCTTTTTTAAGGATACAGAATGGAGCAGCTGGTATACTTGCTAGGCCTGGCATTAATAATTTAAACCTAAAGCCTTCATAGTTCTCTGAAGTACATGCTGAACTCAAGTCTTTTGAAGTTTAAAAGCAGCAAGTGTTGTAATTCCCTGAAGCCTGTAACGATAGCATAAGGAAAGGCTCTATTTTCCCTAAGATTGAGTCATTGCCTCAGCTGTGCTTGCTTACTAAGGACTCTGTCACCTGCTAGCATCTTCTGAGGCCCTGAATGGCCCACACATGTGTGTTCAGTCCAGTCACTGTCTAAGTCAAAGTCAAGCCATCACTGGCTGCTCCTCCAAATCCCCTCATGAGATCCATCCCTTAGCTGAGAACCTCTCCATCCACATCTGTCCCTGGAACCAACCTCTGCTGCTATAGGCAAAGCTGGAGGCTGAGTATTACCTTTACTATTAATGATAAAGCCTAATTTGAAGGACATGGCGTATTGTGAGTGTCAAAGGAGCTTAGAGCATAACCTCAGAACTAGGGTTTATCCTCTGGATCAGGGCAGTGCTAGGCCACGGCAGGCCTCCTTATGTGGAGCGGGTCCCTGAGAGGAGAAGCAAAGCTCTGTTCTTTCTCTGGTCAGTCTGGTTCCTAAAGGAAAAGAATAGAGTTGCTGAGCTGGACATGCCCAGTTTGTTTCCTCAAAGTTACTCACAGAAAATTCTTCCACTTTTCCAGGGGAGGCTTAAAGACATGGGACAAGAGGCTATACACATTTAGGAGAAATCTCTCTGCCATAAAATTAGGAGCATTTTCCCCTAAGACTACTCCTTCTCCAAGATGTGCTTAATGCATGACCATCTACTCAATCTCTTAAACCAGTAACTGACAGACATTCTACATGTGGGCTGTTTAATGGGTAGTCACTGGGCATTCAGGCTATCAAGTGCTTAAAATGTGGCTAATCCAGATTCAGATATAATTATAAAATATACATCAGGTTTTGAAAAAAAGAATGCAAAAACATCATTGACATTTTCATGTTGATTCCATGTATTGAGTCAAATAAAATATACTAACATGAATTCCACTTATATACATGACTTCATTATATTTCCATTGGATAGCATCACTGTAGACCAATGGTTTGCAAACCTTCTAAGAATGAAGACTGTTGCAGATTGATACTTTTATAAAATTCAATAAAAATATCTTACTATGAAACTTCTTAAACTCTTACTCTTGATTCTGTACTTGTTGCGTTGCCAGCTGGTAACAATTCAGATTTGGCCCTGGGCTGAAGACCACACTCACAAGCACTCTCTGGGCTTTTATTCTTTCCATAGGAGCCATGGATAATTATTTCTAGGAATCTTGTTCTTACACTCTCTATTGCCATCCCATCTTCTCTCTCTCCATTACTTCTTCCTTAGTCCAGACATTTATTTACTGTCTGGATTATTGCAGGTGACAACTCCATGATGTCTCTGCCAGCCCTCTTATCACCCCAAGCTCATCCATGCTAGTAATCATTCTCACAGTGATCCAGGTGAAGGATAGATCTGATCATACCACTCTATTTCTTAAAACCCTGAATCTCCTTCTTATATCTCCTAGTCAAAGTAAGAATTTGTGTGTCACCTGCAGCCACCGATGAGTTGGCCATGTCTTGTCATTTCCGGTCACCTTTGACCCATTCCCTACAGAGTAATGGATCATACATCCTGCATGTGTCCTCAGTCGTGTCTGACTCTTTGTAACCCCATGGACTGTAGCCCATGCTCTCTGTCCATGGGATTTTCTAGGCAAGAATATGGGAATGGGCTGCAATTTCGTTTTTCAGGGGCTCTTCCCAGCCCAGAGATCCAACCTGTGTTTCTGACATCTCCTGCATTGGCAGGCAGAATCTTTATCACTAGCGCCACTTCTCTTTTTTCTCTGCACCTTAATGGCAGACAGCAGCTCCTAGAATTGACCATGTACCTGATCCTCTACAGAAAGAACCTTTTCATGGAATCCTTGCAAGGATCTGAAATGTTGACTGTATTTCCCCTATATTATAGATGTTTACAACCAAAGGTCAGATGGCTTGAGTAATTTTTCCAATATTCAGATGATAAAAAGCAGAGTCAGAGTTTGAACTTGGGTCTAATTTAAAAACTTGTGCTATTTCTAGGTGATATGGGGCTTCTTGGGGTTTCTCCCACCTCTCTTGCTTCTGGGCATTAGCACAGATTATTCTCCTAGTTCCTCATCTTCTATTCCTGATTCATTTCTACTTTTACACTACCCAATTAATCATCTGCTGCTGCTGCTAAGTCGCTTCAGTCGTGTCCGACTCTGTGCGACCCCATAGACGGCAGCCCACCAGGCTCCCTGTCTCTGGGATTCTCCAGGCAAGAACACTGGAGTGGGTTGCCATTTCTTTCTCCAATGCATGAAAGTGAAAAGTGAAAGTGAAGTAGCTCAGTCGTGTCCGACTCTTAGCAACCCCACGGACTGAAGCCCACCAGGCTCCTCCGTCCATGGGATTTTCCAGGCAAGAATACTGGAGTGGGGTGCCATCTTGTTCTACCCAAAACATTTCTTGAAACCTCCCAACTCCCCAAAGTCCAGCTTCCTCTGGGATCCTTTCATGGTTCTAGTCTAATAGGAGACACATTGTGTGGTAATTTGGGACTTACTTTAAGTCTCTGGAATATTGAGCTTCTAGAGTAGGAACCATCCTTTGTGTTGAGCATTATGTCTATCACATGAGAAATGCTTATAATTCATTCATTCATCTCTTCATATATGTAATAACTATTTATTAAATGAGAGAGAAAGGACCCTATTTTCACGTTCCCTACCTTCTAGTTGAAGGCAAAAGGAGAAGGTGAAGCACATGCTGAGACAGTTAGATAGTATCACTGACTCAATGGACATGAATTTGAGCAAACTCCGGAGATAGTAGAGGACAGAGGAGCCTGGTGTGCTGCAGTCCATGGAGTCACAGAGAGTCGGACATGACTTAGTGACTGAACAACAATAATCTTCTAGTTGTGGAAAATTCAAAGAATAAGCTAAAATTTTAAAAATGTATATGCATTTATTTTAGGGCTTCCCTGGTGGCTCAGTGGTAAAGATTCTGCCTACAATGCAGGAGCCACAGAAGACTCAGCTTCAACCCCTGGGTCAGGAAGACCCCCTGGAGGAGGGCATGGCAACCCACTCCTTTTGCCTGGAGAATCCGTTGACACAGGAGCCTGGTAAGTTGCAGTCCATGGGGTTGCAAAGAGTCAGACATGACTGAAGTGACTTAGCATGCATGCATCTATTTTGCTTTCCTGTTCCTCCTTTTTGTGATATAACACTCACTTACTGTGATCTTCACCAGGCTACACTTTGTATGGCTACAGCAGCTGCTGCATCTGGACAGTCATCTGTTTTATTGCATTGCCATGTCCATTGTGCAGCCTGTTTGACTGGGACAGGCTGGATCCTGTTCACTCTCATCTATTCTGTTTCTCAGGGCTCAGGACTCACTTTTCCATTTGGGTCATGTCTCAGGAGTGCCCAGGAAATTCCCTTCCAGTTCCTTCTGCTCTGTCATGGGTCACATGTTTATAGCAAAAATGTCTGTGTGCACGGAGGACAGGTTGGTCAGTGGTCCATTGAACCTTGATCTGATCTTCTGGGTTGACAAGATTTGAAGCAAACCAAGACCTCTCTGAGTCTCAGTTTCCTCATCTGTGAAGTGAGATTAGTATATTCCAAAGTTGATGTCGAATCCTTCTCTGTCTCCAGGAGTCTAGTGCTAAAACTATTAACGGCCACAACAGGTTTGCTCATTAACTCAACAATTATTTATTGAGTGCCTACTATGTTCCAGATATGGTAGTAGGTGCTGGGGATAATGTTTCATGGGGCTTATGTTTTGGCTGGAGGATCCAGGTAATTAAGAGAATATATGCTTATGTCAGATGGTGATAAGAAGACAGAGCACAATGACCAAGTGAGTGGGAAGCAGAGACCTGAAGGATGTGAGCATTATGAAGAAATCTATCCTGCTCAATGCACCTGGCAATCCATTACACGCTTTTCTCCCATATCAGTCCATTATTGCAAGTGTATGTCTGCAGATTTCTCTTTTCCCAGAAAAGCTCTTAGAATGACAGAAAAGGCAATCAGATATGCTCTCCACTTGCCACCATCCTCAATGCCACTCCAAACATGTATACTTTTCGTATTCTAGGGCTTGAGCAGAGGAGCAGAGAGGAGAATGGCTAGTGGCTAGTGATTAGCAGCACCTTAAGCCCACGACACAGCTTCTGGGACCAGTAGAATAAGATGCTCACAATGGAACAGCCTGTTTGTATGAAAACTCTCCCTGCCTCACTACATAGCATGCTTAGGCAGTTACCTATAGGAGATATGTGTTTTTTTTTTTTTTTAATTGAAGTATAGTTATTTTGCTATGTTGTGTTAGTTTCAAGTGTACAGAAGTGATTCAGTTATACATATACATATGTGTGTGTGTATATATTTGTTGCTGTTTAGTTGCTAAGTTGTGTCCAACTCTTTGTGACCCCATGGACTGTATGTAGCCCACCAGTCTCCTCTGTCTGTGGGATTTTCCAGGCAAGAACACCAGAGTGGGTTGCTATTTCCTTCTCCATATACATATATATGTGTGTATACAAGAATCATATATGTATATATATACACACATATGTATATATATTCTTTTTCATGTTCTTTTCCATTTTAAGTTATTAAAAGGTTTTGAGTATACTTCCCTGTTAGACAGTAGGTCATTATTATTTATCTATTTACATATAGTAGTGTGTATATCCAGAGAAGGCAATGGCACCCCACTCCAGTACTTTTGCCTGGAAAATCCCATGGATGAAGAAGCCTGGTAGGCTGCAGTCTATGGGGTCACTAAGAGTCAGACACAACTGAGCGACTTCAGTTTCACTTTTCACTTTCATGCATTGGAGAAGGAAATGGCAACCCACTCCAGTGTTCTTGCCTGGAGAATCCCAGGGATGGGGGAGCCTGGTGGGCTGCCGTCTATGGGGTCACACAGAGTCGGACACGACTGAAGCGACTTAGCAGCAGCAGCAGCAGTGTGTATATATGGTAATCCCAAAGACCTAATTTATAGGAGGTACATGTTGATACAGAAGACTGTATAAAGGTCTTGCCAACACACTTCATAGGGCAAATGGCTACAGCTGAGCCATCTTCACTTCAGCCCTGCTTGGACCATCTCACCTGCTCAGGTTAGTGTCCATTATGGGAAAGTGACTAAGTGATTTGTGTGTTCTTATATCTACTTATATCACCCTATGTTCCATTCCTAAGGCTGTTTTTGGAGAAAGATGGTAGAGCAAAATGAGACTTTGCCTCATGGAGATGTACTGCTTCTTTAACCCTATATGGAGCTTCACTGCCATTCATAATGTTGATGGTGATTTTAATATAGACTCTAATTTGATGAGACTAATGGACATACTTATCTTTCAATGCTTCTTTCAGTCAGTTCAGTTCAGTCGCTCAGTCGTGTCCGACTCTTTGCGACCCCATGAATCGCAGCATGCCAGGCCTCCCTGTCCATCACCAACTCCTGGAGTTCACCCAGACTCACATCCATTGAGTTGGTGATGCCATCCAGCCATCTCATCCTCTGTTGTCCCCTTCTCCTCCTGCCCCCAAGCCCTCCCAGCATCAGAGTCTTTTCCAATGAGTCAACTCTTCGCATGGCCAAAGTACTGGAGTTTCAGCTTTAGCATCATGCTTTCCAAAGAAATCCCAGGGCTGATCTCCTTCAGAATGGACTGGTTGGATCTCCTTGCAGTCCAAGGGACTCTCAAGAGTCTTCTCCAACACCACAGTTCAAAGGCATCAATTCTTCTGTGCTCAGCCTTCTTCACAGTCCAAGTCTCACATCCATACATGATCACAGGAAAAACTATAGCCTTGACTAGATGAACTTTTGTTGGCAAAGTAATGTCTCTGCTTTTGAATATGCTATCTAGGTTGGTCATAACTTTCCTTCCAAGGAGTAAGTATCTTTTAATGCCTCTTTAGTTCATTGAAAAAGGAGTAAACTTTGAGGGGTCCCAACTTCTGATTCCTATTTGTGCCCCATTCCAGGACCCCCAATTAAAACTAAGTGAGATAGAGTTGTGTTAGATAGAAAAAAAGTCCAGAGTCTTTTGTTCATTGACTTTGGGTCAACTAGAAGTAGATCAATTTGCTAGTTACCTGAGGGCTGAGGGTCACTCATATGCATGCATGGGTTATCTGCATTGACAAGAAGCCAGCTTCAAGAATCTTTGTTCTTGATAGGTAAAATAGAACACCTCAATATTGAATGAATCTTTTTTTTCCCCTTCATTGTTCAGAAAAATTGTTAGTACATTTTTTTTTTCTTGAGCAGAGAAAACCAATGAGAGAATGGCCTTCCCACTCATGAGCAAGCGCTCACTTGACTTGCTCCTCTTGAATTCTCTTTGGCCCCAAAATGGGCCAGCAGCTTACAGCTTTATTTTCCAGTGGCAAACTAAGGAGAGGAGGGAGCAGTGAGGTGTAATTTAAAGGATTAGGGCTAATCCAAAATCCTTGAAAACTTTGGGAGTTAGAAATAAGGAGAAGATAAAGAATGGTATGAATGAACATCTATTGTTAACTCATCTATTGAGCTGGAAGAAGGTGATGGCACCCCACTCCAGTACTCTTTTGCCTGGAAAATCCCATGGACGGAGGGGCATGGTAGGCTTCAGTCCATGGGGTCACTAAGAGTCAGACACGACTGAGCGACTTCATTTTCACTTTTCACTTTCGTGCGTTGGAGAAGGAAATGGCAACCCACTCCAGTGTTCTTGCCTGGAGAATCCCAGGGATGGGGGTGCCTGCTGGGCTGCCGTCTATGGGGTCGCACAGAGTTGGACACGACTGAAGAGACTTAGCGGCAGCAGCAGCATCTATTGAGCTATCATAGTAATGAGCTATTTTTTACTGGAGAAGGAAATGGCAACCCACTCCAGTATTCTTGCCTGGAGAATCCCATGGATGGAGGAGCTTGGTGGGTTACCATCCACGGGGTCACAAAAAGTCGGACACGACTGAGTGACTGAAAAACAACAACAACAACAATGTGTAGGTAATACTATGAGTATTTTATATTTGCCACTCATTTTCCTCTCATAGCAATTCTCTGACATGGGGACTCTATCATCCCCAGTTTACAGATGATAAGACTGATGCACAAAGATATTAAATAGCTTGCTTGGGGTAGTGTGCCTAGTGTGTGGAAGAAGTTGGGAAGGAACCTGACTGATTCCAGAGCACATGCATTTAACCCCTGCACCACAGCACCTCCCTGAGTGGTCTTCTGCGTTCCTGGGATGCCTGCTATAAAGGAGCAGCTCTCAAAGCTCGATTTTGATTGCAATTCCAGCATTGCTGTCTATGTCCTTCACACATGCAAACCACAGTGTGGGAAAGAAGCAGCAAGAGGCATCATCAGGCCACAGGTAATGCCATCTACCTGTAGTTTTTTAAAAGTTGCAGAGTATGTAGTTTATATTTTAGTGGCTTCTAATGTCCAGGGTAATGCCACAGGTAATGCCATCTCCTTGCAGTTTTTTAAAAGTTGCAGAGTATGTAGTTTATATTTTAGTGGCTTCATCAGTTGTTCTTTGGAGGAACTGATGCTAAAGCTGAAACTCCAATACTCTGGCCACCTCATGCAAAGAGTTGATTCATTGGAAAAGACTCTGATGCTGGGAAGGATTGGGGGCAGGAGGAGAAGGGGATGGCAGAGGATGAGATGGCTGGATGGCATCACCGACTCGACGGATGTGAGTTTGGGTGAACTCTGGGAGTTGGTGATGGACAGGGAGGCCTGGCGTGCTGCGATTCATGGGGTCGCAAAGAGTCGGACACGACTGAGTGACTGAACTGAACTGAACTGAATGTCCAGGGGGGTCTTCATTTGCACAAGATGAAATTTCTGCAGGGTGGTGTGATGTGTGATGATGGTGAACGGACAAGGATTGTGTCACTCTTGTCAGAATGACCTCAGAGTATGATTCAGAGGGAACTCAGAGTCCAGAAGTGCTCTTGGAATAAGAGATGAGTTTGTCTCCTTAGGTTTTATGTCTACAACAAGACAATAAGTGTACTTCATTTGGAGGAGGAAATAAAACCAGAAAACTTCCAGGTTTATAGATTCAAGATATGGATTTTCAAAAATTCACCATAAGCTCTGACATGAGGTTGATAATTTCCTGTTCCCTGTTGCTGATGCCTTTTGCTATAAAAATTCATGCTCGAAAGAGGTATTACTAAATATTGGAGAGAGATATGAAAGAAATAGCTTTAATAAAGATATAATACCTTTAATAAAGAAACTGATACAAAGCTGATACTTTCTACAAGAACTGAATGGATATTTAAAAGGATAGAATTTGACAAGTAAGAATGTATCCTTAACTAGGTTTTAGTAGTGAATATCCTGGTTAAAAATCAAACCCAAAGATTTTTGCAACCATGATGAGTAAAAATTGCAAAACCTACTTTTTAAGGCAGTTCTATTTCCAGTTTTTTAAGGAATCTCCACACTGTTCTCCATAGTGGCTGTACTAGTTTGCATTCCCACCAACAGTGTAAGAGGGTTCCCTTTTCTCCACACCCTCTCCAACATTTATTATTTGTAGACTTTTGGATCGCAGCCATTCTGACTGGTGTGAAATGGTACCTCATAGTGGTTTTGATTTGCATTTCTCTGATAATGAGTGATGTTGAGCATCTTTTCATGTGTTTGTTAGCCATCTGTATGTCTTCTTTGGAGAAATGTCTATTTAGTTCTTTGGCCCATTTTTTGATTGGGTCATTTATATTTCTGGAGTTGAGCTGTAGGAGTTGCTTGTATATTTTTGAGATTAGTTGTTTGTCAGTTGCTTCATTTTTCAGGATGGGGAACACATGTATACCCGTGGCGGATTCATTTTGATATTTGGCAAAACTAATACAATTATGTAAAGTTTAAAAATAAAATAAAATTAGAAAAAAAAAACCTACTTTTTAATCATGCAATCTATTTTATGCCTAATTAAAATAGAAAACTCAAGTGTTACTTGAGGGAAGACTGTCCCTTTGTTCTAGAAGGATCAGTTGGAATATGCCATTTGGTTATCAATTTTTAAGCAAGTTTTGAGGCAAAGTTCAAAAGTGTGATTAATCTGAACAAAAGAGTGTAAGAAAATAAGTGTCTTATTTGGTTATATAAATTGTGGTATATGGCTGTGACAGAGCTATATATATATATTATATATATATTCATGTTCTTAAAGTTTTTAGAGGAGAGGAAATGCGGAACAGAAATATTTTTGGCTCTGAGTTTCGAGTACTCTGTACTAAAACCTGTGGCATGTTCTGATGGTGTCATAGGTATTTTGGCTTGAAAAGTTACTGATAGGAGATAAGGACTGACAAGGAAGATTGCAGAAATGTCTTACTAACACACCCTTCACCACTCAGTGTACGGAAGTTCATCACAGTATCCCTGGTGGAACTTTTTGTCCTAACTGTAGGATTGTTTCATACAAAATGACTAATATTTGGGAAAATGTACTGATGTTGTGATATATTCTGATAAGACTGTTCATCTCGGTCCAGAGAATGAGACTACACTTCTTGGGAGATTTCCTGGAGAGGCCAGGGAAGGGGGTATGTTTATCATCCTGCATCCTGGGTGGAGACAGATATTGGGGCAGGAAATTAATTGTAACTTGAATGATGGAGCTTGCATGGTAAAGTGGACATTTTTCCTGCCTGGGATTGGGGGTCTTATAGGGGGTGTGGACTTTGATACACAGGTACATTTGGTATCCCTGCAAAAGTGGGATGATCTGCCCCTTCCATTTACTCAATATATATGGAGTGACTACTATGTGCAAGTTATAATACCAGACCACCTGACCTGCCTCTTGAGAAACCTGTATGCAGGTCAGGAAGCAACAGTTAGAACTGGACATGGAACAACAGACTGGTTACAAATAGGAAAAGGAGTATGTCAAGGCTGTATATTGTCACCCTGCTTGTTTAACTTATATGCAGAGTACATCATGAGAAACGCTGGGCTGGAAGAAGCACAAGCTGGAATCAAGATTTCTGGGAGAAATATCAATAACCTAAGATATGCAGATGACACCACCCTTATGGCAGAAAGTGAAGAGGAATTCAAAAGCCTCTTGATGAAAGTGAAAGTGGAGAGTGAAAAAGTTGGCTTAAAGCTCAACATTCAGAAAATGAAGATCATGGCATCCGGTCCCATCACTTCATGGGAAATAGATGGGGAAACAGTGGAAACAGTGTCAGACTTTATTTTTTTGGGCTCCAAAATCACTTCAGATGGTGACTGCAGCCATGAAATTAAAAGATGTTTACTCTTTGGAAGGAAAGTTATGACCAACCTAGATAGCATATTCAAAAGCAGAGACATTACTTTGCCAACAAAGGTTCGTCTAGTCAAGGCTATGGTTTTTCCTGTGGTCATGTATGGACGTGAGAGTTGGACTGTGAAGAAGGCTGAGCGTGGAAGAATTGACGCTTTTGAACTGTGGTGTTGGAGAAGACTCTTGAGAGTCCCTTGGACTGCAAGGAGATCCGACCAGTCCATTCTGAAGGAGATCAGCCCTGGGATTTCTTTGGAAGGAATGATGCTAAAGCTGAAACTCCAGTACTTTGGCCACCTCATGTGAAGAGTTGACTCATTGGAAAAGACTCTGATGCTGGGAGGGCTTGGGGGCAGGAGGAGAAGGGGACGACGGAAGATGAGATGGCTGGATGGCATCACTGACTCAATGGAGGTGAGTCTGAGTGAACTCCAGGAGTTGGTGATGGACAGGGAGGCCTGGCGTGCTGCAATTCATGGGGTCGCAAAGAGTCGGACACGACTGAGCAACTGAACTGAACTGAATAGGAATCTAATTGAAAGGACAGATACAGTCTCTGCCCTCACCCATCTTACAGACTACAGGTGGAGACAAGTACTGAACAAACGGTTTTTTAAGCTAATTTTTAAGTTAATTGATTGCATCTCAAAAACACAGCAGAAATTTACCATCTTAGCCATTCTGAGTGTGTGATGCAGTAGCATTAAGTACATCCACATTGCTGTGCAGCCACCACCGTCTTCCATTTTAGAAGTTTTTCATCTCCCATACAGATCCTCTGTATCCGTTAAACAATAACTCCCCATTCCTCCTCCCCCAGGCCCTGGAAACCACCATTCTACTTTCTGTCTCTATAAATTTGACTATTATGCATATCTTATATAAGAACAATCACCATATTTGTCTTTTTGTGACCGACATTAAAATTCCAATAATGTCCTCCAGGTTCAACTACATTGAAGTGTGTGTCAAAATGTCATTCTTGTTTAAGGCTGAATAATATTCCAATGTATGTTTATGCCACATTTGGTTTATTTGTTCATCTGTCAATGGGTACTGAGTTTGCTTCCCCCTTTTGTTTATTGTGAATAGCTCTGCTATGAACTTGGGTGTATAAGTATCTCTTTAGAATTCTGCTTTCAATCCTTTGAGGGTAATAATTGCTTTTTAAGCATGAGAAATAAGACTATACCTATTAAATATAAATAAAAGGACACTGAGAGTGAATGTAAAAAAAGGCAGTGTCCTCTGTGGAGCAAGAAGCTAGCTCATCACAGTGTGTTCCTGGAGATGATGATACTCAGGACAAGGCAAAGATTAGCTTAGAGTTAACCAGGGGAGAGAGAAGAGTGGAACTTTCTAGGAGGCTGGGGAAGCAAGCCAGAAGCTCAAGACAGCCCAGCTTGTAGCCCTTAAGGAATGCTGTGAGTGGATGGATTGGAGGTCAGTAAAGAGGTTAAGACTTTACAGAATCTGGGCCTGTTGGCTCTGGGGGAAGTAAGATATACTGATAATTGTAAACAGGATTTTGCCATGCTATTTTCATGTCTTTAACCCTAGACATTTAGTAAAACCTTTCTTAAAAAGTGGACTTTGTCTCAGCTTTGCTCTGGAGACCATTAAGGGAAAAACACTTGTTTAATGACTGAAATGGAGTGACAGAGGAGAGGCCAGCTTCTGTGAGGGCAGAGATGATGATCAAAGTTGTGGCAGTTTCGCCAGGGACTTGAGTGATGAAGGTACAGTGAGGTGGCCTGATAAGGAGGCTGACTCAGAGGCACCCTGGGGACCCTGCAGTACTCAGAATTACCTGTGTAGCCTGGGAAACGTGTGCTGATTTGAATGCACAGGATGATGAAGCTGGGTAAGTTAGTATACTGGCATATGACACCCCTTTCTAAGTTTATTCATATATTTTATGTTGAGACCAACTATTTGTGTGGTTAACTGAATGTGGAATGGTTCACACTCAGGAATGTATATCAGTCAGTCAGTTCTGTTGCTCAGTCATGTCCGACTCTTTGTGACCTCATGGACTGCAGCACACCAGGCTTCCCTGTCCATCACCAACTCCCAGAGCCTACTCAAACTCACGTCCATCGAGTTGGTGATGCCATACAACCATCTCATCCTCTGTCATCCCCTTCTCCTCCCGCCTTCAATCTTTCCCAGAATCAGGGTCTTTTCCAGTGAGTTGGTTCTTTGCATCAGGTGGCCAAAGTACTGGAGTTTCAGCTTCAGCATTAGTCCTTCCAATGAATATTCAGGACTGATTTCCTTTAGGATGGACTGGTTGGATCTCCTTGCAGTCCAAGGGACTCTCAAGAGTCTTCTCCAACACCACAGTTCAAAAGCATCAATTCTTCAGTGCTCAGTTTTCTTTATAGTTCAACTCTCACATCCATACATGACTATTGGAAAAGCCATAGCTTTGACTATATTCACAATAAAGTCCAAGTATTCTAAGTAGAGGAGGTATTCTCTTGGTCTTTGAGCCCAGCCAGTAGACTTTTAATACTGTTCATGGGGTTCTCAAGGCGAGAATACTGAAGTGGTTTGCCATTCCCTTCTCCAGTGGACCACATTTTGTCAGAACACTCCACCATGACCCGTCCATCTTTGGTGGGCCTATACGGCATAGCTCATGGTTTCACTGAATTAGACAAGGCTGTGGTCCATGTGATCAGCTTGATTGGTTTTCTGTGATTGTGGTTTACATTCTGTCCACCCTCTGATGGATAAGAATAAGAGGTTTATGGAAGCTTCCTGATGGGAGAGACTGACTGAGGGGGAAACTGGGTCTTGTTCTGATGGGTGGGGCCATGCTCAGTAAATCTTTCATTCAGTTTTCTGTTGATGGGTGGGGCTGTGTTCCCTCCCTGTTGTTTGACCTGAGGCCAAACTATGGTGGAGGTAATGAAGATAATGGCAACCGCCTTCAAAAGATCCCGTGCATGCACTGCTGCACTCAGTGCCCCCAACCTTGCAGCAGGCCACCACTGACCCACAACTCTGACAGAGACTCCTGGACACTCACGGGCAAGTCTAGGTCAGTCTTTTGTGGTGTCACTGCTTCTTTCTCTTAGGTCCTTGTTTGCACAAGGTTTTGTTTGTGCCCTCCAAGAGTCTGTTTCCCCAGTCCTGTGTAAGTTCTGGTGGCTCTATGGTGGGGTTAATGGTAACCTCCTTCAAGAAGGCTTATGCCATACCCAGGTCTGCTGCACCCAGAGCCCCTACCCCTGCGGCAGGCCACTGCTGACCCGTAACTCCACAGGAGACGCTCAAACACTCAAAGGCAGGTCTGGCTCAGTCTCTGTGGAGTCTCCTGGTGTGCACAAGGTTTTGTTTGAGCCCTCCAAGTGTCTCTGGTGGGTATGGGGTTTGATTCTAAACGTGATTTCACCCCTCCTACTGTCTTGCTGAGTCTTCTCCTTTGCCCGGACAGAGGGTACATTTTTTTTTTTGGTGGGATCCAACATTCTCCTGATGATGGTTTTTCAGCAGCGAGTTGTAATTTTGGAGTTCTTGCAGGAGAAGATGAGCTCACATCCTTCTACTCTGTTATCTTAAATGTCCGTCTAGTCAAATCTATGGTTTTACCAGTAGTCATGTATGGATATGAGAGTTGGACTACAAAGAAAGCTGAGCACTGAAGAATTGATGCTTGTGAACTATTGTGTTGGAGAAGACCCTTGAGAGTCCCTTGGACTGCAAGGAGATCCAATACTGTCTTGGTAACAAAGCATGGTGTCCCACCGGGCCATGGCCACCATGAAGCAAAGAGTCAAATTCAGGGACTGGTTGCAGAAATCAACTCCTCTCAGGAGATGCTATGTCTGTTTCCTTTCAGTTTCAGGTCTGGCTCATTACTAATGGCCCTGATTTATACACACTGCAAACATTCCAAGTATTGTGCAAACAGGATCAAAAAAAAAAAAATGAATTCTTATCATCTGTACTAGTAGGAAATTGCAGCTCCTGGCATTCACTGGATAGCATGAATATTTTCTTTTAAAGTTCAGATTTTTTCCTTTGATTAGAAGCAGGAAATCTTAGCTGAGCCCAGAATGCCTGTGGTGTGTAAGTATGGCTCTTTGAGTAGTTTTGATGTGTGAAAGATTATAAACAAAGAAAGGAAGTGAATGTTTCTAGAATATCTCTAGAATCACAAAGGCCAATTAAATAGCATCTCAAATTACTGATGGGAAAGCCTGTATCATCTTTAAGTCTAAGACAGAAGAATCAAATATAGTGGTGAATTTATATAACTGTCACACTTGTGCAGATATGTACATTCATGGAGCTGACAAGCTTGAATCTTTGCCATCAGCTGTGTGTATGCTTGTATTGTGTGTGTTTGTGTGCTCGGTCTTTCAGTCATATTTGACTCTTTGCAACCCCATGGACTGCTGGACTCCTCTGTCCATGGGGTTTTCCAAGCAAGAATACTAGAGTGGGTTGCCATTTCCTCCTCCTGGGGATCTTCCCGACCCAGGGATGGAACTTGAGTCTTTTTTGTCTCCTCTGTTGGCAAGAGGATTCTTTACCTCTGCCACCTGGGAAGCCCTTGCTTGTATTACAAATATGCACCATGCACACACAGTATGTGTTTTTAATTAATTAACTGCTGGAGTAAGATAGTTATATTAAAACTCTGGCAAGCTGAAAGCAGTAGCACTTTGGATCTGTGTACTTGCCTAGGGGAAGGAGCTTACAGCTAATATTTATACATTGAAATAATCAGACACTCTTTGTCTGAATAGAGGACTTTATGGTAGACTTATTTTAAAAGGGCAGGGGGTGGGGTGCGCGGGGAACCAGCATGGAAACTGTTTTAAAAGTATCTATTTGCAGGTAATTATTTTTTAAAAAAACTTATGCCTGGTATAATTCCTATCTTTGCTGATACTGTTTATCAGACCATATACCCTATGGAAATGTAACTCTCTCCTGGGCTGGTGAAATATATTCTATTAGTAATTTTGATACAGTTGTGTAAAATATTTCTGCATACTACAAATGATTTGAATGCATATAGGACAGGGAAAGGGGAAGTTTTCTTTTTCTGGTTGACACACTGTTGGGGACTGTGGAGTGGAGAGAAAAGGGGTAAATTATAATACTGATGAATTGTAGACCAGTCATGTCATATCAAAAGAGTGAAACATCTCATTATTCAGCAGTATTGAGTTATGAACTGTTTCCATATAGCAATCTTCCATATCATTGAAGGCTGCCTCTGTTAATGCTAAAACATTCTCTTTCTTACCCTTTCTGGCATAATTTCCATAGTGCATGGAACATCTCCTTGTCTTTTTAAATGTTAGTAGATGTCTGTGACATTTAAAGTACATGCTCATTTGAGTAAATGTCAGCTGCTATCCTTTTTCTCCGGGGGGTGCCTGTACCCTAGCAGCAGTTGAAGGAGTGTGGACCCAGGCTGCCATGTTTGTCAGAGGGGTGTTGTCCCCTCCAGTCACAAATGATGGAATTAGGGATGTGCTCCTGACTCAGTCTAGTCCATTGGGAGAACTTCATTGTGAGAATTTATATTTAGGACAGAGGACACTGAAACAGATAGGCAAGCAGAGGTGGGCTGGAATCCTACCAAGGCTAGACATGCCATCTGCAAGCTGAAGAAATGGGTGAATAAAGAGAGAAGAGCAGGTATGAAGGCAAGAGCCTGGGTCCAAACTAAGAGGCTGCCTCCAACCAGGGTGGCAGTGTCATACCACAGAGTAGGACAACTTCTGCATGAAGGCTGTCCACAGATCTTCCCCCCCCTCCCCCCCCCACCATCTAAGAGAATTGAAATAACCTGAAACCCCCGGATACCTAGTTCATCTACTGCTTTTCTTCCCTAAACTCCATATGCCATTTCTGACTTACAATCCACGTGCTCCCTAAGTTGATTTTTACATGTGCTATTCCCTTTTCTCTTATCTTCGTTCATGTGTGTAATTCTGTTGATGCTTCAAAAACCATATCAAAGAACATTTTCTTCAGAAAGATTTCCTTGGATCATTGAGCCAAGGGAACCTCATAGCAGCCCATGTTTCTGCCAATGGCTGTCTGGTTTCCAAGCTACCTACACATGTCCTTTCTCTCTGGTAATTGACTATATAGGGGCAGATTTCTTTCTGATTCTCCACTGGATCTCTAAAGTACTTTACACAGAACACAGTACATAGCTGTGTATTAGTACACAGTACATTAGGTGTTCATTGCATTTGTGTAAATAAATGACAAAACAAAGCTCTAATCAGCCACAGTGTTTCAGGATTAACATTTTTGGCTTATACTAAATTTCACCAGAATTTATATAAGATCATGTTCTCAGACAAGCTTCTTTTCTCCACAGCCACCTGTGTTTAAGGGGCTTCCCTGGTGGCTCAGACAGTAAAGAATACGCCTGCAATGCAGGAGACCCAGGTTGGATTCCTGGGTTGGGAAGATCCCCTAGACCAAGGGAATGGAACCCACTCGGTAATCTTGCCTGGAGAATCCCATGGACAGACAGCCTGGTGGGCTACAGTCCATGGGATCACAGAGTGCGACACTACTGAGCGACTGACACTTTCACTTTCATCCATCTTTAAAATAAAATCTGTGTGGTTGGCCAACACAATGGGTAAGCATTGTCCTTTTAATTTTAGGTGGGAAGGACACATTATTTCATTGATAGAGTTATGGTTTGTGATGATGAAAAGATTTTAGAAACGGATATGCTAGTGGTTGTGCAACATTGTGAGTAAACAATACTATTATGCTGCACACTTAAAATGGTAAAAACAAAAAAGAAAATTTGAAAGAATCTTAACATTGTCTGATTTTTGAGCTGGAGCGATTTTCCTGTTCCCAGAGTAATCAAACAAGTTACAGAGCTGCCCAGCACACATGCTTAAGAAACTCTTGGTTCTGGGATGGGACTGGAGGGGGATCATGGCAATTATGCAGATCTGTGTGTGATGACTTAGCTGGTATTTTCCATTGATCACTCAGGGCTCTGTTGATGAAAGCAACCCGACCAAGCACCTTTGAAGCAGCAGCATTGCAGAGAGGGTGTGAAGACAGAAGAACTTTGATTCATTTCCCCTCTTAATTGATTTTAAAAGCAGGAAAGGAGGAAGCAGGGGAGGGGGAGGGGGTAAGTCCCCAAGCTGCCGAGCTACAGACGTCCTCGCTCTCCAAGTGCGTTCAGCTGCAGGTCAAGTGTGTAGTGAATGCGTAAGCAAAAATATTTAATATGCGCGATACAGTTATGTGGTGTTGGTTCACCGATTTCCTCACGTTACTCTGCACATCTCTCTCAAAGGAGCCATCCCAGTGAAATGAGATTTTAATAAAAGGAATCCGTATGGTATATGGTTGAACATTCAGGACACTGTCTGCCTTTCCCAGTGATGCTGGGCAGAGAACACAGTCCTATTTGAAAATACGATGTTTAGATACAAATGTAATTTGCCAGAACAAAATCATTTATGCCCAGGATCAATTGAACACATGGATTTTATTAAACTGTCCTTTTGATGGACTTAAAAAATTTTTTTTTATTTTTAGGGGAAGCTTGTTCATCCACTTGAGTTTTTGTTTTTGTTTTTTTTCCTCCCAAATGTTGCCTGGGAGTTTTGTGTAATTACCTTGTATTCCAAAGGCAAGTTGTTTTTGAAAATTCAGCAGTCGATCATTGCGCTGGGTGCAGGATAGCTTACTACAGCCTCCTCCCTGAGGCTCGCCAATCCCCAGGGACGCAGGAGCAGGCTCACAGGTTTGACATATCAGCTGCTACTGAAACCATTCTTCTTTGTTTGACATCAGAGTGGATTTTCAGAGCAAAGTGGGCATCAGGGTGACTTCTGATTGATTTCTATTCTCCTTCTTTTCTGACTACAGGCCACAGTATGAAATTCATTGACTGTGAAGGTGTAACTGTTGCTAAGTCTCCTTCTTAGAGTAACACAGGAGAGTGTATGTTGACCTTTTGCTAGGTCAGCAGTCCCTGAAAACGTTAGTTGAAGGAATGTTGACACCCAGGTTTTGGAGAGAAGTACAAAGAAGTTGGATATCTCCCTATTCAGCAAAAGTGGGTGTCTATCTAGCCTTCCAGCAGCATCATCCAGTGATGGAAATGTTCTGACGTATCATTTCCCATACTCCAGCCCTCCCTACCTCCCTATCCCCAAACAAGTTAAGGGAGTCTGTGTGCAAAAGAGAGAGACAGAGAGAGAGAGAGAGAGAGAGAGAGCGAGAGAGAGAGAGAGAGACCCAGGTACAGAGGATAGAGTGGGAAAGATTGAAGAAAGAAGAGACTGATGTTTTTTGTGTGTGAGTTCTGAAATAATGAGGTTAGAACATAGTAAGTTTCTAGAAGACCTAGGAAATGTGGACTAGTGCAAAGAGGAAAGAGCACAAAATCTCAGGCCTGGAGAACTAAAGTTTAGCCTTTCTGTCTCCAATCCATTGCATCAGGGTTCTCCTTCACCCCCTCCCTGTCTCTGTTTTCATACCTGTCCCTGGGGATAACTGGAGCCTGTGTCATTTGTCATTTATGGCCATGCTGGGGTGAGTTGGGAAGAGCTGGTCTGGGGAGAAGGAATAACCTCAGAGGGATCTGAGCCAGGAGAAGCTGGGGAAGTCAGAAAGGGAACACAAGTGATGCAGAGAGTGGTGTTAGAGACACAGGTGCAGAGAGGAGCCAAGGTGGACTCTGATGTGGAAGCAAACCGGAGCCCAGAGCGATGCCAAGTGGTGAAGAACATGGCTCATCTGGCCTAGTAGATTCCAGAATAGAATCACAGGTCCTTCTCTGGTTTATCAGTTCTTTTGGACAATCTTGTACTGGAAACACTCCTTCACAAGGCCCTGAGGCCCGGCAAGATCTAGGGTCTGATGGAAGATGGAGCGGAGCCACCCCATTGACATTCTAGGGACAGTGGAGATCTCCCCACTCAAAATCCAGTATGGAGCTGATGGGGGAGATCAATAGGGCATCTGAGCACAAGTCCCAAGAAGTCTCACTGAGCGCACCTGAGTGGGATTCCATGTAATGGATTCAGGAGTAGGCGTTTGCTCTCAGAAGTGGGTGAGGGTGATGGTGACCAAGACGAGGCAAGTGGTGTTTGGAGGGTGGTGGGAATCGAGGTGATTTAGTAAAGCTGGGTGTTAGAAAACAAGCAGGGGGCAGAGGTGAAGCCCTATAAATGGAGCCCCAGAGGAGTTAGAAGGTGTGATGTGGGGAATGACAGCGGGTGAGTCTATTCTAATATTTTAGTTTCCGATTTTGTTTGTTGTGTAGATCTCTTCTTTAGAATGTAAGCACCAGGCAGGCAAGGGTTTTTGTGCTGTCAGTAGCTGTACCTCACTCCCTAGCATAATGCCTGACATTTACAAATTCTTCTGTGAATATTTTTTGAGTAACTGACTTCAGAAAACCTGGAGGGTGTGTGTATTGTGCGGGTGGTGGGGGGAGTGTTGGTCGGGGAGTGGTCTGCATTTTTGTATGAAGAACTGTGGTTCCCTCTGAGGAGTGGTCCTTCCATGGCTGGCAAGCCAGATTGAGTCAGACACCCAGTCTTTTTTGCTGTAGGTTTTGCCCTTCACTTAGCTGATTTCTTCAGTCACTTTAAGAGTTGATACATGGTCACTATGGCTTTTGAATCAGTAGCTGCTGAATAAAAGTAGCCTATATTCAGATAAACGTACAAAGGAGAAATCTGAGGTAGCAACAGGATTTCCATTCTAGTTTGCTTCCAGTTTTCTATCTGCGAGTAATGTGATAGCTTAATGTCAATAACCAGGAGAAAGAAGGGAGAGACAGACTACAGCTCGGTAAATTTCCAAACTGGGTCATCTTCAGCCCCTTAGACCATGAGAAGAAGGTCACATACTCAGTCCAGGTGTGTGTTCATCTCTCCTAAGAGAACTCCTGTTGGTGAAAAGTGAGGAGTGCTCCAGTGTCATAGGGCTGTTGCACTGTGGGGACGGCTCTGAACTAATAAACCTAGGTTCCAAAACTTTTAAAACTAAAAAAATCTCAGAGGACACTTGAGAAGAAGGTGGTGGCAGGAGCCCTAGACCTAGGCACTGTCCTGACTCTTTGTCTAATTTGCTACTGGTCCTGGGGGATATCACCCAACCTCTCCAGGCCTCCATTTTCTTATCTTTAGGATGGAAATCTCTCTCTTATCTTTAGCAAATTTCCCTCACAGCCTTGTTGTGAGGCTCTGGGGAGGAAATTCTGGAGGCCTTGTAAGACTGTAAAGGATCATCAAGACATGGAAGCAACATAAATGTCCATTGACAGAAGAGTGGATAAAGAAAATGTGGCACATATACACAATAAAATAGTACTCAGCCATTAAAAGAGTAAAATAATGGAGCAGCATGGATGGACCTAGAGATTATCATACTCATGAAGTAAGCCAGACAAAGACAAATATCATATGATACTGCTTATATGGGGAAATCAAAAAAATGATACAAATGAACTTGTATACAAAAGAGAAATAGACCTGTTAGGTAGGTAGAATAGGGAAAAGGAGTCCAAAATGGCGGTAGCTAAAAGACAAGGAAGGTCTGAGGACCAGAGTGAAGACTTCAGGCAGAACAAACAGAACAAACAGCACTCCTGGCTAAGCCCAATTTGCATAGAGCAGGCCCAGGTGGAGGAAAAAACATATAAAAGGAGGAGCCAAAGCGCTTTCTCTCGGACTCTCTCTCCCGCGTGTGTGCGCTCTTTTCTCTCTCTCTCTTTCTCTCTCTCTCTCTCTCTCACTCTCCTGCTATCTTCTAAATAAAATAGAGCTGTAACACTGATTTGCCTAAGAGCTGTAGCACGGTTTGTCCAAGACCCAAGAGCTGTGATGCGCCGAGGGCTTTAATGTCCGTTGCTCCAAATCTTTGTTGTGATGAGACAAAGAACTGAGGAACATACACTCGCATGACATCTATGGTGCCGTGACTCGGATATAACCTGGCTGAAACAACCTCTGCGTGGAAGAGGCCAAGCACAGCAGGAGCCCAACTCAGCGAAGCTCCCGCGCTAGAAGCAGAAGGCTGCCGGGAGCTGGCATATTGCATATTGAGTGCATATTGCATATTGCATATTGAGTGCAGCACCTTCACAGCATAATCTTTCAGGATCTGGAATAGCTCAACTGGAAGTCTAGCACTGCCAGGAGCCAGCGTGAGGAACTCCGCCCATGGCAAAGGTCATGAGGAAGGAGGCTCGGCATACGCAAAGGCAGGATGGAGCCTCAGGAGTCCCCCTGGAAATTCTCGAGCATCTACCCCCCAAACCAGAGTCTGCCTACTTTCTGCTTTGTGCTTTCACCTACACCTCTGACTTTACGGGGGGCTGTACCCCACTACCTCTCTCTGAAAAAAGAGTTAGCTTACAGCTCCAGTTAGTAATTCCTGGGTGTGACAGTGTTTCAACCTACAAACTCCTTTGGAAATCCTCTAGCCTGCCTGAATAGGTTTTTCCGGCCACATGTGATTGTTCAGAGCCTCCCAACTGTGAGAGGCAGGAGATGTTCTAAACTGTGTAAACACAGATTCCTTTGAGTAGTTAAAAGATTGATTAGAAATTGTATTGGTGAAGGGTTTTTCACTTATTGGGCCAATGTTTGCTGCTAAGTCTCCATACCCCTTACCTACTGTGTCCTTGGCAGTGTATTGATTGATATAATGGATGTATAGAAATGTAAGTAGTAGCCTCAATGTTTGTAACCTTGGACCCTTGAGTTAATTCTTTTCTGGATTGAGCCCGCCTCACCTTTGCCCTATAGGAATGCAACTCTATCCAGTGCTTTTTGGAGGCTGGCGCCTGACTTTAGAATAATCACCTTTAGAGAAAAATAAGTTTCTTAAAATGTTAACAGGCCTCCGGGCCAGAAGATGATGTAAATCACCTAAACTTTTGCATATGATAAGTTTGCAGGAAGAAAGCCTGGCTTACTGCATGACTCTACCCCTTCCCCCATTATCCTCTATGCATAACTTAAGGTATAAAAACTACTTTGGAAAATAAAGTGCGGGCCTTGTTCACCAAAACTTGGTCTCCCCATGTCGCTCTCTCTCTCACTCTGGCTGAGTCTCCATCTGGAGCGTGGAACCCACCATACTTACTAATTATGCCTGGGCTTCTAAGATCCGACTGGGGAGGCCTCAGTGTCTCCTCTCCTTCAGGAGAACGGGACGCCTGCGGCCTACATAAGTGGTGCAAACTTCTTGTCTTGAAGTTTTATTGGTCTCCCGTGTAAACCAAGCTACTCAGCCTCTTTTCTCCACTGAATTTCCTCACTGAGCTATCCTCATTCTATTACTCTTTATATCTTTGATAAATATTTAAATAAATAGGTCGCCTACGCTGTCTCTCCTTCGAATACCCTGGATCAGCCGGGACTGGACCCCAGCAGAAGGCGAAGAAACCCAGCACAGGGGAAGGCCCATCGTGCTGGAAACCAGGACAGCAAAAAACGAACTCAGCAGAAAGCTCACGTGGCCCAGTCTCAGATTCCAGAAGACCTCCGGTTAAGGTAAGAGGTCCTCGCTCCTATGGCTGGAGGGACCTTTACAATCTCTCGTTTCTTGTTTCCTCGAACCTCCCACAAACAGGCGGGCGGCAGGGGCACAACGGAGGGACTCTGGAGAGGCTACTCCTCAGCATGTCCCAAGGGCGCTATCTGCTGAGCCCCAGTAGCTGTTAACCAAGCCGGTGGGGGTTCTTCTGTCCTTTTTCTTCTCTGTGCCAAGGATCAGACCAATGAAACTGTGAGCACCAGTCAGATATTTAGCAAATCTTCCAGTGGGCTATGAAGGGGATTCCTTGGCACATTTTCCCCACTGCTTTTTCCTCCTGTCCTTCAGCTCTCTCCTGGGACTCAAGCCCAGCCAAAACTAATGAAACTCAGGCTCTGATGTCTCATTGCAAAAATTCATTGAGAGACAAAGCGATAAGAGGTGGATTTGCTAGGATCCAGAGAGAAGCCACCCTTCAAGGTGTGAACCATTGCCATGGTATTAGGCCTGGCTAGGTTTTGTGAGGGGATGGAATTCATATGCTAATGAGTGAAAGGATCATCCCAGCCATTGGGGAACCACCCACTCCTCCCTCTTTTGACCTTGTGCCTTGGACCTGTCCTGCCACCTCTGAGTGTGTCTGTTGGCTTATAGATTGGGGATTAAGGTTTACTTGAATTTGACTTGTCATCTTGGACCCAATTGATTTTAATTGTTTTACATTATACCCTTGTGCTATGTCATTCTTTCAAAGGTTGTGCTCTGCCCCCTTCCCTCCTGTTTCATGCTCTTTTCCTAAGCCCCATCCAGACCCACAAGGTTGCCTCTACAATCTTCTGAAGAGACAACCAGAAAATAGCTGGCCTTGGGATGGATATACTCTGTAATATCCAACCTCCTAATCCTGCCCAATACTGGTCACATTGGAGATCTTGGGGACGCCCAAACTCCAGTCAGGGGGATCCCAGAAGGTCATCACGCCTTGACCTGCCTAGGGATCGGTCTTCGAAAGGTTGTCACGCCTCAACCTGCTCGGGGATCCTCTAGTCCCAGGGGTCCCAGGAGGTCGTCACGCCTCGACCTGCTTGGGGATTCGATCTCTAGGAGGCTGTCACGCCTCAGCCTGCCTGGGGATCTGCACCCTGACCCGGGGATGCCTGGCTCTCAGGTTGCAACAGTTCTGGGTAGGATAAGCTTCAGAAAGACTCACCCCTAAGGAAGTCCACCCATGGAAACATAAAGAAGCCTATTACTCGTGGGACTGTGCCCAGTCTCAGCAATAACTCAAGAGCCCAATGAGAACCCCATTGCCTTTCTGGAAAGGCTAAAAGAAGTACTCCAAAAGTTTACCAACCTGGACTTAGACTCTTACGAGGGATGAGTGATTTTAAAGGACAAATTCCTGTCCCAATGTGCATCAGATATCAGAATTAAGTTACAGCAGCTACAACAGCAGGACCCTGCTGCCTCTTTAGATGAGATGGTCCAGACAGCCACCAATACCTTTTATAACAGGGAACAGGAGAAGGAGGCCAAGGCCCAGGAGAAGGAGAGAAAGAAAGAGACAAGGCATCCCCAGATGCTGGCCTGCCCTCCAGAGAAGCCATATGGCAAACCCCGAGTCCTTGAGGGACAAGGCACGAGACAGATGCCTGATCTGTAGACAGGTGGGGCATTGGGCCAAAAAGTGTCCAAACCGTGACAAGTCTCCTAGGACGGCTTGCCTCAAATGCCATCAACTGGGACATTGGGCGGCACTCTGCCCTCGGGACCCAAGAGCCTCAAGGTCAAGCGCCAAGCCTACCCTCACGATGGTTCAAGAGGACTGAAGTGGCCTGCTCCAGCCAGCCCTCCTGTCACAGACAACCATCACGGGGCTGGAGCCAAGGGTGCAACTGGATGTGGCAGGTAGGTCTGAGAATTTCTTGGTTGACACAGGGGCTACCTACTCTGTCTTGATCTCCTATTCTGGAGCCTTCTCCTCCCAAACCTGTACCATTTTGGGTGCTACAGGAAAAGCAACTACTAAAAGATTCACCCGAGCACTTCTTTGTTGCTGGGATGGACAAATATTTTCCCACCAGTTTCTGGTGGTCCCTGAGTGTCCTATCCCCTTATTGGGAAGAGATATACTCACTAAACTGGGGACCACCCTTGTGATGGGAAGTTTTTCAGCCCCTAGAGCTCTACAGCTCCTGGTTACTACTGAAGAACCCATTACACCTTCAATAGAGAGGAACCAAAAACTATGGGAAGACAAAATTAACCCCCAGGTGTGGGATCAGGGGATTCCTGGATGAGCCCACCAAGCTGAACCAGTCATCATTGTCCTCTGAGATCCCACTAGGTTTCCTAACTGGAAACAATATCCTCTCAAAAGAGAGGCTTGGGAAGGACTACAGCCTTTAATAAATAAATTCCTTGCTTGTGGGCTATTGGTCTCCACCAGTTCACCATGTAACACCCCAATCCTCTCAGTAAAGAAAAAAGACGGAACCTGGCGAATGGTTCAAGATCTCCGGATTATAAATAAAGCTGTAGTCCCCCTCCATCCCACAGTACCCAATCCCTATGTAATCTTGAGAGAAATCCCACCCAGTGCCAAATGGTTTACAGTCTTGGATCTCAAAGATGCATTTTTTTGCATACCACTGGCTAAAGAATCCCAATACCTTTTTGCCTTTGAGTGGGAGGCCCCAGGAGAAAAACACCAACAGATGACTTGGACAGTATTACCTCAGGGATTCAGAGATAGCCCCCACCTGTTTGGACAGGCCCTTGGCTAGGATCTCCTAGATCTGGACCTGGGACCTAATGGGAAAATATTACAATATGTAGATGACCTACTAATCTGCTCTCCAAATGAGAAAAGTGCCCAAGAACATGCAATTCAGGTTCTAAACTTCTTGGCAGAAAGGGGATATAAAGTCTCCTGTGCTAAGGCACAGATGGTCGAGACAAAGGTCACTTACCTGGGAGTTCAGATTACACACAGGTCCAGGAGGCTGTCCTCTGATCGGGTACAAAGAATCCTCCAGTTGCCCTCCCCCATGACTCGAAAACAGTTGCGAGCTTTCCTGGGGCTAACTGGTTATTGTAGAATCTGGATACCCAATTATGGTCTAATTGCCCAGCCTTTATATGAAAGCTTAAAGGGATGAGATGATTCAATCCCACTGATGTGGGGAACTCCTCAAAAGAAGGCAGAGGCTACACTAAAACAGGCCTTAACTCAGGCACCTGCCTTGAGGTTGCCAGACCCAGAAAAAGCATTCCAACTTTATGTCCATGAAAGAGAGGGAATAGCCTTGGGAGTGTTAACTCAAAGGTTGGGATCTGAGCCCCAGCCTGTAGCTTACTTATCCAAGAGGCTCGACCCAACTTCCCGAGGTTGGCCCCCCTGCCTTCGAAATCTTGCAGCTATTGCAATCATGATAGAAGATGCTTTAAAACTCTCCTTTGGGGGCAAACTAACTATTTTTACCAGCCACCAAGTAAAACAACTCCTAAATGGGAGAGGCCATTTATGGATGTCTGATCAAAGAATCCTCAGATATCAAGTAATGCTGATGGAAAATCCAGGCCTCACTATATCCCCTTGTGAGGTTCTTAACCCAGCCACCCTCCTACCTACCCCCGAGGGCTCTCTCCCATTTCACTCTTGTCTAGAAACCTTGGACCACTGGACAAAACCCCAAGAGGGATTGTCAGAAGATCCTCTGACCAATCCTGAGGAAATCTGGTACACTGATGGAAGCAGCTTTGTCTTGGATGGAAAAAGAAGAGCCGGGTATGCAGTAGTCTTCAATTTTGAGTCCATAGAGGCTAAGCCTCTGCCACCAGGTACTTCAGCCCAATTAGCTGAGCTCGTAGCCCTGACTCGAGCTTTAGAGCTGGGAAAAGGAAAAAGAATAGCCATTTACACTGACTCCAAGTATGCCTTTCTGGTGCTACATGCACATGCGGCTGTTTGGAAAGAAAGGGGCCACTTGACCACCCAAGGGTCCCCAATCAAATATGGTGATCAGATTCTTCGACTCGGGTCCCCAATCAAATATGGTGATCAGATTCTTCGACTCTTGGAGGCAGTCCATCTGCCCACTGAGGTTTCAGTCTCCCACTGTAAAGGACACCAAAAAGGGAACACGGAAGTGGCACGAGGGAACCAAGCAGCTGATCAGGTAGCTAGGAGAGCAGCATTACAGAACCATGACCTAATAGAGGTTGCCACCTTAGTTCCACAGACTAATTTGCCAGAAACTCCTTCATATACTGAAGGTGAGACTCTTAAAGCTAAGAGCGAGGGCTTTCAAGAAGATCATATGGGGTGGTTCCAAAAGGAGGGACTCCTTTTTCTGCCTGGAAACCTCCAATGGAAGTTGGTTAACTCCTTACATGCCACTACTCATTTAGGAGAAAACTAGAAAGATCCTTTAGAGGAACAGGCCTCCAAACAACTATAAGACAGGTTGTCTCCTCTTGTCCCACTTGCCAATTAAACAACCCTCAAGGAGCTCAAAGACCCCAGCTGGCCCAGCCCATCCAACGACGTGGGGCCTACCCAGGGGAGAACTGGTAGATGGACTTCACCCAGATGCCAGTTTCTCAAGTGTATAAATACCTATTAGTCATGATAGATACATTCACAGGATGGATTGAAGGCTTTCCCACCCAGACTGAGAAGGCTGAGGAAGTGGTAAAAAAAACTGCTCCATGAAATCATTCCAAGATTTGGTCTGCCCAGGTCATTACAAAGTGACAATGGGACATCATTTACTTCTAAGGTCACCCAAGGAGTCTCGAAAGCATTGGGCATTACTTATTATCTCCATTGTGCCTGGAGGCCTCAATCTTCAGGAAAAGTAGAAAGAGCCAATCAATTCTTAAAATCAGTGATAAAAAAAGATAACCCAGGAGACCTCCCTGGGATGGAAGGAGGCTTTACCAATAGCTCTCCTCTGCACCTGCATTGCCCCTAAGGAACAGGTTGGTCTTAGTCTTTATGAGATGCTATATGGGAGACCTTTTGTTTATGTCAATGACCTCTTCCTAGATCCAGAGGTTCAGACCCTCTAGTCTTATACCATAGCCACTGGGCAATTCCAACAGGATATATGCTTGTGGGGTATGAACCAGGACCCAAAAGATTCCAAGGAGTCACCACTATATGCTCCAGGAACTCAAGTCCTAATTAAAGTCTGGAAAAATGGGTCCCCAAAGGCTCAACTCCAGCCCACATGGAAGGGCCCCTACCCTGTAATACTTTCTACCCCCACAGCAGTCAAGGTACCAGGACATGACTCCTGGATTCACTACTCACCAGTCAAGCCATGGAAGAAAACAGAAGAGGACACTCAATACACCTGTGAGCCCCTGGGAGATCTCAGATACCTATTCAGAACTACCAATGAGTGTTATTCTAATGAACACCCCCAAAATCTGGTTTCTGGGGATAAGATTCCTCAGGATAGCTCTAAGGAGCCAACACAGCTTGACAGAGACTGTACTCCAAAACAGACTGGAGATAGATCTTCTGATCCCTGAACAAGGAGGGACTTGAGCCATCCTGGCCATGTGAATTTAAAATTGACCAATGTCCCTACTAGTCCTTGTTATGCTATATTGATGATGCCTGTGATTATTCCATGTACTGTCAATTGTATAACCTGTTTTGTCTCTGCCCAGGTCAACCAGCTACAACATGCAGTGCCAGTTCAACAAAGATATAAAACTACAGCTGACCACGGAAAATATCACACACCCTTGGACACCGCTATAAGGACTCTGAGGATTGAGACTAGCAAGAGGGGGAGGCCCAATACCCCTCGCCGCCCCAGTTCAGCAGGAAGTAGCCAGAAAGACCTCGACACCCGTATTCCCAAAGAATTGGGCCTCCCATCTCTTGAGGGGGGAATGTTAGGTAGGTAGAATAGGGAAAAGGAGTCCAAAATGGCGGTGGCTAAAGACAAGGAAAGTCTGAGGACCAGAGTGAAGACTTCACGCAGAACAAACAGAACAAACAGCACTCCTGGCTAAGCCCAATTTGCATAGGGCAGGCCCAGGTGGAGGAAAAAACATATAAAAGGAGGAGCCAAAGTGCTTTCTCTCGGACTCTCTCTCCTGCATGCGTGCGCTCTTTTCTCTCTCTCTCTCTCTTTCTCTCTCTCTCTCTCTCACTCTCCTGCTATCTTCTAAATAAAGTAGACCTGTAACACTGATTTGCCTAAGAGCTGTAGCACGGTTTGTCCAAGACCCAAGAGCTGTGATGCGCCGAGGGCTTTAATGTCCGTTGCTCCAAATCTTTGTTGTGATGAGACAAAGAACCGAGGAACATACACTCGCGTGACAGACCCAAAGACAAAGAAAACAAACTTATGGTTACCTATGGGGAAAGTGGGAGGAGAGACAAATTCAGTTCAGTTCAGCCACTCAGTCATATCCGACTCTTTGCGACCCCATGAATCGCAGCACGACAGGCCTCCCTGTCCATCACCAACTCCCGGAGTTCACCCAGACTCACGTCCATCAAGTCGGTGATGCCATCCAGCCATCTCATCCTCTGTCGTCCCCTTCTCCTCCTGCCCCCAAGCCCTCCCAGCATCAGAGTCTTTTCCAATGAGTCAACTCTTCGCATGAGGTGGCCAAAGTACTGGAGTTTCAGCTTTAGCATCATTCCTTCCAAAGAAATCCCAGGGCTGATCTCCTTTAGAATGGACTGGTTGGATCTCCTTGCAGTCCAAGGGACTCTCAAGAGTCTTCTCCAACACCACAGTTCAAAAACATCAATTCTTTGGCGCTCAGCTTTCTTCACAGTCCAACTCTCACATCCATACATGACCACTGGAAAAACCATCGCCTTGACTAGACGGACCTTTGTTGGCAAAGAAATGTCTCTGCTTTTGAATATGCTACCTAGGTTGGTCATAACTTTCCTTCCAAGGAGTAAGCGTCTTTTAATTTCATGGCTGCAGTCACCATCTGCAGTGATTTTGGAGCCCCCCAATAAAGTCTGTTTCCATTGTTTCGCCATCTATTTCCCATGAAGTGATGGGACCAGATGCTGAGATAAATTAGGAGTTTGAAATTAACATACCCTCACTGCTGCTGCTGCTAAGTCGCTTCAGTCGTGTCCGACTCTGTGTGACCCAATAGACGGCAGCCCACCAGGCTCCCACGTCCCTGGGATTCTCCAGGCAAGAACACTGGAGTGGGTTGCCATTTCCTTCTCTAAGGCATGAAAGCGAAAAGTGAAAGTGAAGTTGCTCAGTCATGACCAACTCTTAGCGACCCCATGGACTGCAGCCTACCAGGCTCCTCCATCCATGGGATTTTCCAGGCAAGAGTACTGGAGTGGGGTGCCATTGCCTTCTCCATCTGTATATAAAATAAGTATACCAATATATACCAATAAGAATCTCCTGTATAGGAATTCTACTCAGAATTATCTGAGTAAAATCTACTCAGATTTTGCAACAATCTATAAGGGGAAATAATCTGAAGAAGAGAATATGTATGTATAACTCAATTGCTTTTCTCTGTACCTGAAACTAGCACAACCTTATAAATCAACTGTACTTCAAGAAAAAGATACACCAAAGAATTGATGCTTTTTAACTGTGGTATTGGGAAGACTCTTGAGAGTCCAAGGGAGATCCAACCAGTCCATCCTAAAGGAAATCAGTCCTGAATATTCATTGGAAGGACTGATGCTGAAGCTGAAGCTCCAATAATTTGGCCACCTGATGCGAAGAACTGACTCATTTGAAAAGACCCTGATGTTGGGAAAGATTGAAGGCAGGAGGAGAAGGGGATGACAGAGAGTGAGATGGTTGGATGGCATCACCGACTCAATGGACATGAGTTTGAATAAAGTGCGGGAGTTGCTGATGGACAGGGACGCCTGGCATGCTGCAGTCCATGGGGTCGCAAAGAGTCAGACATGACTGAGTGACTGAACTGAACTGAACTGATGCATCCCAAGTCTTATTAATGACTGGAAAACATTAATATATCTAAATGAATATTTGTCTGGCTTTAGTGTTGGGAGTATGTGCACAGATGATACAGGTGAAGGAAACTCCTAGCACTGTCACCTGAAATATGAAGTTGATGGAATCCAACTTGCCTTATTAGCATTATTACTTGGTGGAGGAGGGGGAGGGGAGTTGGTTTCCTGGATGGTGGCCCCAGCCCGAGTATTTTAGGGAGCATCACGGATCCCAAGGGACTTGTTCCTGTGAGTAACCACCACTCAGCTCATTGTGAACCCAACAGAAAGGAGGAATTGGATAATATGAAATGTCCTCACCCCCATCAACCCCACCATAGACTTTGGTCATGAGCAGAATGTCGCATGGTATCAAAGGCACTTAGTTTTCAAAAGCTAAACTGCAGCCTGGAGTTACTCTGTTAGAGTCCACAAAGAGGATTTTTTCTTTCCTTACTGTGTGCCTCCCAAGGAGTCACAGAGCTCCCACTTAATAGAAATCCACCTAAGAGAAGCCCGAGGTGGTAAATTTCTGAAGGACCAACTCACTTCCAGAAATGACCCTCCTCACACCCGCAGTCTCGCAGCTCCCTGCTCCCAGCTGTTCTATTGTCCCTTGGAGCTGGAGTTTTTGGCTTTTCCTATGTCACTCTATTTTTACAGTTGTTACTATTTTGGATGTGACTGTTGATATTTTCTTAGAAAGTTACCTTTTTTTTTTTTCTTGGCAGTATACATCATTTCTTTCCTTAAATGTCATCTCCTGACAGCCAGGGTCCAGAACTTTTCTTAGTCTAACTTATCCTTGAGACTTACAGAGGAAATCAATGGGAAAACGAGATTTGCTCCTCAACTGTTTCTCACCACCCCCTCCCCTTCAGAAGGTGGGTTCTTGCATCTTTTCTAATCTGTGTCCTGCAGCAAATATTTAAATGCTGGATCTTTCTGCCTGCTTTCCTATCACACACAAACACAGAGAAGCTCACAGCAAGCTTTAGAGATTAGACTTTTATATTTTACAAATGAGGGAATTAAATCTGTGTATGCTGAGTGACTTGTTCAATACAGCTGGGAAGCAAAGTAAGGTATTGAACCTGGGGTGTTTGGATGGGATGGTGGTGGTCATGTATATGTTTAATTGCACCACAAGACATCATGTCATAAATGAGGAGGTGACATGGCCAACCAGTTAAAACTGCAGGTCCCTGGAGACTGTCCAGCTGTGACTTTAGGCATGTCATATATTTCTCTCTGCCTCAGTTTCCTCATTTATAAAAGAGGATAATAGCACTTCTAAAATGAGGATAGGGGACTTCCCTGGTGGTCCAGTGGTTAGGAATCTGTCTTCCAATGCAGTGGTTGCAGCTCTATCCCTGGTTCAGGAACTAAGATCCCACATGCTGCAGGGTAACTAAGTCCATGCACCACAAGAGAACCCACACGCTGAAACTAATACTCGATGCAGTCAAATAAATAAACTAAAAAAATAAAACGAGTATGTTAATAGCAGCCATCTCATACTTACATGTAAAATGCCTAAAACAGGGCATAACACGTATTAGTTCAGTTCAGTTCAGTCACTAAGTCGTGTCCGACTCTTTGCGACCCCATGAATCTCAGCACGCCAGGCCTCCCTGTCCATCACCAACTCCCAGAGTTCACTCAGACTCATGCCAATTGAGTCAGTGATGCCATCCAGCCATCTCATCCTCTGTCGTCCCCTTCTCCTCCTGCCCCAAATCCCTCCCAGCATCAGAGTCTTTTCCAATGAGTCAACTCTCCGCATGAGGTGGCCAAAGTACTGGAGTTTCAGCTTTAGCATCATTCCTTCCAAAGAACACCCAGGGCTGATCTCCTTTAGAATGGACTGGTTGAAAAAAAAAAAAAAAAAAAAAGAATGGACTGGTTGGATCTCCTTGCAGTCCAAGGGACTCTCAAGAGTCTTCTCCAACACCACAGTTCAAAGGCATCAATTCTTGTGCACTCAGCTTTCTTCACAGTCCAACTCTCACATCTATACATGACCACTGGAAAAACCATAGCCTTGACTAGACGGACCTTTGTTGGCAAAGTAATGTCTCTGCTTTTCAATATGCTATCTAGGTTGGTCATAACTTTTCTTCCAAGGAGGAGGCATCTTTTAATTTCATGGCTGCAGTCACCATCTGCAGTGATTTTGGAGCCCCCCAAAATAAAGTCTGACACTGTTTCCACTGTTTCCCCATCTATTTCCCATGAAGTGATGGGGCCAGATGCCATGCTGCTGCTCCTTACCTTGGACGGGGGGTTGCTCCTTGGATATGGGGTTGCTCCCCCCAGCCACCGCCCCTGGCCTCGGAACACATATTAAGCACTTAGTAATTCACTATTAATATTTAATGTTTTATTAATCAATAATAAAGCATTTTAATTTATGTTTGAAATTTGACTTTTATTTTATTATATCTTATTTCATCCCTTTATTTCTATTAGACATTTGATTTTAGCATTTTGAATTATAATGGTCTTACATGGATCAAAAATTCAGATTATCAAAATGTATATTCTTAAGATTTCTGTTTCACTCCTGTTTCCTGTTTTTCCCAGTGTCAACCTGCTGTCCTCAAAGCAGCAGCAACTATTACTAATGTCTTTTTTGTGTATTTGCCCAGAGATTTCCTTGGCATATACAAGGCAATATTTATTCCTCTGACACACAAACTTTTTATATGGACAGTAATTTACTCTGTATGTTATTCTTTCTTTCTGAAAGTTTTTTCCATATTCATGTAGAGAGAATTTCTCACAATTTTTCTTTTCTTTACTATGAATTTGACAACTACATTGCGTTCTGCTGTATGAATGTGCCCTCTTGATGGACAGGTAGAGTATTTCAAGTCTTTTGCTATTACATTTATGATGAAATGAATGACTTTGCACATATGCTATTTTGCATGAGCATATTTACAAGATGAATTGAATAGCTGTCATTCTTCAAGGAGTGTGTTTACTTCCAATTTTAATAGATACCATTAACCAAATTGCCTTCTATAAGGCTATTCTAATTTAAATTCCTGTCAGCAATGTATAAGAGTATAAGAGTGCCTGCTTCCCCATAACTTTACCAACACAGGAAAAAATTACATTGCAATTTTAAATTGAATTAGGGAAATTTATATTTTTTATGATGAGTTTTCTTAAAAACATGGCTTGAAATTGCTTGTTTTAGTCTTTAATTCTGTCATTAGAGAACATTTTACAATGCTGTCTATTAATATATAGCCTTTGGACACTTCTCAGTCATATTTATTTCTAGAAATTTTATCACTTTTTGTTGATAGTATAAATGGATTTGTCCATTGTCTTCTCTGATTTGTTGGTGTTTGCATATATGAAAGTCATTCATTTCCACATATTAATCTTGTCCTCCATAATCTCACTGAATCCTCTCAGGTATATAATGTCTTTTCAGTTGATTCTCTTGGAACTTTTAGATAATGCTGATATTTAATATTAACAAATGCTGATAATTTTACTTTTCTCTTTCCAGTTTTTACACTTCTCTTGTCACTTCCACTGGCTAGTTATTACAATGTTATAAGCACTAGTAGTGAAATGGCACCCTTTTTATTGTTGATGTTGTAGGGAAAACTTGTAGAGTTTTCCCATTAGGTATTAGCTATTGGGCTTATTTATAAATCTGGATTAATTAGGGTTCTCCATAGATTTATTACGAAGAATTGGCTTATGCAATTATGGAGGTTAACTCTCCCAATCTGCTGTCTGAAAGGTGGAGATCAAGGAAAGCCAGTGGTGGAATTCAGTCTACATCTGAGGACTTGAGAACCCGGGGAGACAATGATGTATTAATTAGTCTTAGTCCATATATGAGGGTTTCCCTGGTGGCTTGGTGATAAATAATCTGCCCGCAATGCAGGAGACATGAATTTGATCCTTGGGTCAGGAGATACCCTGGAGAAGAAAATGGCTACCCACTCCAGTATTCTTGCCTGGAGAATTCCATAGATGGAGGAGTCCATACATATGCATTTTTTTCCTGATAAATGCACACATGCATGTAGTATCTGACTTTTTCTCCCTATTTTCAGTACCTTTTATCAATTCAATAATTTGAATAATGTCAAATATTTTTTCAACATCTGAGATGGTCATTTGCCTTTTTAGATCTATGATTATGATACATTTCTTTAATGGATTTCCTATTATTAAACTACTGAAACAAGGACAACTGAAATAGTTTTACTTTCTGGAGTAAATCCCACTTGGTTATGGTATATGCTAATGGGCCACTGATATTTTTGTTGCTAATATTTTATTTAGGATTTTGCACCTAAATTAATAAATATCACTCACATTGGTTATCTTTTTGCTGTACTGTTGGTTTTGTTATCAATGTTATGTTCAATTCTTATATTGAATCAGGTTTCAAATTTTCCATGTAAATTTATTTACATGGAACTAGCAAAAACATCTTTTATGACTCTTATTTTCTTCAGTTCCTGTAATTATTTCCCACATATTAGTTTTATTTATTTTTTATGACCTCTCCAACTTTTTTTCTGATTAGGCAATCTAGTAATTTATCTAGTTTTTGCTCTTGCTTTTTGTTTTTTTTCTCCCTAAGATCCAGCTTTTGGCTCTGTTTGTTGTGCTATAGTTTTTCTGCCTTTTTTTTTTCTCCCCCACTTACGAATTTCTGCTTTTATCTTTATTAATTCATTTCTTCTATTTCCCTTCAGGGTATTTGCTTTTTTTTTTTTTTTTTTTCTGATTTCTTGAGTTGCATACTTAACTCATTTAATTTGTTCTTACTTTCTGATATATCTATTTAGAGTTATCAATTTATAAGAATTGAAGGGTTTAAAAGTACACTTTGGAAGCATAACATGTAGTACAGACCAGCATGTGTCTGTCCCCTGCCCTTTCTCATTAGCATCTTCTGCAGTGCCTTTCACAGTAACTGGCATGTACTGTGTTCTCAATAACTACTTGGCTCAACAAATGCGAAGTAAATAGGTCCATGGCAGAAGAAAGTGCCTCTTTCCTTGTCCTTCTACTCTGCAGGACAAGTTTCGTTGCGTCATGTTTATTAGTATACCCATGAGGTTTTGCTTCAGAAGAAGCATACACTGCTTTAGCCAAAATGATTCCCTTGCCAGCCAAGAGTCCTGAGGATTGGCTGCCCTATTTTTCAACAGGCACATATTTTGATTAACTATTTGTGTTGGCATCAATGCTTCCACAGTTCTTGCCCAAGAGCACAAGGTTTCAGTCCATTTGCAGATCTGCACAATAATGACAGCTTGTATTTATACAGGACCTGTTTTAGAAGAATTTTGAATTTAGAAGAGTCTGGTGTTTCTTAGAGTATGGCTTCACCCTTTTACCATCCCAGAGGCAACAGGAAGAACAATACTGATGCAAGGAGAAACTGGAATTCAAAGTCTCTTGCCAAAGGTTTTTATGTCCTGTCAGGGATGAAGAGGACCAAGCTGTGTGTGGTCTGTAATCCTTTCCACATGAATATGATCATTTTAAATAATAAATTTTATTTATCTTATATTTTTATATTATTTATTATTGTATATATGTAGGTATATTTTACATGCACATATATTAAACGTGGTTAATACATAAATTCAGCTTTGGGTCATAATTTACATACAATTCACAATTTTCAATGAGAGAGATTTAACAAATTTATACATAATTATATTTATAGTTATGTAAGCACCATGAGAATCCATTTTTATCATCCCGCAAACACTCCCAACGTCTTAAAGAGATCTTTCGTGCCCCCTTGGAGTCAAAACAATTCACTATATTCTTGGCAACTACTGAAGTACCTTCTTCCTGTCACTACAGTTTTATCTTTTTTAGAATTTGGTAGAAATGGAACCACAAGCGTTCGCATCTGCCTTCTTTCACTTAGCATAATTCTTTAAAGATCCATCCCTGTTGTTGCGTCATCGGTAGTTTGTTAGACTCTAATGCTAAGAAGTATTTTGTTGTATGGATGTGCCAGTTCGTATAAACATTCACAGGTTGATGGATGCTTGGATTCTTCACAGTTTGGGGTATTTAAAATGAAGCTACCATGTACATTCATATAAGAATCTCTTTGTGAACATATGTTTTTGTTACTCTTGGATAAATGCCTAGGAATAGAATTGTGAGTCATGGTATGTGCATACTGAATTTTAAAAGAAACAAATTATTTCCCAAAGTGGCTGTACCATTTTTGCATTCCTGCCAGCAAAGAGGGTTCCAGTTCTTCCACATCCTCAGCAACACTTGGTTTTAGCTTTTCTAATGGGAATGTAGTGGTTTCTTATTGTGGATTTAATTTACATTTCCTTAATATATAATGATGATGTGAATTATTTTTACATATTTTGCCATTTATGTATCTTTGGTGAAGTGTCTGTTCAAACCTTTTGTCAATTTTTAAATTGAGTTGTTTGTCATTTTATTACTAAATTTTAAGTGCTCTTTATATATTCTGGATACCATATTTTAATTAAATGCATGCTTTTCAAATATTTTTCTCAGTCTGTAACTTGTCTTTTTGTTTTATTAACAATATTTTTCAAAAGCAAACGTGTTTGAATTTGATCCTTAGGTGGGGAAGATTCCCTGAAGGAGGGCACAGCAACCCACTTCAGTATTCTTGCAAGGAGAATCCAATGGACAGAGTCCATGGGGTCGAAAAGAGTTGGACGCGACTGAAGTGACTTAGTACACATACAATATTTTATAGTGCATGTTTTGTATATCTTATTTAATTTATCTTTGACTAATCCAAGTGCACAAAGATTTCTCCTCTATTTTCTTCTAGAAGTTTTATAGCTTCAATTTTATTTTTGTTTATGATCCATTTAGAGTTCATTTTTATATATTATTGAGGGAAAGACCAAAGTTTTTTCATCATTTGAAAATATGTAGATAATTCAATTGTTCCAGCATCATTTGTTATAAAATTATCCATTTCCATTTTCTTTGGAAAATCAATGATGATATATGTTGGATTCTTTGTGACTATCTATATAGATGATTATGTTGTCTACAATACAAGCAAATTTTCTTCTTCATTTCCAGCTGTGTACTTTTATTTATTTGTCTCCCCTTATTAAACCGGTTAGGACCTCCAGTACAAAATTGAATAGAAATGATAAGGGTAAACATTTTTCGTTTATTCCCAAATTTAAGGGAAACACTCATCACCAACAGAGACCTGTTGCCACAGAAGGACTTGAAGGATGTTTAGGGCAAGATGTTTCTGAGGAAGTCCAAACTTACCTGTACTGAGAAAGAACACAGGACAGAAATCTAATTGCCGTTTATGAGAAGAAATTCTCGGGCCCTTTCATGTTCCTCTTAGTACCAGATTTATGACAATCTTGTCTTTCTTCTTTTCCTAAGCTGATTCTCATCCAGAAGCTAGTTTATTATCCCAAGGTCACCTGTAATATAGTGATGGAATGAGGAACAGATCCCAGACCTAGAGTTTCAGGCTCTTAAGCCTTGGGACTGGGTTGGGTAATCATGACAGCCTGTAAGTCCATGTGGGAGAGCCTCCTTTCTAGGGAGGTCCAGTCCTGCTCCCTGAGAGAACTTTTGGTGCATTTATCCTGCTTCATCCTTACCCTTCCTCTGAGGTCCTACTTTTGATACTGGTGCTTCTCCCTGCTATTGTGGTGAGACGGGGGCGGGGGGGCTTCAAGGCTAAAACAGCTTTTCCCAGCCATGCCCAGGCCTTGGATTTCAATTTAGAAAACTCAGAAACAGGTCGTGGGGCTGCAATCTTTGTCTTAGAGGGTTTTTTTCTGGTTGGTTGTTGTTTGTTTTGAAAAGTTGTCAATCATAGCTTCCTCACTGAAACATAGGCTGCCCCCGCTCCTTCTGGGGCCATTCGGGTGATAAATAATTCCACAGAGGGTGCTGATTTGGAGGTCTGCATACTGAAGCAGAAAAAACAACACAATCTAAATTATGTACCCCATTCCCAGAGGCTCGGATATTATTTGGGACAATCTCTATGGCTGACTAATAGGCCATTTGCATGTGCAGAAGAAATACCTTCTAGCTCAACAGGGAAGAAAGGGATCTTGATGGTTTTTAGACACTTTTGGTTCTTCGTTAGCAGGAGCTCTCCCAACTTGGCAGAGGGATGGTCCATTAGGAAGGCAGAGGTCAGGAGCTGGTTTACTGGAACAACAAATGCAAAGTTACAGATTTATTGTTCATCAGGACTCCTGAGGGTAGTATCTTGGTATTTAGCTTTTCCTTATATGGATGAACTGAGACTGAGATTGGAAGTTATCACCGTACTCCCAATCTTGCACCACCCTTTCTGGGATCTTGTTCAGTGCATAATAATGGTGTATTGGTTTGAGGTGGGAGGAGTTCTGTTCCCTGGGCCTCCAGTGCTTGAAGCCTTATCATCCAAATTTCTCTCTGCTGACAAGGCCAAGAGGGATAAGAGAAAGCTAATGAAAACATCACAGTTCTGTTTCAATTAGTAAGTCAGCCTGGTCAACAAGAAAGATGCTACAGATTTTAATTAGTCTCAGGGGAGGAGAACAGAATGTTCTAAGATGTCCTTGCTCACCCTCATATTGCATTATCTGGGCCACAGGGTAGATGCAAACTTTCCCCCAGGGCTCAGGATGTCTGCCTAGAAATAAAATTCAAATTCACTGTTAACCTTTTTGCCACCATGTTGTTTCAAAACAGAAAATGTTCAATGGGATTAGCTTTAGATATGCAAAGTCTGTCCAGTGTCTAAATACTGGTCAGTCTTATTCCTAGAACCTCAGAGGACACAAATATCGGGGGAGGGGAAATTCCATCCAGGACGAGTGGTCAGAAATAGCTGAGATGAAATCTAGGTCCATGTTCCGATGCTGCTCTCACAAATAATTCTAGAAAACAATCCCTTCACTTCTCTATGCCTTGGGTTCTCCATCCATATAAATGGGGCTGATTGTGTCCCCATTTTGCTTGGGAATCCTCAAATCCATGGCACAAATCCTGACTGACATGTTTCAGGATACACAAGATCTCACTAGTAAATGATGCTGTCATGTTCCATGAGCTTTTCTCCTCCTTATATTTTCAACTTGTGAACTCACATCTGTTAGGGTAAGCTAAGTTTTTCTGTGACACCTAACCTCCAAATCCCCAAGGCTTATTTCTTACTTTCTTAACAGTCTGCTACAGGTAACCCTGCTTTCTTTGATGGCCACCTTTCAACAGTGGTGAGAATCTGAGTTGCTTCCATCTTGCAACTTTGCTATCTCAGTGGCCTTTGCTTCCAGCCATAGAGGCAGGAGAGAGCACGTGTGGTGCTTCCATTCCCCGTTGACTGCCTCGGACAGCAAACACTATGTATCTCTTTACTCACACTTACACCCATGAGCCAGAGCTAGTCACATGACCCCATCTTAAGTGCAAGGGAGACCGGGAAATATGCAGGAGCTATGGAATATTTGGGGAGCACTGGTGTTTTTGTCACATACCCTATGAATGTCATTTGTTATGTTAATGGGCAACCAACTTGTGAGGTGCTACAAACTAGAGATATATAGATGCGGAAGACCAAGGTCCAAACTGAGAAATTCATAATTGGGAGATGGGTGTGGGGAGATGGAAACAAGTAAACTACTGGGCTAGTCACAGTTTCTTGGAGGGATGAAGTGTGTAGGAGAGGCAGGAGCGAAAAACTTTATGACAAGTAAGGCTCCATTGGACATGAAAGAGGTCCTTTGGTTCTTGAAGGAGGATCAGGTCTCTCCCAGGTGGTGTTGGGCTGAGTGGATCTCATGGCAGAGAAAAAGGAGCTTCAAGTCAGACTCCCGTTCTTTTTAAGCCATAGTCAACAGGGGACGCTCTTGGCTCTATTTTGTAGGTCCCAACTAGTATTCAAAATATGCTTGCAATTTGCCCCTAAATTTCAAAGAAGAATAGAACAATCTGTGGTCCTATTTTGGTTTGTTTTTCTGGAAAAAAAAAAAAGAAGACAGAACAGAAAATAGAATCCATATTAACTTAAAGAGGATATTCTGCACTATTTGAATAGGGTTAAGGCTTACACTTAGAAAAATGAGTTAGTATATGCTGAAGCCTCCATTTCACAGCTCCCCTATGAATGATTAAAATGAAAAGTCTTAAAGAGGGGCAAGAAGATGGAATAAAATCTTTGAAGCTAGAACTGAGGCAAAGTGAAGTCGGCCAGTCATATCCAACTCTTTGCAATGCCACGGACTGTAGCCTATCAGGCTTCTCCATCCATGGGATTTTCCAGGCTAGAGTACTGGAGTGGGCTGCCATTTCTTTCTCCAGAGGGTCTTCCCGAACCAGGGATTGAACCTGGGTCTCCCGCATTGTAAGCAGACACTTTTCCCATCTGAGCCACCCGGGAAGAACTGAGGCAAGGCCCTCCTAAATTACTCCCTGCCTGGCTCACTTGATACCATTGCAGGTGTCAGGAGTGGGCCTGTGTGTTGTGGTATTCAACTATTTTGCATAAAAGCTTTGATAGCTGTCTCTGCCAGAGAGTCCCTCCCTCTCACTGATTATTTACAACCGCATCACCTGGGAAGACTAGCATCATGGCCTAAGAAATTAGGATCCAAGCCCCAAAGCACTATTTCCAGAAAACAACAGGATATTATAGCAGAACCCTCTGGATGGTACTGTTTTCAGAGGCTCAGACAGCCACTTTTGATGTGGGTCCTTTCAGAAAAGTCATTGGTCAGAATATCTTGTATCTGTACTTGTTGTTCAGTCACTAAGTCATGTCAGAATCTTTGGAACATCATGGACTGCAGCACACCAGGTTCCTCTGTCCTCCATTATCTCCTGGAGTTTTCTCAGATTCATATCCATTGAGTCACAGATGCTATCTAACCATCATATCCTCTGCCATCCTATCTCATTTTGCCTTCAATCTTTTCCAGCATCAGGGTCTTTTCCAGTGAGTCGACTGTTTGCAACATGTGGCCAAAGTATTAGAGCTTCAACTTCAGCATCAGTTCTTTCAATGAATATTCACAGTTGATTTCCTTTAGGATTAACTGGTTTTATTTCCTTGCTATCCAAGGGACTCTCAAGAGTATTCTCCATCACCACAATTTGAAAGCATCAATTCTTCAGCACATATTATACATATGTAATTATTTGAAAAGCACCTTTACATATCCATTAAGTGAGTCAGTTAAAAAATAAAGACCAGTGTCCAGGAGGGTGTGTGAAGTGAACACTTTGCATTATTATGAGAAAATATAAATTTCTGCAGCCTTTTTGGAGGCAGTTTGACAATGTCTGCTTTTTATTTCTTTATATTTTTTGGCCGCACTGTGTGGCATGTGGGATCTAGTTCCCTGTTGTTTTTCAGTCGCCCAGTCGTGTCTGATTCTTCGTGATTCCATGGACTGCAACACACCAGGCCTCCTTGTCCCTCACCATCTCCCAAAGTTTACCTGAGTTCATGTGATGCCATCCAGCCATCTCATCCTCTGATGCCCTCTTCTTCTTCTGCCTTCAATTTTCCCCAGCATCAGGGACTTTTCCAATGAATTAGGTGTTCATATCAGATGACCAAAATACTGGAGCTTCAGCTTCAGCATCAGTCTTTTCAACAAGTATTCAGGGTTGATTTCCCTTAAGATTGACTGGTTTGTTCTCCTTGCTGTCCAAGGGACTTTTAGGAGTCTTCTCCAGCACCACAGTCCAAAAGCATCAATTCTTTGGCATTATGCCGTCTTTACGACCCAGCTCTCACAACTGTGCATGACCACTGGGAGGACCATAGTCTTGACTGTATTGACCTTTGTTGGCAGAGTAATGTCTCTGCTTTTCAACACACTCGTCTAGGTTTGTTATCACTTTCCTGCCAAGAAGCAATCATCTGATTTCATGGCTGCAGTCACCATCTGCAGTGATCTTGGAGCCCAAGAAGAGGAAATCTGTCTACTCCCACCTTTTCCCCTTCTATTTCCCATGAAGTAATGGGGCCAGATTCCATGATCTTAGTTTTTTTAATATTGAGTTTAAAGCTGGCTCTTTCACTCTCCTCCTTCACCCTCATCAAGAGGCTCTTTAGTTCCTCTTTGCTTTCTGCCATTAGAGTGGTATCATCTGCAAATATGAGGTTGGTATTTCTCCCAGCTATCTTGATTCCAGCTTGTATCTCATCCAGCCTGGCATTTCTCATGATGTGCTCAGCATACAGGTTAAATAAACAGAGTGACAGCAGACAGTCCTGTTGTATTCCTTTCTCAGTCTTGAACCAACCAGTTGTTCCATACAGTATTCTAACCATTGCTTCTTGATCCACAACAGGTTTCTCAGAAGAAAAACAAAATGGTCTGGTATTCCCATCTTTGAGAACTTTCCACAGTTTGTTATATCCACACAGTGAAAGGTTTCAGTGTAGTTCATGAAACAGAGGTAGATGTTTTTCTGGAATTCCCTTGGTTTCTGTATGATCCAGCGAATGTTGGCAATCTAATCTCTGATTCCTCTTTTTCTAAGCATAGCTTGGACACCTGGAAATTCTTGGTTCGCATAATGCTGAAACCTTCATGCAAAAATTTAAGCATGACCTTACTAGCATGGGAGATGAGTGCAATTGTCTGATGGTTAGCACATTCTTTAGTCCTACCCTTCCTGTGAATTGGGATGAGGATTGACTTTTCCAGTCCTGTGGCCACTGCTGGATCTTCCAGATTTGCTGACATATTGAATGCAACACCTTGATGGCATCATTATTTATTTATTTTTTGTTTAATTTTATTTTATTTTTATTTATTTTTTAAATTTTACTTTATTTTTAAACTTTACAATATTGTATTAGTTTTGCCAAATATCAAAATGAATCCACCACAGGTATACCCGTGTTCCCCATCCTGAACCCTCCTCCCTCCTCCCTCCCCTACCCTCCCTCTGGGTCGTCCCAGTGCACTAGCCCCAAGCATCCAGTACCGTGCATCGAACCTGGACTGGCGACTCGTTTCATACATGATATTATACATGTTTCAATGCTATTCTCCCAAATCTCCCCACCCTCTCCCTCTCCCACAGAGTCCATAAGACTGATCTATACATCGGTGTCTCTTTTGCTGTCTCGTACACAGGGTTATTGTTACCATCTTTCTAAATTCCATATATATGCGTTAGTATACTGTATTGGTGTTTTTCTTTCTGGCTTACTTCACTCTGTATAATAGGTTCCAGTTTCATCCATCTCATTAGAACTGATTAAAATGTATTCTTTTTAATGGCTGAATAATACACCATTGTGTATATGTACCACAGCTTTCTTATCCATTCATCTGCTGATGGGCATCTAGGTTGCTTACATGTCCTGGCTATTATAAACAGTGCTGCGATGAACATTGTGGTACATGTGTCTCTTTCCCTTCTGGTCTCCTCAGTGTGTATGCCCAGCAGTGGGATTGCTGGATCATAAGGCAGTTCTATTTCCAGTTTTTTAAGGAATCTCCACAATGTTCTCCATAGTGGCTGTACTAGTTTGCATTCCCACCAACAGTGTAAGAGAGTTCCCTTTTCTCCACACCCTCTCCAGCATTTATTGCTTGTAGACTTTTGGATCGCAGCCATTCTGACTGGCGTGAAATGGTACCTCACAGTGGTTTTGATTTGCATTTCTCTGATAATGAGTGATGTTGAGCATCTTTTCATGTGTTTGTTAGCCATCTGTATGTCTTCTTTGGAGAAATGTCTATTTAGTTCTTTGGCCCATTTTTTGATTGGGTCATTTATTTTTCTGGAGTTGAGCTGTAGGAGTTGCTTGTATATTTTTGAGATTAGTTGTTTGTCCGTTGCTTCATTTGCTATTATTTTCTCCCATTCTGAAGGCTGCCTTTTCACCTTGCTAATAGTTTCCTTTGTTGTGCAGAAGCTTTTAAGTTTAATTAGGTCCCATTTGTTTATCTTTGCTTTTATTTCCAATATTCTGGGAGGTGGATCATAGAGGATCCTGCTGTGATGTATGTCGGAGAGTGTTTTGCCTATGTTCTCCTCGAGGAGTTTTATAGTTTCTGGTCTTACGTTGAGATCTTTAATCCATTTTGAGTTTATTTTTGTGTAAGGTGTTAGAAAGTGTTCTAGTTTCATTCTTTTACAAGTGGTTGACAAGTTTTCCCAGCACCACTTGTTAAAGAGATTGTCTTTAATCCATTGTATATTCTTGCCTCCTTTGTCAAAGATAAGGTGTCCATATGTGCGCGGATTTATCTCTGGGCTTTCTATTTTGTTCCATTGATCAATATTTCTGTCTTTGTGCCAGTACCGTACTGTCTTGATAACTGTGGCTTTGTAATAGAGCCTGAAGTCAGGTAGGTTGATTCCTCCAGTTCCATTCTTCTTTCTCAAGATCGCTTTGGCTATTCGAGGTTTTTTGTATTTCCATGCAAATTGTGAAATTATTTGTTCTAGCTCTGTGAAGAATACCATTGGTAGCTTGATAGGGATTGCATTGAATCTATAAATTGCTTTGGGTAGTATACTCATTTTCACCATATTGATTCTTCCAATCCATGAACATGGTATATTTCTCCATCTATTAGTGTCCTCTTTGATTTCTTTCACCAGTGTTTTATAGTTTTCTATATATAGGTCTTTAGTTTCTTTAGGTAGATATATTCCTAAGTATTTTATTCTTTCCGTTGCAATGGTGAATGGAATTGTTTCCTTAATTTCTCTTTCAGTTTTCTCATTATTAGTGTATAGGAATGCAAGGGATTTCTGTGTGTTGATTTTATATCCTGCAACTTTACTATATTCATTGATTAGTTCTAGTAATCTTCTGGTGGAGTCTTTAGGGTTTTCTATGTAGAGGATCATGTCATCTGCAAACAGTGAGAGTTTTACTTCTTCTTTTCCAATTTGGATTCCTTTTATTTCTTTTTCTGCTCTGATTGCTGTGGCCAAAACTTCCAAAACTATGTTGAATAGTAATGGTGAAAGTGGGCACCCTTGTCTTGTTCCTGACTTTAGAGGAAATGCTTTCAATTTTTCACCATTGAGGATAATGTTTGCTGTGGGTTTGTCATATATAGCTTTTGTTATGTTGAGGTATGTTCCTTCTATTCCTGCTCTCTGGAGAGTTCTTATCATAAATGGATGTTGAATTTTGTCAAAGGCTTTCTCTGCATCTATTGAGATAATCATATGGGTTTTGTTTTTCAATTTGTTAATGTGGTGTATAACATTGATTGATTTGCGGATATTGAAGAATCCTTGCATCCCTGGGATAAAGCCCACTTGGTCATGGTATATGATCTTTTTAATGTGCTGTTGGATTCTGATTGTTAGAATTTTGTTAAGGATTTTTGCGTCTATGTTCATCAGTGATATTGGCCTGTAGTTTTCTTTTTTTGTGGGATCTTTGTCAGGTTTTGGTATTAGGGTGATGGTGGCCTCATAGAATGAGTTTGGAAGTTTACCTTCCTCTGCAATTTTCTGGAAGAGTTTGAGTAGGATAGGTGTTAGCTCTTCTCTAAATTTTTGGTAGAATTCAGCTGTGAAGCCGTCTGGACCTGGGCTTTTGTTTGCTGGAAGATTTTTGATTATAGTTTCAATTTCCGTGCTTGTGATGGGTCTGTTAAGATTTTCTATTTCTTCCTGGTCGAGTTTTGGAAAGTTGTACTTTTCTAAGAATTTGTCCATTTCTTCCACGTTGTCCATTTTATTGGCATATAATTGTTGATAGTAGTCTCTTATGATCCTTTGTATTTCTGTGTTGTCTGTTGTGATCTCTCCATTTTCATTTCTAATTTTATTGATTTGATTTTTCTCCCTTTGTTTCTTGATGAGTCTGGCTAATGGTTTGTCAATTTTATTTATCCTTTCAAAGAACCAGCTTTTGGTTTTGTTTATTTTTGCTATGGTCTCTTTTGTTTCTTTTGCATTTATTTCTGCCCTAATTTTTAAGATTTCTTTCCTTCTACTAACCCTGGGATTCTTCATTTCTTCCTTTTCTAGTTGCTTTAGGTGTAGGGTTAGGTTATTTATTTGACTTTTTTCTTGTTTCTTTAGGTATGCCTGTATTGCTATGAACTTTCCCCTTAGGACTGCTTTTAAAGTGTCCCACAGGTTTTGAGTTGTTGTGTTTTCATTTTCATTCGTTTCTATGCAAATTTTGATTTCTTTTTTGATTTCTTCTGTGATTTGTTGGTTATTCAGCAGGGTGTTGTTCAGCCTCCATATGTTGGAATTTTTAATAGTTTTTCTCCTGTAATTGAGATCTAATCTTACTGCATTGTGGTCAGAAAAGATGCTTGGAACGATTTCTATTTTTTTGAATTTACCAAGGCTAGATTTATGGCCCAGGATGTGATCTATCCTGGAGAAGGTTCCATGTGCGCTTGAGAAAAAGGTGTAATTCATTGTTTTGGGATGAAATGTCCTATAGATATCAATTAGGTCTAACTGGTCTATTGTATCGTTTAACGTTTGTGTTTCCTTGTTAATTTTCTGTTTAGTTGATCTATCCATAGGTGTGAGTGGGGTATTAAAGTCTCACACTATTATTGTGTTATTGTTAATTTCTTCTTTCATACTTGTTAGCATTTGTCTTACATATTGCGGTGCTCCCGTGTTGGGTGCATATATATTTATAATTGTTATATCTTCTTCTTGGATTGATCCTTTGATCACTATGTAGTGACCATCTTTGTCTCTTTTCACAGCCTTTGTTTTAAAGTCTATTTTATCTGATATAAGTATTGCTACTCCTGCTTTCTTTTGGTCCCTATCTGCATGGAAAATCTTTTTCCAGCCCTTCACTTTCAGTCTGTATGTGTCCCCTCTTTTGAGGTGGGTCTCTTGTAGACAACATATGTAGGGGTCTTGTTTTTGTATCCATTCAGCCAGTCTTTGTCTTTTGGTTGGGGCATTCAACCCATTTACATTTAAGGTAATTACTGATAAGTATGATCCCATTGCCATTTACTTTATTGTTTTGGGTTCGAGTTTATACACTGTTTTTGTGTTTCCTGTCTAGAGAATATCCTTTAGTATTTGTTGGAGAGCTGGTTTGGTGGTGCTGAATTCTCTCAACTTTTGCTTGTCTGAGAAGCTTTTGATTTCTCCTTCATATTTGAATGAGATCCTTGCTGGGTACAATAATCTGGGCTGTAGGTTATTTTCTTTCATCACTTTAAGTATGTCTTGCCATTCCCTGCTGGCTTGAAGAGTTTCTATCGAAAGATCAGCTGTTATCCTAATGGGAATTCCCTTGTGTGTGATTTGTTGTTTTTCGCTTGCTGCTTTTAATATTTGTTCTTTGTGTTTGATCTTTGTTAATTTGATTAATATGTGTCTTGGGGTGTTTCGCCTTGGGTTTATCCTGTTTGGGACTCTCTGGGTTTCTTGGACTTGGGTGATTATTTCCTTCCCCATTTTAGGGAAGTTTTCAACTATTATCTCCTCAAGTATTTTCTCATGGTCTTTCTTTTTGTCTTCTTCTTCTGGGACCCCTATGATTCGAATGTTGTAGCATTTAATATTGTCCTGGAGGTCTCTGAGACTGTCCTCATTTCTTTTAATTCGTTTTTCTTTTATCCTCTTTGATTCATTTATTTCTACCATTCTATCTTCTAATTCACTAATCCTATCTTCTGCCTCTGTTATTCTACTATTTGTTGCCTCCAGAGTGTTTTTAATTTCATTTATTGCATTATTCATTTTATATTGACTCTCTTTTATTTCTTCTAGGTCCTTGTTAAACCTTTCTTGCATCTTCTCAATCTTTGTCTCCAAGCTATTTATCTGTGATTCCATTTTGATTTCAAGATTTTGGATCAATTTCACTATCATTATTCGGAATTCTTTATCAGGTAGATTCCCTATCTCTTCCTCTTTTGTTTGGTTTGGTGGACTTTTATCCTGTTCCTTTATCTGCTGGGTATTCCTCTGTCTCTTCATCTTGTTTAAATTGCTGAGTTTGGGGTGTCCTTTCTGTATTCTGGCAGTTTGTGGAGTTCTCTTTATTGTGGCTTTTCCTCGCTGTGTGTGGGTTTGTACAGGTGGCTTGTCAAGGTTTCTTGGTTAGGGAAGCTTGTGTAGGTGTTCTGGTGAGTGGAGCTGTATTTCTTCTCTCTCCTTTCAAAGACTTGGGTTGCTTTTCTGGGTGCCTGATGTCCTCTGCCGGCTTTCAGAAGTTGTTTTGTGGAATTTACTCGGCGTTTAAATGTTCTTTTGATGAATTTGTGGGGGAGAAAGTGTTCTCCCCGTCCTACTCCTCCGCCGTCTTAGCTCCTCTCTCCATCATTGTTTAGAGTTTTGAATAGCTCTACTGGAATTTCATCGCATCCAGTTTTATTAAGAGCAGTGCTTCCTAAGTCCCATTTGACTTTGTATACAGAATGTCTGGCTCTGGGTGACTGACCACACCATCGTAGTAATCGGTTCATTAAGATCTTTTATTGTACAGTACTTCTGTGTATTCTTTCTGTCTCTCCTTGATCTCTTCAGCATCTACCAGGTTTCTACCAATTCTGTCCTTTATTGTGCTCATCTTTGGGCAAAATGTTCCCTTGATATCTCCAGTTTTCCTGAAGAGATATCTAGTCTTTCCCCATTGGTTGTTTTCTTCCAGTTTTATGCACTGTTCATTGAAGAAGGCCTTCTTGTCTCTCCATGCTGTTCTTTGGAACTTTGCATTTAGTTGGGTATACCTTTCCCTTTCTCCCTTGCTTTGTGCTTCTCTTCTTTCTTCAGCTATTTGTAAAGCCTTCTCAGATAACCACTTTGCCTTCTCTTTTTTTTTCCTTTGGGATGGTTTTGTTCACTGTCTCCTGGACAATATTATGGACCTCTGTCCATAGTTCTTCAGGCGTGCTGTTGCCTAGAGCTAATCTCTTGAATCTATTCATTACCTCCACTTCATATTCATAGGGGATTTGATTTAAGTCGTACCTGGCTGGCCTAGTGGTTTTCCCTGCTCTCTTTAGTTTTAACCTGAATTTTGCTATGAGAAGTTGATGATCTGAGCCACAGTCAGCTCCATGTCTTGTTTTTGCTGACTGTATACAGCTTCTCCATCTTCAACTACAAAGAATGAAATCAGTTTGATTTTGGTATTGACTATTTGGTGATGTCCATGTGAAAGTCATCTCTTGTGTTGTTGAAAGAGAGTGTTTGCTATGACCACTGCATTCTCTTTGCAGAATTCAGTTCTCTGACCAGGGACCAAACCCATGCCCCCAGCACTGGAAGCTTAGAGGCTTCACCACAGGACCATCAGGGAAGTCCCAACAATGTCAGTTTTTTTAACCTAGCAGTCACCCTTCGAAGAATTTATCCTTCAATGGTGTTTGCTCAAAAGTTAAACATGCAAGTGAGTTTACTGTAGTGTTCTTTGAAACAGAAAAAAGCAAGGGAAAACTCACTATCTACTGGGGAATGTCCAAATAAGCCATGATACACAGGAACAATAAAACTAAGCATTTATTAAACATGAGATAAACCTGATGTCCTGATATGGTACAATGGCTAAGATAAAGTTATCAGTGGAAGTCCAAGTGCACTAGTGCACATGTATGTGTTATATGTGCGTGTGTACGTGGGTGTGTGCGTGTGTTATTTGTGGGTCTGTGTCATCTGCTTAAGCACAGACATCACATCCAACATATCAGAGATCACTTCTTGGGAGTGGGTTTGAGGTGAAGAGAAACATTAAGTAGGTACTTTACCTATTTCCTTACCAAAAAATAAATAAATAAATAAAATAGCAAAATTGACCCCTTGCGCTGCTTTATAAGTGTGTGTGTATCAGACGGAAAGCAAACACCAATGAACACACTCAGGGTCACCCTATCCCCATCTGGTCCCCAACTAAGCAACATCCTAAGCCAGTTGCTGTAGGTTCCTAATTCCTTACAAAACAGCTTTATCTGGACCTTGACAATGGTGGATATCTGTCTATAGCTTTGCACATAAGCTAGTCATTTGTGAAAACTGCTCTTTTCTGAGCATAAATGCATAGATTGCCACCTGTGTCTTTTCTTTACATACTTGTGGTACATGTAGTTTTTAAAAATTTGATGAGCTATCTTTTCAGAATCATAGTTCCCAAATATGTTTGCACATTGGAATCATGTGGAGAGCTTCAAAAATTGTTTCTGGGTTCTACCCCTCTAAAATCTTGGTTTCATAAGTCTAGCTAGGCAGAGCAGCAAGGTTTTTTTTTTTTTTTTTAATTCTCAAGAAATTCTAATATATAACCATGGTTGAGGGTCACTGTTCTAAAATTTAGACTCACTTGTAAAACTTAATGCCTTTTATTTTTTAAATAATACTTTTGTCTTGAAATCTTTTTAAAGTGCCTTTTGAGGGGCAAATTATTTACAAAAGTCATATATCATTTTATAGTTGCAGAAGAAGAGGGAATTCCCAGGCTGTCTAGTGGATAAGACTCTGCACTTCCAATGCAGGGGGCACAGGTTTGATCCCTGGTTGGAGAACTAAGATCCCACATGCTGTGCAGCACAAAGTAAAAAGATAAAAAGGAAAAGAAGAAAGAAAAATGTCATCTATGTAAAATATATAGTTAACCTGATTTTGAAAAGCAGATTTTTTTCAACACTGTGAAATAGATGACAATGAATTCATCATCTCTGTCTATCAGTGAAGAACTTGGAGCCCAGAGAGCTGATTCATTTCCACAAGCTCTACAACTCCTAAATGGCAGAGCTAGATTCAAACCTGGTCATCTTACCTTAGGTAAGATCCTAGAATCTTTGTAGTTATCTTAGGTAGTTATCTTAGGTCCTAGAATCTTTGTAGTTATCTCACTGCCAGCACCACAGGGCTAGGATCTGCCCATGAATGAGCTTTCTTGCTAAACAGTTGTAGGAAGCTGGGAAAAGCAAAAAAAAAAAAAAAAAAAAATCCGGTGGAAATACCTCTGGGTTAAGACTGACAAAATTTAGGCTTCAAACCTCACTCATCTACTCTCAGCTGTGTGACTGTCTCCTGACCTCTCTGGTCTCCAGCTTTTGTCAGCTTCCTCATTCAAATCTGCTTGACCTCCCCACTGTACTGCTCTATATGGAGCAGCCACTAGCCATGTCTGTCTATTATGACTGAATTTTTAGTTGGATTTAAATTTAAATTGTGTGGGTACACTCAGTCGTGTCCACCTCCTTGAGACCCCATGGACTGTACCCTGCTAGGCTCCTCTGTCCAGGGGATTTTCCAGACAAGCATACTAGATTGGGTTGCCATTTCCTCCTCCAGGGGATCTTCCTGGCCCAGGGTAACCCAAGTCTTTTGCGCCTCCTGTATTAGCAAGTGGATTCTTTCCTACTGTACCACCTTTAGATTAAAATTTACATAGCTAATATAACTACTGGGTCTATATTGGCAATGTGGCTCAGAGTGATTTTACAGGATGCTCCAACCACTCTGAGATTTGTTTCATAACAGGAAACATGTATTTGATGACACTGTGCTTATAAATAGTGTAAGAAGTAAGTCTGTCAGAGAAAGGCAGATATCGTATGATATCACTTAGATGTGGAATCTTAAAAAACAGATACAAACATTTAGAAAACGGAAAAGACTGAAAGACATAGGGAAAAAAACCTATGGTTACCAAAGGGGAAAGTGGAGCAGGGAGGGATAAATTAGGAGTTTGGGATTAACAGATACACTATACTATATATAAAAGAGATAAACAAGGACCTCCTATTTAACACAGGGAACTATATTCAATACCTTGTAATACCCTATAATGGAAAAGATCTGAAAAAATATATATCCATATATGTACATATAACTGAATCACTTTGCTGTACATTCAGAGCTAACACATTGTAAATCAACTATACTTCACTTAAAAGTAAATTGCTCGAGCACCATTACATACAGCATGAAGTAAAACCCATTCAGCACGGATTTCCAATCCAGCTACTCTATCTCTGCAGTTACAGTCCAGCGGTACCAACATAATCATCATGCGCGAAAAGACCATCATTTTTCTCATTCTCTTCCGTCTGCGTCCAAAGCCGGCCAGCATTCTCTTTTCGGGGATTCTGCCCATCCTTCAAGGCACAGCTGAATACACCTCAATTAAGAATTCCCCCCACCCCGACACTTCCACTGCTCACTCCTCAGCTTCCCAGTGAAATGACTCACTTCCTCTAGTGCTTCCAGCATCCATCTCATTACACAATGGTTAGTGATTCAGGTCTGATAGGGAGACAGAGACAGTTCAATGCAGTTGGGTCAGTGCTCTGATGGAGAGAGACCAGGAGGCCCTGGAGAAGGGACTATGGTAGCCAGGCTGGAGAGACTGGATCCTCTGAGAACAGATGTGAAGACAGGGTACGTGAACAAGAGCATTTATTAGGGGCAATGCCTGAGAGAGAAAACAGGATGGGGAGCTGGAAGTGGCTGAAAGGACTGTCAGACCACATGACAGACATGCCACGGATTTCAGAGCAGCATCTGGCCCTGAGCCAAAGGCGCCCTGTCATCAAAGAATTCGAGGTGCATTTACATTGATCATAGAATGTGACACACTAAGTAAAATACCTGTGATTAAGCACTGTACAAATCACAGTTGTTTTTATTGTAAACCTCCAGAAACGATTATAATGATGACATCAGGAGAACATCTCAGAGTTAAGAAGGAAAGCAACAGATGGAAATTAACCAATTACACTACAGATGTTGTTTTGGAAATTGAATAAGAGATGGCATGCAAAATGAAGGCTTTAGTTTTGCTATCAAAATCTCCTTCTAAGTGAATTTAGATCTTGGATTTGGTAACTGGTGAGTCTGTGAAACTCCTTTCCCCCTGGGTCTTCAACAGTGTATACAATCACACAATAAGAGTTGAGTAAGTACCTGCCATGTGCTTATTGGTGGGCTGGATGCTGCGGGAAATTAGGACTGTAAGAGGAGGCTTGTGCTGTGTAGGAGCACATTGAGGAGGTGAGACCACACTCATCAGTGACATAAAGATCAAGAAACAGGACTGGATATAACGTTGAGAGACAAAGCATCACCTGCTCAGACAAAAGAAATGGAGCCTGTCCTTAACCAGGAAACCAGGCAGGACATGCCATAAGACTGTGTGATGTCACTCTCATTAGGGATAAATATTTGAAAGACCTTAGAAATGACAAAAACAAAATAAAGATGGGAGTGAAGTCAGTGAGATGGAATGCATGCAAATCTACAATGAAAATGTTGTCATTAGTGGCTGAGTAGGATCTTCCTTGGGGTTTTGAACACCGAGCCCCAGCAGTCATCCAAGCTTCTAGAATAAAATCATGTTTCATTCTGAGTTTCTGAGCCATTGACCTGAGCTTTACTCACCATGTCCTTCAAGGTTCCCAGGTGAGGGGCAGTTTCTGTGCTCTTGCAGCCATAGATGGGTCTAATCGACACTCCCACCCCCAGCCCTGGCCTCAGATTCCCTTTGCAGGGAGAGGGAGGCTCCGGCTGAGTCATCCCAGTGATAAATGTTGTAGTCACTCTAGGGAGGTGTCCCTAGCTGCCCCTGCTGGAGGACAACCAAGTGAGTAACCCTGCCTGTGTCACGTGGTCCTGGAATGAGGCTGGCTCCTGATCATGCCAGGTCTGTGCAATGAGCGAGGCTGCTTACAACACACACACTGACCCTGACAGCTCCCTTGAGGAAACAGGAGGTTTGTCCGGGGGTCTCGCAGACTTAACAGTTGAAATTGCAGATGAAAGGCTCGTGAGCCAGTGAACAGGCAACCAAAGCTGATGCAAGTGAGTTCTTAGAGAAGAAAGTTCTTAGAGAAATATTGCCTGGGAACCTCTGGGAGGAGATTTCTGGGAATTATCTTCTGCTTTCTTGCACATTCCCTCACCCTTCACAACACAGCCCTTATGGCTGATACAAAAGCATCAGCAGTTTGCTTGCCCAGGGGAGAGAAAAGAGAAAAATTTCCAAGGTTCGGGATGATGGAAAGGCTAAAAGCCACCATCAGAATCAGAGTCTGGAAATCATGTGACCTAAACCTCCTCTCCTTGGAGTTGGCCACAGTGACTGGAGTTTTGGGGAGCCCATACAGCAGATCCAACCCAGACTTTGTGCAGTCTCACCCCAAGGAAATTTTATCCTAAGATCTTTGTATACTATGGGTGCAGTTTGAATATTTGCTCTGGGCTTTAGCAAGTCCTTCAACTTGATCGTCCATGTCATTAATTTGGGTCTCAACTGTGTACTCCAGTCCCCTAAATTCTCATATTCTCTTTCCCTCCCTTTCTTCTAGTCTCCTTCACATCTTCCTGTCTCTCCCTTCCCCTCTCCTTCTCTCTCGTTCCCTTTCCCAGATTGACGTCTGTCCCCTTTAAGCACTTTGTTTTATTACGGTCATGAGTTTCAGTGGCTAACTTGTCCTTTCTCTCTCTGTCTGCACCCTCTTCAGTGTCTGTTTAGAGGTCTGGGGTGCCTGCAGCAGCAATCCATCAGCAGATTGCAGAAGATACAGAGGCTCCCTACCCCAGGGGCTTGTCATGCAGCAGCCCATAGGTTGTCATTTCCAATCGGAAACCATTCTGTTTTCTGATGTCAGCGTAAAGGTCAGTGCTCCCTAGACTTCAAGTAGGGAGAACAGCATCCATGGCTTCTGAATCTGAGGATGGTGACAAATTGGAATAACTTGGATGTGTGTGTGTGTGTGTGCACACATGTGTGAGTGACTGTTTGACTTTCTAAACTCCTTTCTTCTTCAACCAATGCTTTTTTTCAGGATTTTTGTGGATAGGATGCTCTCCTCTATTCTGAGTAATAGCCAGGGACATCAGACAATGTGGAGTGGACTCTGCTCAGTTTACAGATGGGCAAATGGAACCTGAGACAATTCATTGAGACTCTCCCAGATGCTTGGTGGTAAAATAGGGTTCAGAGGTTAGTTCTGATCCTCCACCACCAGAGCCCCTTCTTCTAGAACAGATAAGATGTGCCAAGGTTTATACACGTAAATTGGTGCAGATAGAGGGCTTTGGGTCAGGAGCCAGGGAACCTAGATTCCAGACGCAGCTCAGCCTTCACCAGCTCTGGCATCAAACAAATCAACTCTTCCTTCTCTGAGCTTCAGCTTCAAAAATCGTCAAGTCATGAGCTTAGATGATTATGAAAGTGTCTCAAAACCATGCTGTTCCAAGAATCTGGATCCCTACAACTAAGGGAATGGTTTCAGAATGAACAAGATTCTGGTTCTTTCCATCTGGTTCAGCTATGGGATGGACTCGCAGCATTCAGCCCTGACAGTGCCCCTGGTGAACCACAGGGATCTTGTCCAGGTTGATCTCTCTGGAGATACAACATAAAGCAGCCTAATTGTGTTCTGCTTAAGTATGGCCAAGTAGCTCACAGTACCTCTTCACCTGGATTATGTAGGGAGATCTTCCGGAGTAAAGATCTCTTTGCCATTGAACTCAAAAAAAAAAAAAAAAAAGACTATCTAGGACGTTTATTTACTAGAGTTCCTTTACCTCAAGTTCTCAGGTGGCACAGTGGTAAAGAACCCACCTGCCAATGCAGGAGACTCAAGAGCTATGGGTTTAATCCCTGGGTCAGGAAGATCGCTTGGAGGAGGAAATGGCAACCCACTCCAATATTCTTCCCTGAGAATTCCATAGACTGTCAGGCTCCAGTCCATGGAGTCTCAAAGAGTCAGACATGCCTGAGCGGCTGAGCACACACTCACACCTGAAGTTCACCTATCTGGGCAAGTTACCTATGACCACTGATCAGAACATTGGCACAGATGAATTAACCAAATCAGCCCTTTGTCACCTACTCAAGTGAATAATTGTTCAGAGAAGATGGGACTCAGTGGGCTAGAAAGGCAAATGGCTAAAATGAAGACAGTGTCTAGGGAGATTCAGACAAGCTCATGATGGCAGTGAGGGTGACTAAAAGGAGTGTGGGCCAGTGGGGAGTAAAAGACGCATTGCTGATAATAAACATGATCTCTATGGCCAGGATGCTTCAGAGTTTGCGGTGTTTCAAAGAGAAGGAGGACTAGAAGTCTTGCACCTAAAGCAGAGGCCTGGAGATTACCTAGCTAGTGTTCTCGTCCCAGACAATAAATTACCTCTGTCATCTAGAAAATAAAACTATATCCTTTCCCATTTATTTCGTTCCCACTATGTACCAGGTATTGTTTCTAAACCTCGCAACAAGCCTGAAAAATAGGTATAATGGTCTCTATTTTATGTGGGAACCTGTGGCATAGAGGGGTTATCTGCCCGAGGCCACCTAGAGGGGCTCAGGTTTCTCTGACCCCATGACTGGCGTCTTCTGCCATAAGGCCCATCCATGTGAGTTTTACAGACTTCTAAGGAAGAGTGCTAAATAATGCGTTCCTTGGACTCTGCTGAGAGTCCATAGCACTGATACCAAGGAAGATCCTAGTGTTGGATCGAAAGCTCCCCTACATCCAGACCAAGTCTCCTTTCCTTCATTGAAGATACAATGTTTTTGCTATGCTTCCCCTTCATAAAGATAACATTCTCGGTCTTGATTTTGGGGAAATAAACTTTTGGCTTTAATGGATGGTACGGTGCTGTGATTCAAACTGTGCATTCTTGGGTGGATTTGGAAAGGATGCTCAAAGCCCTGCCTACCACGAAAGCCCATATATATATATTACACAGACACACACATATGTATGCATGTTTTGTTTGTTGTTGTTTTGTCATTAAGTCATGTCTGACTCCTTTGTAACCCCATGGACTGTAGCCTTCCAGGCTCCTCTGTCCACAGAATTTCCCAGTACTGGAGTGGGTCAATATTCCCTTCTCCACGGATCTTCCCAACCAAGGGATTGAACCTGTGTCTCCTTCATTGTCAGGCAAATTCTTTACCACCGAGTCACCTGGGAACCCCATATATATATATATATATGTATGTATATATGCATATATAACTGAATCACTTTGCTGTACAGCAGAAATTAACATTATAAATCTACCGTATTTCAATAAAAATGCAAACAAGATTTTTTAACCTAATAATCCAAAATAATTCAGGTTTAAAAGACTTTCCTCAGCAAAGTGTCTTCTACATGTTGTGTATCTGTGTTGGGACAGTCTGTTTTGGTCCAGACTGTGAAGGTTACATATAAAATCTCCAGGGTGTACTGTATTGTACTGTTGAGACCTTCTTTGCAGGTATTTTATGGTTGACAGGAAAAATGTTAGAACTTCCTATAGCTCTGACACTGGAAGGTTAAATCCAGACCACCATTTCACATGCTCAGAATGTGACAAATCCATCGAGAGTTCCAAGTTCCCCGCAAGCTATGTTCCCTAGGCACCTTTTCCTCCTGCCTCAGGGGACAGGTGATACCAGTTACTTTGTTATCTTCTCCTCACTCTCTTTTCATTCCCTTTAATTTGAGCTTTTTAGAAATTTAACCTTTTCCAATTTTTTTTTTTGCAATTTAACAGATAATAAGCAAAATTTACATACGCACAGTATACAGTACTATCTATAAAAGTTGAGAACTTTCCAATTAAGATATTTCTTGTTTTTTTTTTTTTTTTTTCGTCTTACGTTTAGATCTTTAATCCATTTTGAGTTTATTTATGTGTATGGTGTTAGCAAGTGTTCTAGTTTCATTCTTTTACAAGTGGTTGACCAGATTTCCCAGCACCACTTGTTAAAGAGATTGTCTTTAATCCATTGTATATTCTTGCCTCCTTAAAGTAGGCCTCCACCTCTACAGTAGTTTATAAGTTTAATTTATGGTCTCTCTTGTTAAATATTGCAGTTATAGGTTAGTTGGGCTCCCCCGGTAGCTCAGCGGTAAAGAATCTGCTTGCAGTGTAGGAGACGTGGGTTTGATCCCTGGGTCAGGAAGACCCCCTGGAGAAGGAAATGGCAACCCCTTGCTGTATTCTTGCCTGGGCAATCCCATGGACAGAGGAGCCTGGTGGGCTACAGTCCATGGGGTTGCAAGAGTTGGACACAACTTAGCAACTAAAGAACAACACAGATTAGTACTTTATAAGGGCAAATACAGGAAGATAGGTAGGTAGACTTTTCTTTTTTGGTGACAAACTGAAGAATTTTATTTCCAATTTTTAACAAAATGTGAGACTGTAAACATGCTTTCATCCATGCTGAAGTTAAAGATGGTTTGTCATTAAGCTTCACTTTTAACTTCAAATGTGACTCAAACCCAACCATATTATATTGAATGCAAGTGACAAACACTCCAATGATAAGGCAGAGAATGTCCCGACTTCATGCTGTTGAAAAGAAATGTAATTTTTTATTTTTTAAAATTTGTCCCACTCTCCTCCCCTTTCCCCCTTGGTAGTCATAAGTTTGTTTTCTGTGTCTCTGAATCTATTTGTTTTATAAGTTAGTTCATTTGTATACATTTTTTAGGATTCCATATATAAGTGATATCATGCGATATTTGACTTTCTCTGTCTGACTTACTTCACTTAGTAAGATAATCTCTAGGTCCATCCATGTTGCTGCAAATGATATTATTTCATTTTTTTTAAGGCTGAGTAATATTCCATTGTATATATGTACCACATCTTCTTTATCCATTCTGCTGTTGATGGTCATTTTGGTTGCTTCCATATCTTGCCTAAGAAAAACTCTTTCTCCTGTGTCCTCCTATAATTATTATTTTTTTAATGAGGAGCCCATAGACTGCCTCTCACTCTAGAGATTTACAACATTGTGCTAGATATGGCTATTGCCCGAAAAAGGTTATCATGTAGGAAACACCCCATCCTGGAAAATGGACCAGATACCAGCACCCAAAACTCTGAAAACCTAAAAACCAAAGACAATGCTTTGGAATTTCCCTCCTCCTCTCTCCCCACACCCCAGATTCTTTTTAAGTGGTAAGATCGCTCTAAAATGGATTTCAAAAAATTTTTAAATGATTGCTTGCAATATTTGAAATCTACTCAATTAAATGAATCCAAAATATAAAGCTAAAAGAAATGTTTCTCTTTTGTTCAGTAAGTATGAGGGGGAGATAAGGCAATGTACTTAGAGAGTCAGTATCATGAACTTGGCCCTATTTTGAAGGTCCCAACTAAAATATATTCAAAATATGCTTGCAATTTTCCCCTAAAGTTCAAGGAAGAATAGAAAAATCTGTGGTCCTATTTTGGTTTGTTTTCCGGGGAAAAATGAGACAGAGAACAGATGATAGAATCCATATTAACTTAAGGAGGATATTCTGCAAATATATCTCCCTACTGTTATCACTCACCCCACCCCATTCCAAGACATATTCCAACACATTTGAATCTCCACCTTTTTAAACTAATACTGCATGGAGCTTTTTATTTTCATAAACATAGTTTTTACTTTAGTCAACTCATAACCATTCCTAAATGAGGAAAGGATAATTTTTTTTTCCTATCTAAAGCCCAGACTTTCAAGAAATAAAATTACAAAAATTCCTTTTATCCATTGTAACCTGGTCAACAAATAATCAGTATTCAGTGGAGCAGGCCACAGTCGGCTTTCTTGCAATAAAACTGCCTAGATAATCATCATTCAATTACTTATGGAACACTTACTTTGCATCCAGCATGAGCTGGAGACAACATAACAAAGTAGATGGATGAACTATGAATCCCACAGATCTGGGTTTGGTTTCCAGCTGTGCAGTTTACTAGCAGTCTTACATTGGCCAAGGTTACTTAGATTTTATGAACTTAAGTTTCTTCCTTTGTAAAATATATATATTAAAATAGATGTATTAATAACTATCATAACTTGTAAGGATTCAATTAAATAAATGAATATATGTAAAGCTCTTTGCCCAATGCCTGGCACATAAAAAGTGTTCAATAATTGTCAGCTATTACTGTAATAAGAATGAAATGAGGTTCAAGGAATGAGAAAATACCTTCCAACCTTAAAGATATCTTTTCATATTTCAGGAGTCAAAACTAACAGCATGATAAACACTGAAGGGTAGTATTGAAACAAATGCTAAATTTTTTGATTCAGTCTGTATAGGTTATGGAATTTGTCGATGGCATTTGTGTATCTATGCATACCAACGTTTAGTTAAAATATGGCATCTTTTGTGGACATTAAATGTGAAATTAAATGAATTACATTTATTATAAATTAAGTTAAATTTGTAAAATTTATTACAAATTAATTAAAAATACTCCATGTACTTTTCATTTTGATTCAAGTATTTCCAAATATTGAGACATCTAACAAAGGAAAAAGGGCTGTTCTTTCCTGTGTAATTTGAGGATACATGTTGGTTTCATATTGAGGGCATTTCCAAGTTGATGAACTAAAGGTATCTCCTTTGCACAGTTCTCTTGTGGGCCTGAAATTATTGCTATGCTGTTGGTCACAGCTCCCAAGAATGGGTCACAGATAAGAGGCAAAACTATAAGCCAGGCCACAACCCATAAGTGAACACACATCCCTAAATTTAGACTTTCTTTCCTAAGTGAGTTTTTGTTGGGTGAGGGTTCAGGAAACATATCCATCAAATGTTGTTCTAAGCACAATGTCACTCTCCCCATAATTTCAGAGTAAACAAACTTCAATGAATGGCAGGCATAAAATATTGTAGACAAGGACAAGGCTATTAAGAGTCTCTTATAGAACCTTTGAGTACTCACCATGGAAATAATTCATGGTGGGCCCTGCTTGACAGGGAGGTCACTGCCTTGAGGCACGGGACCCAAGTGTAGGATAAAGCACAGTGATTGTGGCATGGTCAGGCTTTGACATTGGACTTTTCCTCAAGGACTGCAGCTGCCCTCTATTGCCCCACCCTATCAGCAGGCTCTGGATTAAGACACAGGCATTCAACATTGTCTCCAGGAAGAAATTTAGAATCAGGGATTCTTGGGGTTATGGGGGGCCTTAAAAGACCATCTGATTCAGGGAGCTTCTGAAGCTTGAGTCCCTTCTGATCCGTTTTCCCAAATAGTTGATCAGCTATTGTGTAACAACAGCTGCTAATGGGGAACTGGTCCCTTTATAGATGTAGATTTCTCTCTCAGGACTATTCTAACAAGTATTGATCTGCATCTAGATTGGAAAGTCCTTGAGGAGTGATTGTGCCTGATTTTTTAAAAATTTATTTATTTTAATAGGAGGCTAATTACTTTACAATATTGTAGTGGTTTTTGCCATACATTGACATGAATCAGCCATAGGTGTACCTGTGTTCCCCATCCTGAACCATCCTCCCACTTCCCTCTCCATCCCATCCCTCAGCGTCATCCCAGTGTACGGGCCCTGAGCGACCTGCCTCATGCATCAAACCTGGACTGGCGATCTATTTCACATATGGTAATATACATGTTTCAATGTTATTCTCTCACATCATCCCACCCTCGCCTTCTCCCAAAGTCCAAAAGTCTGTTCTTTACATCTGTGTCTTTTTTGCTGTCTCACATATAGGATCATTACTATCTTTCTAAATTCCATATATATGCATTAATATACTGTATTGGTGTTTTTCTTTCTGACTTATTTTGCTCTGTATAATAGGCTCCAGTTTCATCTACCTCATGAGAACTGATGCAAATGCATTATTTTAATAGCTGAGTAATATTCCATTATGTATATGTACCACAGCTTTCTTATCCATTCGTCTGCCGATGGACATCTAGGCTGCTTCCGTGTCCTAACTATTGTAAACAGTGCTGCGATGAACATTGGGGTACATGTGTCTCTTTCAGTGCTTGATTTTACCTTTGTAAACACAGCACCTAGTACAGAAACTAGCATATAGTAAGGGCTTGTTGAATAATAATATAATATTAATAATTATTATTATGTTGTTATGTTATTAAGTGCTCAGTATATGCAAGATCTTATATTAGTCATTTTCTCTGCTTTGCCTCATTTAATCCTAAAAACAGCATTCTGTGATAAGTATTCTTTTTATCTCTATTTGTTTCAGAGTAAAAAAATACGACTCAGAGAGTCTAAGTAAATTGCCTAAGGTTGAACCTCTAGTTGATGACAAAGTAAGGATTTGATACAAATACGTAGCTCCGAGCTTGAGTTTGTGTCATTGCTATTTTGGATCAACAAATAAGCGAATGAGAAAAAAATCAGTAGACTTGTAACTTCTGCCATTGATCTTAAATCTCCACTTGTTGCTGGTCAAATCCCTTTTTCATATGACTTGAGCCGTGTTTAAAGACCGCCTCAAGTTGTTTTTACCTCTTGTTCTTCCTCTGTCTTTGTATTTTTCATGCTCTATATCCCTGTTTGTATGTTCCTCATATGGGTAGCTTCAAGTCCCTTTGTCCTCTGACTCTCTTTTAAGGATTCACGTAATGAATTTTTTTATTAATTTATTTTGTATTGAAGGATAATTGCTTTGCAGAATTTTGCTGTTTTCTGTCAAACCTCAACATGAATCAGCCATAGGTATACATATATCCCCTTCCTTTTGAAGCTTCCTCCCATCTCCCTTCCCATCCCTCTCACCCCTCTAGGTTGATATCGAGGCTCTGTTTGAGTTTCCTGAGCCATACAGCAAATTCCTGTTGACTATCTATTTTATATATGGTAATGTAAGTTTCCATGTCACCCTTTCCATACATCTCACCCTCCCCTGCCAGTTCTAATGAGGTGGATGAACCTAGAACCTATTACACAGAATGAAGTGAGTCAGAAAGAGAAAGATAAATACCACATTCTAACACATTTATATGGAATCTAAAAAAATGGTACTGAACAATTTACTTACAGGGCAACAATGGAGAAACAGACATAGAGAATAGACTTATGAAATTAAAAAAAATTATTTCATAGTTATTAACATTCACCTTTTACCTGGTCAAATTCTGAAACTGCTGTACTTCCTCCCATTTGGTGGGGTTCCTCCTGATGGGCTCTTTTGGTGAGCCAAGCTTCTTCCAAGGCACGTCCTGAGTGGGATGGGGTAGTGTTTGCATTGCAAAGCCATCTTCCAACTTCTCACTGACTACTTAATAACCCACATGCCCCATCATACTACCTGGAGACTCTGGGTAATACAGTTCTGCCCCGTTACCCATCAGCACATAGATCTGCCTTCTCTGTAGTTGCTGCAGTAGGAATCTTAGTGCATTCTTCCTCACCTCAAGGCCTTGGACCCATCAGCATGGATCCTCATGGATTATGAATCTAATTGAAGTAAAGCATCTAAATTCTCCTTCATGCTATCTAGGTTATATCTATATATGTATCTGAGACTCTTGAGAGTCTCTTGGACTGCAAGGAGATCCAACCAGTCCATTCTGAAGGAGATCAGCCCTGGGATTTCTTTGGAGGGAATGATGCTGAAGCTGAAACTCCAGTACTTTGGCCACCTCATGCGAAGAGTTGACTCATTGGAAAAGACTCTGATGCTGGGAGGGATTGGTGGCAAGAGGAGAAGGGGACGACAGAGGATGAGATGGCTGGATGGCATCACTGACTCGATGGACGTGAGTCTAAGTGAACTCCGGGAGTTGGTGATGGACAGGGAGGCCTGGCGTGCTGCGATTCATGGGGTCGAAAAGAGTCGGACACGACTGAACGACTGATCTGATCTGATCTGATCTTCATCTGTATCAGTCATCTCATGGGGTACTCCGAACAGCCCCTGCTAAGATTTGATGAAAACACCCTAACTCAGCCACAGGACTTAGAAAGGAGATGCAACCCATCAGTGACAGATCAAGAGCCAGAAAAAGGACTCCAGATTTCTGATCTCCAGTCTAGGGTTCTTGCAAGTGGCAGGATGCAGCTTTCTAGTCCAGATGTCTCAAAAGTTACTTCCTACTTCCAGTCCTGAAGGTTTCTCAGTTGCTGTGATTTAACATGAAGGAGCTCTGAGAGCAAAGTTATAAATAAGACTCATGTTAACCCTAGGAGGAAGGAGATAAGGTGATCCGCCAAACTGCCATTCTTCATGAGACCCCAAGTAGACCATCACTTCTCAGTAGCCCCTGGTTTCTCTTATTCAACCTTATTCAACTCTCTCTCTCTGTTGTTGTTGTTGTTTGTTTGTTTGTTAAAGAGAGCTAGGGAATAGGCTATTTTATGTACTTATTTTTGGCTGTCTCCAAGGCACGTGAGCTCTCGGTTCCCCAACCAGGTACTGAACCTGCACCCTCTGCCTCAGAAGCATGGAGTCTTAATCAGTGTACCTTAGGGAAGACCCCTCTACCTCTTCTTTTTGCATAGGTGCTGGAGTAGAGGTAATTAGGGCAGTGGTAACACCTGTGCTCCTGTATCTGAATTAGTACATTGTCATCTTGCCATCCCTCTCCCTCTAAATCTCTTATGCAGTGAAAAAGATTCATGTTTTGAGAAAACACAACTCTGTGACTCCACAAAAGAAGCAAATATTCTAGTGAAAATTAACTAGGATGGAAAACACCTTAATTGTTTATAATAACATTCCCCTATAAAAACCTCATCCATACGATGTGCTCAGTTGCTTCAGTCGTGTCTGACTCTTTGTGACCCCATGGACTGTAGTCCACTAGACTCCTCTGTCCATAGGATTTTCCATGCAAAGATACTGGAGTGGGTCGCCATTTCCTCCTCCAGGATCCATATGGTAGGCACTGAAAACTTAGGTGCAGATCAAAGTCAGGCAAGTGAGTCAGTGAGTGAAACAGACCAGGAATAAGATGAATGCAGAAGGGTGAAGACGGTGCCACATTGCAAGACTCAAGCCACATCACAGGGGGCAACTGTTCACTCCAGCTAAGTGTGGTTGCCAGACCGTCTGACTTGTCGAAAGAAGCCAGACATCTAGGTTTTATGTAAATTATTAAACATCTGCAACTAGTTTAATTAAAACAAAAAAAGACATGATGTGGGACATGTGTGTCTCATTCTGCAACCTCTTCAGCACAGAAGAGGAGGACTTCATATTAGCATATGAAGCATAAGCTAAAATTGCATCATAGAGAAGAACTGGAGCCAAGACTGTTGAAGTACTTTGCCCGATGACACAATGGGCTCATGGCAGAGTTGGATTTCATCTAAACCCAGAGCCAAGCTCTTCCTGTTGGATCATACTGCCTCCCATACCAAGAAACAAGAGGGTGTCAACCAACCAAATGGAGTTTTGACACATGGATCCTTTGACAGCATGTCCACAAGTGACCACCTCGCCGAAATCCCTTTTCCTCTCTGGATCTCAATGTCCTCATTTGCTAAGTGAAGCACCAGGACTAGAAGACAGCGAAAACTTCTGCATCTAGACTGCAAGCCGTGAGCTGAACCTTTGCCTGCTTTGTAAGGTGTGACATCCCATGGCATATAGAAGACCCTCAATAAGCACTTCTCGGTTGAGTGAAAAATCTTTAAAAATGCATGACGAAATACCTCCAGTGTCTAAAAGAAAGGTTACTCCATTCATTCATTCAGTTCACAAAGAGGTATTGAGAATCTACCATGGATGTATTAATGTTTTATTCACTCCATGAAACTACATAAATGAATCACTCCTACATTGTTGCCATTCACTTGCTTGGTTGTGTCCAACTCTTTGTGACCCCATGGACTGCAGCACACCAGGCTTTCCTGTCTTTCACTATCTTCTGGAGTTTGCTCAAACTCAAGTCCATTGAGTTGGTGATGCCATCCAACCATCTAATCCTGTCACCCCCTTCTCCTTCTGCCCTCAGTCTTTTCTAGCATCAGGGTCTTTTCCAATGAGTCAGTTCTTCACATCAAGGGGCCAAAGTATTAGAGCTTCAGCTTCAGCTTCAACTCCTACATAATGAGAGTAATAATGATAAGAACTAAGTTTTGCAATGCTTTTATGCACATAATACTGTTCTGAGTGTGTTGTATGTAGCAATTTATTTAATCCTACAATCTTATAGGAATGCATATATGATTCTTATCCTCACTTTACAGATGAAAAAGCTGCAGTGCAGAGAAGTTAGGAAATCTGCCTAAGGCCACACAACTAGTTTGGCAGTGCCAGATTTTAACCCAGACTCTTTGGCTCCATGGCCCACACCCTTAACTACAGTACTACACACTTGTTGAAGAAAAGCAGAATTTATCAATTCCTACTCCTTTTTATGTACTGACTTAGCTAGATACTTCTGCCAAACATTAACTGTTTACTCCTTACAACAATCCCATAGGTTGATACTTTTATCACCATCTTTTTATCAAAAACTGTCAACAATGTTCTCAACACCACCCAGCTAGTGAATTCTAACATGAGCTAGAAATGACAAGGGCTGCAGGAGAGGGGAAATGAGATGCTGAAGGAGTTCATGGGAGGGAGATAATGTGTCCAGATGAGGGGTTCATAGCCCATTGTACACCCTCATTGTCATCACCTTTGGCTCTCTGTTGCTTTGACCCATAGGTAGAGTCACTGCTGAGGACTTAATTTTCCCTTGGCTGCCCAGAGGGCAGTAGTGGTCAGTTTTGGAAGCTCAAGCTCTTTCTTTATGCTCCTAGTAGATTATCTAGGTCAGATTCAAAATCGTTCATCAATGGTTCTTTGCAGAATTATCTGATATTTCAGTTACATGCAGCAGTGCTTTATTTCCTAATGCAAAAGTAGCTTTTCTCTGAAGACATACTTCTAGAGAGCTGAAGGCCTGCATCTTCCTCATGGGAGAGGAGGTATTCAGGGAAGATTAGTAGAGAGGAAGAGGCCTCAGAGCAGGGAAGACATCCAGTCCACCATTGTTTGGCAGGTGAATGCATATAGCCCCAGAGCAGGGCCTGGGTTATGTGGTCTTCCAGGCAGACAGTAACCCACAGTGGCAGGGTTGTCTCTCAGGATTAAGCTTTTGAGTGTACCCTGAAGCTGTGGCCTGGGATGGGGGGTGCCCTTAGTTAATAAATGAAGCAGAAAGCATTGCTCTCTGTGTTCTTTTGACAATGTGGTTTGGTTGATTTTCCAGGAATAAATAAATCCAAAGGGCTACCCAAATCCATACCCAAGCTGTTATCTCAGTCCTAGAGAAAACTAAATGCAGAAGGCATTGTGTCTAAACATTGACCAGATGTGTGAAAAACTTATTTTAATAAAAGACACTGTGACTCACTGAACAGTAATGCCTGGGTCCTGCTGTTTTAAATTACCTTTTGATGGTTTAAAGAATCCATGTGTTGTTCTAGTGGGAAGACCACATTGGAATGTTGGAATCTGAGTTCATAGTATCATTTTTTAGACAGCACTTCTCTACTCAAAGACCACCACTCAGGGGCTTAGGGACTGAGAGCGAATTTTCACAGGACACCCTGTGTCCCCAGTTCTGGTCTTTAATTGCAGTCTCCTGCATGTCTTATGCTTTCTGTGCACTTCCCAGGACTCTGGTCATCCCTGTGTCCCCACTTCCAGGTTAGCCTTCTTACAAGTCTCCCTGCTTGCCGTCTCATTGTCACTTCAATAATGTTGTTCAGTCGCTAAGTTGTGTCTGACTCTTTGCGACCCTGTGGACTGCAGCATGCCACACTTGCCCGTCTTTCACTCTCTCTTGGTGTTTGCTCAAACTCATGGTCACACAAATGCTACTACACAAATCCTTCCTTCCTGCCTTCCTACTTTGCATATACCTTTTCATTCTCTCTTCCTTTCACTCCCCACCCCCTTTCTTACTGATAGATGCCTAAACCCTGTGCCATGTTGGATAATCCACTGAAGTTCTAAAAAATGAGGAAGACTGAGTCTCTGCACCCAAAGGCTTACAGAGAACTGGGAGAAGAAAGACATATGTAATGATGAATGTTTATATCCTGTACAAATTCATATGTTGAATCCTAACCACCAAGGTGATGGTTTCTGGAGATGGGGGCCTTTGGAAGATGATTGGGTCATGAGAGCAGAACTCAAATGAAAGGTATTAGTGCCCTTGTAATAGAGACCCCAGAGAGATCATTCATCCTTTCCATTATGTGAGGTTATAGCAGAAGACAGACATCTATGAGGCAGGAAATTGATCCTCACTAGATACCAGATCTGCTGATGTCTTGATCTTGGACTTCTCAACGTCCAGAATGATAAGAAATACATGTTTGTTGGTTTAAGCCATCTAGTGTATGGTATTTTTGTTATAGCAGCACAAATGGACAAGACAGCATGCAAATCATTAAGTGCAGTACAAACATTGCAAAATCTTTACAGAAATGTATAGAAGATTCAAATGGAAAAACCCAAAGAAGATAGTGGCCAGCTATACTTAGAGTAGGTGGCCATGGAAGGCTTTATAGAGGAGAAGGGATTTGAGTTAAGTCTTTAAAAGATAGGTGTTTCTGAGAGAGAAGACAGAATACATTCCATGCAGATGAGGGCCTGAGATTTAAAGTGACCTGTCCTTTAAAAGTATTTGAGTATAAGGTGGTGAGAGACAGGGCTAGAGTTAGGGCAGGCTAGATTACATAGGGTGGTATATACCACAATAAGATCTATATATTTAGGCATCAGGGAGCCAGGGACAGATTTGAAAAGGGAAGAAATAGATTTGGATTTTCCTTTTGAAAGACCAGTATGATCATAGGGTGGAGGATAATTGAAAGAAACAAGACTGATAGTGAATTAAAGTTGTTAGGATCCCAGTGGACTATGGGAGAAAAGATTTAAGTCCTGAATTAAGAAAGTAGCAATTTTTCGGAGAAGGCAATGGCACCCCACTCCAGTACTCTTGCCTGGAAAATCCCATGGGCTGAGGAGCCTGGTGGGCTGCAGTCCATGGGATCGCTAAGAGTCAGACACGACTGAGCGACTTCATTTTCACTTTTCACTTTCACGCATTGGAGAATGAAATGGCAACCCACTCCAGTGTTCTTGCCTGGAGAACCCCAGGGACGGGGGAGGCTGGTGGGCTGCCGTCTATGGGGTCAAACAGAGTCGGACACGACTGAAGCAACTTAGCAGCAGCAGCAATGAATTTGGAGGGAAGAGCTAGATAGGAAAAGTGAAGAAAAATGGAACCAACAGAACCTGAGCAGTGACTAGAATAGATGCATAGAAGAAAGAGAAACGAGATCAACTCCAAGTTAATGAATGACACCAATATCCACATGGCCACGGGAGGTAAGAAAAACAGAGGAGCAGATCAAAGGAAGTAGAATCAGGGATAGATTATATCTGAGGACCACCGGAAACACTGAGGCAGACACATTCAGTGGTCAATCATCAACACAGACAAGATGTTTGGGTAAGCTTTGATCTCTAGCTACAGACTGAGAGACGTGATCCAATTGCTGCATTTAAATGTTGAGAATGTGTGAGATCCCTGTGAAGAGTACAAAGAAGTAAAAAAAAAAAAAGGCCAAAGACAACTTAAGCGATGTCAGCATTTAAGAGCTAAGTCAAGAAAGAGAAATCTGCAAAAAAGACTGGGAGGAAACTAAAAATGAACTCTGTCAGGGAAGTGAACGAGTGTTTTAATAATGACAGAATGGTCAGAAGTATTACAAAACTGAGAAACCACAAGAAATGAAGGTAGATTTTTCATACCCTCTGCATATATCACTTTTCAATCAGTTAGGGTCTTTTATGATTGATGTCAATTTCATTACCCAAAAGTGTTCCCCACTTCTTGATATGGGTTTCTTCAAAGGGACCAAATTCCTGCAGTCTTACCTTCCCCACTTCTGATCAAGCTCCAATCTTCATTCAAAGCCTGCTCAGTGATTAACTCCTCCTTGAAATTACCCACGACTATGATTTCTGCCTCTAAGAACATTGGCTATGGTAGTTCACTCTCCCAGCAGGCAGGACAATCTTTGATATTAAGTTCTTTAAGCTTTGTACCTCCAGCGACCAAGCCAAGAAACTCCCATTATCAGTTAATGTCTGACCAACACATTCCAGTACATGACATGTTTCTACACTTGCTTCCTCCTTGAGTCCTCACAGTACCTCCATCAGGTCAGAATTAACATCATTTCACTTGATATTTCAGGAGACCAAGTTCAGATAAGGCATATATCATTCAATGTGTGTGTGTATGTGTGCTCAGTCATGTTCGCCTCTTTGTGATCCCATTGACTGTGGCCCACCAGGCTCCTCTGTTCATGGGATTTTTCAGGCAAGAATACTGGAGCTTGTTGCCATTTCCATCCCATTGACTGTGGCCCACCAGGCTCCTCTGTTCATGGGATTTTTCAGGCAAGAATACTGGAGCTTGTTGCCATTTACTCCTCCAGGGAAAATTTCCTGACTCAGGGATTGAAGCCAAGTCTCCTTGTCTCCTGCATTGGCAGAAGGATTCTTTACTACTGAGCAAGTGAGGAACACCATATCACTCAATAGTCTTAATAAATAATAATCTTAATATATACTGATGATGATAAAAAAACTATTTCTTCTTTGTAGCATGTGCTAAAACTTTTAAACTGAGAAGATATATTCATTTTCTATTGCTGCTATCACAAATTGGTACAAAGCTGGTGGCTTACAACAAATTTATTATCTTAAAATTCTTAGATTAGAAACCCAAGGTGGGTGTCCCAGCTGAAATCAAGGTGTAGACAGGGCTGCCCTTCTTTCTGGAGACTCTGGTGGAGGATCTGTTTTTGTTTTGTTTTGTTTTATCTTTTTCCTTTTCAAGTTTCTGGAGGCCACTCCTTGGGTCATGGCCCTCTTCCTCCATATTCAAAGCCAGTGATGTCACATCTTTCTGACTTGTCTTCCATAGTCTCAGCTCTCCCTGATCATAGATGGGAAAGATTCTCTGCTTTCAAGAACCAATGTGATTTGTTTTCATTTCAGTTCAGTTCAGTTGCTCAGTCGTGTCCAACTCTTTGCGACCCCATGAACCGCAGCATGCCAGGCCTCCCTGTCTATCACCAACTCCCAGAGTCCACCCACACTCACGTGCATAGAGTCGGTGATGCCATGCAACCATCTCATCCTCTGTCGTCCCCTTCTACTCATGCCCTCAATCTTTCCCAGCATCAGGGTCTTTTCAAATGAGTCAGCTCTTTGCATAAGATGGCCAAAGTATTGGAGCTTCAGCTTCAACATCAGTCCTTCCAATAAACACCCAGAACTGATCTCCTCTGGGATGGACTGGTTGGATCTCCTTGCAGTCCAAGGGACTCTCAAGAGTCTTCTCCAACATCACAGTTCAAAAGCATCAATTCTTCGGTGCTCAGCTTTCTTTATAGTCCAACTCTCACATCCACACATGACCACCGGAAAAACCATAGCCTTGACTAGATGGACCTTTGTTGGCAAAGTAATGTCTACGCTTTTTAATATACTGCCTAGGTTGGTCATAACTTTCCTTTCAAGGAGTAAGCGTCTTTTAATTTCATGGCTGCAATCACCATCTACAGTGATTTTGGAGTCCAGAAAAATAAAATCAGCCACTATTTCCACTGTTTCCCCATCTATTTGCCATGAAGTTATGGTACCAGATGCCATGATCTTAGTTTTCTGAATGTTGAGTTTTAAGCCAACTTTTCACTCTCCTCTTTCACTTTCATCAAGAGGCTCTTTAGTTCTTCTTCACTTTCTGCCTTAAGGGTGGTGTCATCTGCATATCTGAGGTTATTGATATTTCTTCTGGCAATCTTGATTCCAGCTTGTACTTCCTCCAGCCCAGCGTTTCTCATGATGTACTCTGCATATAAGTTAAATAAGCAGGGTGACAATATACAGCCTTGAAGTACTCCTTTTCCTATTTGGAACCAGTCTGTTGTTCCATGTCCAGTTCTAACTGTTGCTTCCTGACCTGCATACAAGTTTCTCAAGAGGCAGGTCAGGTAGTCTGGTATGCCCATCTCTTTCAGAATTTTGTTTTATTGGAGTATAATTGCTTTACAATGTTGTGTTAGTTTCTGCTGTACAACAGAATGAATCAACTGTATGTGTACATATATCCCCTCCTTCTTGGATCTCCCTCTCCCCCCGCATCCCCTCCCCCACCACAGAGCACCAAACTGAGCTCCCTGTGTTATACGGCAGCTTTCCGCTAGCTATTTGTTCACACGTGGTAGCATATACTGGAGAAGGAAATGGCAACCCACTCCAGTGTTCTTGCCTGAAGAATCCCTGGGACGGCGGAGCCTGGTGGGCTGCCTGCCATCTATGGGGTCACACAGAGTCAGACATGACTGAAGTGACTTAGCAGCATATACATGTCAATCCTAATCTCCCAATTCATCCCACCCTCCCCTTCTCCCTGTGTCCACAAGTCTGTTCTTTATGTCTGTGTTTCTATCCCTACCCTGAAAATAGGTTCATTTCTAACATCTTTTTAGATTCTATATAGGGGCTTCCCTGATGGCTCAGAGGATAAAGAATCTGCCTGCAATGTGGGAGACCTGGGTTCAATCCCTGGGTTGAAAAGATCTGCTGGAGAAGGGAATAGCAACCAACTCCAGTATTCTTGCCTGAATTCCATAGACAGAGGCTACAGTCCATGGGGTCACAAAGAGTTGGACATGACTGAGTGGCTTTCACTTTCATATGAGTTAATACACAAAATTTGTTTTTCTCTTTCTGACTTACTTAACTCTCTATGACAGATGTTGGCTTAAATAAAGAATCCTTTGCTTTTTTTTTTTAATTAAAAAACAAAAACTACAAGGTGATTAGATTAGGTTCACCTGGGTAATGCAGTATTCGCTCCCATCTCAACTTCCTAACTTGATTGCATCTGCAAAGTCCCCTTTTCCACATCAGGTAAAATATTCAAAGGTGCCAGGAATTAGGATAATGGCCATCTTTGGGAGACCATTATTCTGTCTACCACAGAAGACTTTTCCTGATCTTTATTTAGTTCTTAGAATATGGAGAAAGTGGAAAACAAAATGATGTCACTTTCTCCAGTGTCTTAGGAACTTTATATTTGGGAGTGAAATATTTTTTATATTTTATAGAGATGTTTATAAACTACCATGAAAGTGGGAGCCAGTGAGGATATTGTGCTCTCAAATCTATGTACCAGTCAGGATATGTGGCGTAAGTGCCATGGATATTTACAAATATCTTTACAACTATTAGCTTGCCCAGCAAAACTATTTTTAAGGGCCACACATAAATCTCAAGCACAGAAGGTCCCAGATAGAATGTATCATAACCTGGTCCTTTTTTCTTGCTCAGTTCCTAAATCCCAGATAATGGTATCATCATTCATTCCATCCTCTAAACACTATAATTAATCTTAGTTCCCCTTTTCCCTTCATTTCAACACAGCCAATGGATCAATAAATTTTGTTGTTTCTACCTTAGGTCTGTGTCTAGAATTTGGTCTTTCCTCTTGTCAACTTAAAAGATAGTCACAACCTAAAAGTTGCGAGTTATGTTTTATTTGGTGGGAATTTTTAGGGCTTCAGGCCCAGGAGGCAGCATTTCAAGTAGCAAATTCTCTGAGGAGGAAAATGTGGGGAGCCAGGTTACATAGAAGTTTTACAACAAAGGGTAAGTAATCTGAATGTCATAAGATTGCTCTCTATTAAAGAAAACCATTTAACACTTCTCTATATACAGGGAGATTCAAGAATCTGGGCTTACTGAAATCATTCCTTTGGTATGTACCTCATCTATCTGGGGCCATTATCCTGTGTTTTCACATCCTGATTTTCCTCAGAGCTCATCCTAGGTAGTGGCTGTTGTCTGAAGGCCACTAGATCCATTCAGTTCATTTCAGTTGCTCAGTCTTGTCCGACTATTTGCGACCCCATGGACTGCAGCATGCCAGGCTTCCCTGTCCGTCACCATCTCCCAGAGTTTGCTCCTACTCATGTCCATCGAGTCAGTGATGCCATCCAACCATCTCGCCCTCTGTCGTCCCCTTCTCTGCCTGCCTTGAGTCTTTCCCAGCATCAGGGTTTTTTTTTTTTTTTTTTTCCAATGAGTCAGTTCTTCATATCAGGTGGCCAAAGTATTGGAGCTTTAGCTTTAGCTTCAGCATCAGTCCTTCCAAAGAATATTCAGGACTGATTTCCTTTAGGATTGACTGGTTTGATCTCCTTGCAGTCCAAGGGACTCTCAAGAGTCTTCTCCAACACCACAGTTCAAAAGCATCAGTTCTTTGGCACTCAACTTTGTTTATGGTCCAACTTTCACATCCATACATGACTACTGGAAAAACCATAGCTTTGACTAGATGGAGATGGAAGGTATTATTTCCTTCCTGAGTTCCCTTAGGGCTCACCAGCTTATCATACACTGTGATTGCAATCAATGATGACTGTGACATCCCTTGTTTACTGATATGGTAAGTAATATTCCATTTATCATAAACAATGGACCAAAAAACCTGTTGTTTCTACCTTATGTCTGTGTCTAGAATTTGGTATTCTCTCATTGCTGGTTTAAAAAAAATTATTATTACAGCTTCTCCATCTTATATATGTATTATTTCGATAGAATTCCTGACATTTCTCTTTACCAGCTTCCCTCCTTTTAAGCCCAGTCTTCATTGTTTAAGACTGTGTTGCCAAAATTAACTTTCAAAACAAAGAAAACAAATTTGATTATGTCTTCCTACTTTGGGAGATCCTCCCTGATGTCCTCACCACCTACACAAAATGTCTAAGGAAACCATGAAAAAGATGTTTCAAAGCAAATGGGAAATAGCTCCTCTCTCCTCTCCTTTCAACCTCTGTATCTGTCATAAGGACTATGTGACCATATCCCCTACAGATTTTTATATTTTTGTGAGAAGACAAGCTGTCTCATAATGGTAAGTCTAATACTTGCACAAATATGTCATTTTCTCCTGCTGCTGCTAAGTCGCTTCAGTCGTGTCCGACTCTGTGCGACCCCATAGACTGCAGCCCACCAGGCTTCCCCGTCCCTGGGATTCTCCAGGCAAGAACACTGGAGTGGCTTGCCATTTCCTTCTCCAATGCATGAAAGTGAAAAGTGAAAGTGAAGTCACTCAGTCGTGTCCGACTCTAGTGACCCCATGGACTGCAGCCTACCAGGCTCCTCCATCCATGGGATTTTCTAGGCAAAAGTACTGGAGTGGGGTGCCATTGCATTTTCTCCTAGCTCCTAGCAAATGTCTAGAGAGGTGATAACTCTCCCGTAGCACTTACACATGAACACATGCTAAAAAAAAGAGGGGGGGTGGTGGCATCCTTGGGCTTGTTTATCCTGGCTCTAGGATTGACTGCTTGGGAAGTACGCAAAGCCAATAATGACTAATGTCCTCAAATATTACTTATTACTCATATAGCATAATCACAATAAATACTGAGAGACCCAAACACTATTTGTTTTGCTATTTGAACCACAGTTTAATGTTTACCCCAGTATGGCCTCTCCAAAGAAGAGCTATTTACTTGCTGAGCTACACTATATTTAAAGAGCAGTCACTTGTAAGGATTCTTTGCTCTCAATTTGCAGCTATGTTCCAATTAAACCCATGTTGTATTCAAGCAAGTTAAATTGCAGTCACTGTTGAGTTAGGAAAAAATGTTAAATGACTGTCTGGAGCCCATTTAGACTGTGGCTTATACTGATGCTGATTAGAGAGGGATGTGGAGATGGTTGGAATTATAGAGCATAAATCAATACACTTTCTATGAGAAGGCACTGATGTATATGTTTAGACAACAAGCACCACTTATTTAAGACTCACTGTTTGCTGGAAAATCTCCCAAAATATATACAGTATAGTTTATGACCCTAAGAATCGAGATCACAGGGACAGATGTTGCTGTAAGACACACCAGTGCAATGCTGAAGTGACAGTTTAGGTAATTCTGGTTGTCATTTTGATCAGTTGCCTAAGAGTAGACAAGGTTGCTTAATAACTGGTCTAATTTCCTTATCCATCATAAAAGGAATAATAACACCTGCCTCTCTCCATCTCTACAGGACAGTTACATGATGGCTAATGTCTGCTGGATGCTAAATGTGTGCCCACAGTATTTGAAATGCTGTGTACATATTAGCTCATCTGATTTTCACAACACGCTAAAAATAGACATTATAATCCACATGCTATAGATTGGGAAACTGAGGCATAGAGACTTTATTTGCTCAATCACAGGGCATTCCCACTGATGGAGATTACTTTATAAACTGCCCATTTCCAGAGATTAGAAAGTTCTTTCTATGTTGAATCCAAGTCTGCCTATAACTCCTTCCCAGTTGGTCATGGTTCTGTCCTCTGGGTCTAAACAAAATAAACACAACTGTTTTTCCTCATGTCAGAGCTTCAGTATTTGAATATTGTAGCTATGTCTCTCTTTCCAATCTTCTTTACTCTTAGTGATCTCAGTTCCTGGAACCATTAAAAAATCTACCAATTTTGGAGGGGTCCTTATTCTGCTGTTATCTTAGAGTAGATGCGATGCCCTCATTGTGCAGTCAGGGAGTGTTCCTGCATAGTATTAAGCAGACTACTCCCTGATCCTGAATGGATAAAAAGCTAATTTTTGTAAACAGTGTTTACAAAACAGTGTTTTGTAACTTTTGTAAACAGTGTTCGCCTCTTCTCACACTATTCCTGTAGTAGCAAAACCCATAAAGATAGCCTATTATCTTCAATAATAAAATAAGGTAAAGTGTATTACGGCATATTAGGAATGATGCTAAAGCTGAAACTCCAGCACTTTGGCCACTTCATGCGAAGAGTTGACTCATTGGAAAAGACTCTGATGCTGGGAGGGATTGGGGGCAGGAGGAGAAGGGGAAGACAGAGGATGAGATGGCTGGATAGCATCACTGACTCGATGGACGTGAGTCTGAGTGAACTCCAGGAGTTGGTGATGGACAGGGAGGCCTGGCGTGCTGCGATTCATGGGGTTGCAAAGAGTCGGACACGACTGAGCGACTGAACTGAACTGAACCTGCCAGTAACGGTTCTATGATTTATGTTTTAATTTACTTAATCATCACAGCAAACCTGTGGGTTGGATGCTATTTATTCCTGTTCTCATGAAAAACAGAGGCATGGAGTAGTTAAGACGATATGATATTATGCAGCATATGACTGTACAATGACTAGCTTTTCATAAGGAATAATAATAGGCAAATACAATAAAGGATTGTAAGAGTATATATATACATACATTTATGAAACTTTGTGTGTGTGTGTGTGTGCTTAGTTGTGTCTGACTCTTTGGGACACCATAAACTGCCACATTCCTCTGTCCATGGAATTTTCCAGGCAAGAATATTGGAACGTGTTGCAATTTCCTTCTCCAGGGGATCTTCCTGACCCAGGGATAGAACCCATGTCTCTTGAGTCTCATGCATTGGCAGATGGATTCTTTACCACCTTGGAAGTCATGACACTTATAGAGTATGCCTTTTAATTGGTGCTTTTGCTACATACTTTGCCCTTTTTCCCTGGAGAAGGGAAAGGCTACCCACTCCAGTATTCTGGCCTGGAGAATTTCATGGGCTGTATAGTTCATGGGATCACAAAGAGTTGGACATGACTGAACGGCTTTCACTTTCACTTGCCCTCTTTTGTCTAAGTGACATCTTGTCTTATGAATATCTCACATGATTCTCAGATTTTAAGTTGAGCATAGCAAGAGTGATGTACCTCCTTGAACTAAGATGAGACCAACCTTCTAGGGGCCTCCAGTCAATTTCCACTGACATTCCAGTAGCGTGGCTGATCAGGACCTGACCCACACTGATGAGCCACAGGTCAGCTGGAGAATGAGCACTGGAGACAAAATGTCAACTCAGGAAAGGTATTGTTATACAGGTGTGAAATATTTGCCTATATCACTACGTCCCCTCAAGTATGTTTCATGATGTCAAGGGTGGCATTTTGTTGCTGCAATAAATTTTTATTTTATAACCTGGAAATGTTAGATGATAGATAAATAGATAGGTATAAACATATCTATACCACTATACGTTTCCCAGGTGGTGCTAGTGGTAAAGAACCTGCTTGCCAATGCAGGAGATGTTAAGAGACATGGATAGTCAATCCCTGTGTTGGGAAGATGCCCTGAAGGAGGGCATGGCAACCCATTCCAGTAATTTTGCCTGGAGAATCCCATGAAGAGAGGAACCTTGCAGGCAACAGTCCAGAGGGTTGTAAAGAGTCAGACGTGACTGAAGTGACTTAGCATGCAACCACACATCCCTCTATATCTATCTATTCCACTATCTCTATATCCATATCTATCTATCATATGGATATAGAGAAGCAATGAAAAGCCTAGACAGCATATTAAAAAGCAGAGACAATTCTTTGCCTGCAAAGGTCCGTATAGTCAAAGCTATGGTTTTTCCAGTGGTCATGTATGGATGTGAGAGCTGGACAATAAAAAATGCTGAGTACTGAAGAATTGATACTTTCGAACTGTGGGTGCTGGAGAAGATTCTTGAGAGTCTCTTGTACAGCAAGGATATCAAACCAGTCAATTCTAAAGGAAATCAACCCTGAATATTCATTGGAAGTATTGATGCTGAAGTTGAAGCTCCAATACTTTGATCACCTGATGTGAAGAGACTATTCAGGGGAAAAGACTTTGATGCTGGGGAAGATTTGAATGCAGGAGGAGGAGGGGTGACAGAGGAAGAGATGGTTGGATGGCATCACCAACTCAATGGACATGAATTTGAGAAAACTCTGGGATATGGTGATGGACAGGGAAGCCTGGTACGCTGCAGTCCATGGGGTCACAAAGAGTCAGACATGACTGAGCAACTGAACAACAACAAATATATCATTTATCTATCTCTGTCTCTAAGGATAGCTATCTATCCATCTACTTATCCATCCATCCATCCATCTGTCTTTATCTGGTCTTTGTAGTTTTAGTACACATTTCACCTAAGATGATGGGCTTAAAGTGGAAACATCCCTGTAGGTTGGCGCTCTTCTATACCCACAGCCTGACAGCACTGGTCGGGGGTGGGGGGGGGTGGGGGAGGAGACGAGAATTCTAAAGAAAAAGTCCTGGAATAAAAAATGAGCAGGGAGAGGGCTATAAATGATTCCAAAATAAAGTTAGATGTGGGAGAGCTACAGAGAGGGAGAAAGGAGAATGAAATAAGCTTGCACAACACTCAAATTCGAGTGAAGGATGGTATAGGATCAAGCCCAGGCCATAGGAACACAATATGTCAGCCCCCTCAACATACAGCAACACTTCAATGCCTAAGACATGATCATATAGATGGTTTTTCAGGCAATCTCTTGAAGATGATGAGAAAACTCACACTGTCAATACAATAGTGAACTCGGGACTCCAGACTATTATACCTATTGATCTTTAGTGAAAGTCTGCTATTTAATCTTGTTATTGTTGTTCAGTCGCTAAATTGTGTGACTCTTTGCAACCCCATGAACTGCAGCACACCAGACTTCCCCATCCTTCATTATCTCCCAGAGTTTGCTCAAACTCATGTCCATTGAGTCAGTGATGCTTTCCAACCATCTCATCCTCTGGCACCCTCTTCTCCTCCTGCCCTCAACCTTTCTCAGAATTAGGATCTTTTCCAATGTGTCAGCTCTTTGCATCAGTTGGCCAAAGTATAGGAACTTTTAAACTAGTGGGAAATAATTTTTCAAAGACTTTCTGAGTAATTGCCTACTAGGCATAACACTTTTCAGGGAGAGGGTGGGTCAGGATGGAAGAGCGGTGACCGTGTTTCCCAGTGATCCTGCCCCAGCTCAGCCTTGGCCTCTGGTGACACCCATCTCTTCCTTCTCCTTCATCTCTGACTCTCACTGTCCCCTTCCCTGTCACCTAAGGGAAGAGGCTCCTCTTCAGGATGTAGCATCATGGCCATTTCCTTGCTTAGCTGAATGGAGAGCTACTTTTCCTGTTGAGCTGTTCAGCTCAACTGCTTACTCTGGAATGGTGCCATTGGCATTGGTTAACCTCAAGAGCCATGGCAATGAACTTCCAGGCAAAAGGAGCATATCCTGATTTGCCTGGTGGTATCTCATTTTTTAATGCTTTTAGCACTCAGCAGAGACTCACTGTGGAAGAGGGAATTGCATCTGCTTCCCTTCATGGCCTCCCAAGGCACAGCAATCACTTCATCTCAGAGACCAAGCTGGCCAGCGAACGGGGGAAGTGAGAACAAGCTGGATCCACTCCCTGAATCATCTGCCAGCTGTCTGGACAAACTCAGAGGCAAACCGGACCTGCTTTCATGATCAACAGCAATCTTAGAAGAAAAGTAATCTAGCTGGATGAGTTGAGTCAGTCCCGGGTGGGCTTTTCAGGCAGCTGCATCTGGAGGCTCCATCCTCTGGAGTGCTCATGGAACACAATAAGTCTGGAAGTCATTAGGAGAACATAAGCCCAGAAGATCCTGATGTCATCCTTAAAAGGTGACCTGATTTCAGAGCATAAAGCTGACCTTCACACAACTCTTTCAAACAACATGCTTATGGTTGACCGTAGATTTCCAGTGGATGCACTAATCTTTGCACCATCGCCACATTTGGAATTGTCTTTGTGGTGCCTAAAGGCATGAAAGAGGTGCTGATGAGCTCAACTCCAACCATTCTCAACTATTTATTATAGCCTCTAGCTAACCTTTAACATCTTACTTCTATTTGCTGCTGCTGTGCTGCTCATTTGTGCCTGACTCTTTGCGACCCCATGAACTGTAGCCCACCAGGCTCCTCTGCACATGGGATTTTCCATGCCAGAACACTGGAGTGGGTTGCCATTTCCTCTTCCAGGGGATCTTCCTGACCCAGGGATTGAACCTGCATCTGCTACGTTGGCAGGCAAATTCTTTACCACTGTGCCACCTGGGAAACCCTAGTTCTAGTTGCACCAGGGTTAAAAGGATAGCTCCTTTTCTGCATGCCTGACTCAAAATTGATGCTACTACAGGCCTCCAGAGGGGTCCCTGGCACGTGGTCAGCCTCAAATGGGGTTAGGAGCTGCAGAGCACATGGTCACACTTGAGCATAGATTGCTGTATATTCCATCCATCAGGTGGCTCTTCCTTTCCATAGGGCCACCAGAGGTCCAGCACTATACATGGGAGGTCCACTGGCCCTTCTGCCCTTAACCTTACCTTGTGATAGGGACCATTCCAGGGCTGCGGCACAAACAGAAGCTTGGTAGCCATCTCTACAAAATCAGCAATTATCCTGTATTTGTAGGCAGGTTCTCTACCACTAGCACTACTTGGGAAGCCCTAATTACCACAGGGTAGTTGCCAAAATAACATTAAAGCAGTGCTAGCAAGTCTGCTTCAAAGCAGAAGAGCCACCCACTTTCTTTTCTTTCTCTTCTTTCTCCCCTTCCTTCCTTCCACCCTCCCTCCCTCCTTTCTTTTGTTGTTTAATAAAAATTTTCAAACTCTATCTTAGATTTGTTGATTTATTTCAGTAAACTCTTGAGTTGATTCTTTTCTGCCTGCTGGTTTTGCAACTGCTGGTTGCAAATGCTCTTCTAAGCTTTAATCTAGTTGTAAGAGTCTACAAGTACATTAATGTAACTGCAGATACAAACTGGAGTCAAAGAATCTCTGAGTGTTTTACTCCCTTGGCTGGATTGAAAGTTTTTCCCTGAGCCTCTTTATGGAGAGTCAGGCATAAAGAAAAGTTGTGCTGTAATTACTGTTCCATTTTTCACAGGCTGAACATTTGTGGATGAGGTGACCAGATGTCTGTGCTTTCTCTTTTGTAAAAGCAAGATCCTCGTGTTCTCCCAAGACCATGATTTATCCACAGAAGTGTTCATTGAAGCAGCAGAGCAGAAAATATTGGAAACCAATAAATTCAAAACATCAAGAATTTATTAAGAATGTTATGGCACATCCCTCATTGCACTACTATGCTGCTTTAAAATTACATTTGCAAAGATTTTGGCATTAAAAACTCTTTGCGTACTAAATATCAGAAAGTAGCGAAAGGGTTAGTTCCTCACTGTTGTCTGACTCTTTGTGACCCCATAGACAGTGGTCCGCCAAGCTCCTCTGTCCATGGGGTTCTCCAAGCAAGAATACTGGAGTGGGTTGCCATTCCCTTCTCCAGGGGATCTTCCCAACCCACGGATTGAACTCAGGTCTCCCGCATTGCAGGCAGACTCTTTACCATCTGAGCCACCAGGGACTATGGTGTAATAATAGCTGAAAAAATTGTGTACAGCATTTTATGTAGAATATCTCAGCTACTTAAAATATGCATGGAAATATAATGGAAACAGGTTCACTAAAATATTAACAATGTATTTTTCTGGGTGGATAATTTAAAAAACATTTTAATATAATTTCTCTAGATTAAAAAATCTATGGTGATTATATTAATAATTTTATATTAACATGTCAAGTGCTATTCAACAAGCTTTATGTGGATATTATGAGAATAAAATGAGACAATAAATGGAAAGCAGCTGAAGAAAATGTGGGTGAGCATTGTTGTTTTTATGGTGATTACTCAACTTTAAGAGAAGCAGCAATAAAATTTTAATTTAAAAATTATCCAAGAACAGATCATACCACCTCCATAGACAGGTGATGATTGTATGCCAAATTAACACATCGACCTCCAGTACTGCTTTCAACGATGATGTCAGCCTTAAGAATAATTCTGTGGAAAACACTAAGGTGTATCTCACATTAGGTGAAGTTTACTGTGTCTCAAGCCCTTGGCATTCATCAGATTACTTCACTTTGTCCAACATCACTCCTTGGTGAGAGTAGAGGTGTTTTGGTTCATAAATGCGCCCTGTGGCTGAGTTTACTCTCCCTGGAAGATCCAGCCCTGACTTTGGTCCCCATTTCGTCAGTATGTTGGGCAATGGGGAATTCTGCAGGTGGGCGAGCTCTGAATCTTCTACCTTCCCTTGTTCTAATGTGTGCCTGCACGGAGCATGACCACTTTGGGAGATGACATTTGCTGCGGCCAGATGCTTAGCTGCACTCTCGCTTCCTCTTCTTTCATGTCTCTCAAGGGGCATAACCCCATCTCTAAATATAAACTGTGTCATCTGAAAATACATAGCCACTTCTGCCAGGGTTTTTATTTTTCTCCCAGATGGTATTACCAGGGTTTCTATTAATAAAGAGAAGGCCAAGTAGCCAAACATGGCTCTCTGTTCCTTTACTGGGGGGAGCCAGGGCTCAAGATGTACGAATATGAGCCACCCCTTTCTTTTCTCTGGGAAACACCACAGCAGGTGGCACTAGCCATCTGGGACCACACATGCTTGCTTCTTACTGTTACATTGTGATCAGTCTTGACTATCAGCATTGCACCTGTAGAATTCATGAATTCTCATGAATGAAGAATTCATGAGAGATGGACTGAACAGATCGGGTGTGATCAGTAAGAGCCCTATAACCTGGCCAGGCCACAGCTCTCCAGCATAGCTGGTGCCTACAAATTCTGATTCCTACCATCCACTGCAGTACTAACCTTTCCTAATATCACAAAGATGCCACCTCTGGAGTCACCTAACAGCCCATATGCTGCTTTGTCCTCATTCTGGCCATGCCCCAGGGAACACTCAGGGAAGAACTCTGTCTTCATTCTCACTGATCTCTGCCTATACCATCCAAGAACCTGTCAATAAACCCTGCTTACTCCAATCCTAATAATAACTTCATTGAATTGAGAGCTTACTATGGGCCAGGTACCTCAAAGACATAGGACTTGTATGCACAACTCTTCTAGGAGGTGGCTGTTGTTCTATTTAACAGATGCGGAGGCCAAGGCTCAGAGAGGCTAAATAACTAGCTCCCGTCACGTCTCAACATGAACGAGTCTAGATTCGAACAGTTACCCACTAGATTAATTCTCCTGAACCATTTCACTTTTTCTCAAATTCCAGTGTACAGTTTGCAAGTACTTTCAAGAGAGTTCAAAACTTCTATCTGCCAAGGGCAGAGGAGTGGGATCAAGAAAGGACTACACTTCTTTGTCCCAGGCTCATTGTAAGTGACCTTAGTGAGCAGGACATTGATTTGCAGTCATACCTTCTGAAACTGAGAAGGAATAAAATGACACTTGAGCTGCCCTGGTAGAGGTTATCCTTTCTGGGGACTTGGGACATTGACCAGGCTTCTTACAAGGGGACTCGAGGCTGTGCGATATCATCTTATCCCAGAGTTTACAAAGGCTGAAGGAATTTGGTGCCAATATTAACAGCTCAGGTGTCTCTTGCCAGAAAGAACGACAGATGTCCCTCCTGAGATAACAGATGACCTAGGCATGTAAGTTTATGGAATGGAAAGCACCTCGGCACAAGATCCAACAGCTGATGGAGACTGCACAAGGAATGGTAGACCTGATTGTCATCTTAAGGTTTGGATGGCAGCTTGGCAGTGCACGTGGATTGCTCAAAATGGATTTTGACTTGTTCTGGAATGATCTGTAGCCTAGTTACAGTGTGTGGGGAAAGAGTGATTGTGTGACCTTGAGGACATCAGCATTGCTTTGAGCTTCCTCTTTAACTTTCTGCCTAGTGCCTAATTGGAGCTGCCCTTCTGATTCAAATGGGAAAGCTCAGGTGGGGGATAAAGCTAAGCATGACAGGCCAGGGGTGGGAAGGGTATTGGGGCTTAGGTTCCCACAGGCCGTCATCCAGGACCACCTAGCGAGGGCAGTGCTTTCCAGGAGCCAGTGTCACAGCCCTCCAGACTGTCCTGTGGGCCAGCAGTCAAGGGTACTGATCAGCAGCCTCAACCCTGTTTTCAATTAAAGGATTTTTACTGCATTTTCCTTTTTTTATTCCTCTATCTTTGTTTGTATATAATATACTTTCTGGTATATAGTGTCAGAATCCAACTCAAACAGCATACTGTGAATTAACAGCTAAATATTAAAGTAAAGATAAAGAGAATGAAAAACATATTTTCCACATGGTGGAAAAGGTCACAGTCTTGTAGAGGGCATATACGTATTTTTAGAGACATATAAGAAAGACAAAACATAAGCTGCTATGTGGTTTCAAAGGACAAAGAAGTAACATTCTCTCAGAAGATTGATTCTTACATATGAGAATCCAATATGTGGTAGAAAGAGATGCCACAGTCCAGTGGAGAAATGTGGGCTTATCCATAGTCTATTTATAGGGGTATGAAAACTATTAGCATGTGTGTGTCTTCTTCAGACATACAAAAAATCAATTAGAGCTGGGGAAAAAATGAATTAAGTATTAAGAAGAAAACCACAGAAGATAATAATAGAAAACTATCATCTAAAACCTCAAGAGGTAAAAACTTTCTAAGAATGGAAGTAATAGAAGAAGACTCTAAGGAATCTGGTAAATCACAGATTTGAGTCCTTTAAAGTTTAAATGTTCTCTCATCTTTTACTATTGTGATTATGTAACTACTATTCATTTAATACCATTGTATCATGATTGGTCAACAGGAAATAATAGAATTCTATATCACTAAAGCTACCATTTAATAGAAAAAAATTAAGTGTTTTCTATGATTCAAATCTTCACTAAAGGGATTTCCCTAGTGGTCCAGTGGCTAGGACTCTACACTTCCAATGCAGGGGGCCTGAGTTCGATACCTGGTCAGAGAACTAGATCCCTCATGCTGCAACTAAAGATCCCGTATTATCACAATGTAGATCTAAGATCCTGCATGCTGCAACTAAGACCTGGTGCAGACAAATAAATAAATATTTTAAAACTTCACTAAAATATAGTCTAAATGAAAAACTTTTTGTCAACTGATTCTGAAAGGAAGAAAAAACAAAACTGCTGCAAACTGGACTAGCAAAAATTCCATTACTATCTTCGTCTACATATCTCAGAGCAATTTCCCAATCAAATTCAGCAGTGGAATCACCCCACTTCACAGGTAAAAAAGATGACAGCAGCAAGAAACTCACCAAAGGGGCAAGAAAAAGTCATGGCAGAGCTGGACTCAGGTTCGTGGACTTTCTCTACCTTTTGTACTTTTAATCAGTCATAGAACCACACATGCATTTCTTCCAACAAGGACTGGGGAGGTCCTTGTCCATAGCAAGGAGGATGACCAACCATAGCCCAGGTGGACCCAGACCTGAGACAAACTCAGAAATTTTTTTAATTGGACTTTGAGAGAGGTGACGCGACTGAGCGACTGATCTGATCTGATCAGAGAGGTGACTATTTATTTCAAAGAAAGTAATTATCAATTATCAAGGAAAACCAAAAGAATAAACAAGTATAGGCGAATAACCAAACCAAAACAAAAAAACTGTATACGTTGTTATTCTTTATGTGTAACCATTCTGAAGTATAATGTTGAAGAGAGAGAATAAACGGTTGATTAAAATAAGAATGTGTTAATAATCCTGAGAGAAAGAGTTTTATTTTAATTGTCAACATGTACTAGCATTTAGTTTGTGATAATAAATAAGAAAGTAGTTATAAAGATCTTTTGAAACACGTATAATATCATGTATGAAACGAGTCGCCAGTCCAGGTTCGATGCACAATACTGGATGCTTGGGGCTGGTGCACTGGGACGACCCAGAGGGAGGGTATGGGGAGGCAGGAGGGAGAAGGGTTCAGGATGGGGAACACAGGTATACCTGTGGCGGATTCATTTCGATATTTGGCAAAACTAATACAATATTGTAAAGTTTAAAAATAAAATAAACAAAACAAATCAACAACAAAAAAAGATCTTTTGAGGTGTTTTGGAGAGAGACACAGAACATTCAGAGGTGTACACACACACACACAGACACCCGCACTGTTTCTATTTCAGGATGCTAAACCGTGGACTGAGGCTGTTTATTTTTCAGTCCTTGGGCTACATATGTACACACTTGGGTCATAACAACCTGTTATATGTGCATTCTCCAGGCAGAAAGAAGGCAGGGTGACAAGGTGAGTGTTACAACTGAAAGTCTGATAGAAAATGACTGTCACAGAAGATTGAAAGAAAAATTTCCATAAGCCCCAAATGCGGCATTCAAAAGCAATATTTTAATCAGATCATTTCATATTTTTTTTTACTGAGAGTCACTTTTTTTAACAAGGAAAAGATATATATTTGTTCCAGTACATCAAGGATAAAAATAAAATGAGACCCATGGGAAATGATTTCTTCACAATCCAGCTATTTAATTGATCTATTTGGAAGTCTTATACCATGTTGCTGCATGCTAACTACAAGTCATCTGAAAAAAGAATCAGCTTGGATCACAATTGATTTAATGCAGTAGAGCTGGCTTGCCCAGCTTGGGAGGAATACATGCATGAAAGCCTTGGTTTTACAAGGTCCATGGAGACAGCTTTCATTTGGATGAGGCATAACAAACCTAGAACTCCAGGGATGACGCAGACCATGGCAGTCTTTCAGAAGTGACAAGCCAAGTCTTCATTTACTTCTTCCTTACACCCCTATTGTGTGGGGTAACAGACTGGTGGAGCACCCTCCACCCACAAGCCCTCCCTGTTGGAGTGCTCTCAACCCCAGTTTCCATGTTCAAAATATGCCCTCTGGAAAGATGGATGAAACAATCTGCCACGTAACATCAGTTCAGTCAGTTCAGTTGCTCAGTCATATCTGACTCTTTGCAACCCCATGGACTGCAGCACACCAGACTTCCCTGTCCATCCCCAACTCCCAGAGTCTGCTCAGATGCATGTCCACTGAGTCGGTGATGCCATCCAACCATCTCTCCCTGTTGTCCCCTTCTTCTCCTGCCTTCAATCTTTCCCAGCGACGTAACATACAAACTCCAGATACCTGACAATACCTCATCACCACTTCATCTTGTGGGGCCACTGGGGTTTGTTTTCTTTCTATTTTGTTTTGGTTCCTTTGAAGAGTATCTCAAATTCAATATCCTTCAGGAGGAGGAGTTAGATGTGCTATTTTGAAAGAGGACGTATTGAGGCTTTGTAAGGTCACTATAAGTACACCTAGTGAAAAACAGGAGTGATGCTAAGGCCAGGCATCTGGATTGTGAGCATAGTAAGATGTTCAAAAAAGAGAAAAAATGGAAAAAGAAGGACAGAATCAGTCTGGGACAGGCTACAAGGACCTTACTTTCCCTGACTGTGTGCAACATAAGGGACCAATCCCTGATCAACCAGGGGTACTAATACTTTCTCTGTTTGACTACTGTGCAATTTGGGAAGGGAGAGTCACTCACCATCTATATTTATTAGCTGTAAAATGAATGCATCAAGAGGATAATGTTGCCTCCTCGGATATTTAACTGCTGAACTTGGTAGCATCATCAGGATTTATCAAGTAAGCCATGTGGTACATGCCATTCTAATCCTCACAATCCCCTTCCATATCTGCTGTTATCTTCCAAGCAATCTTCTTTGGTAATATTCAATACTTATACATTGATCCCTTGGAGTAGGAAACAGCGACCCACTCTGGTATTCTCGCCTAGAAATTCAATGGACAGAGGAGCATGGCGGACTACAATCCATGGGGTTGCAGAGTGGGACATGACTGAGCATGCACGCATGCATACACCGATGCTAAATGTTTAGTAAGCTATTTTAGAAGTGGACTCTGTATTCACACCATTTGATAAGTTCTGCAATAGGACATTTCTATGGCATCATTGAGATTAATGAATGGTGACAACTGTGATTCTGCATATAACTAGGGAATTTAGTACAATTGTATGTTTTTCTTCCAAGGACAAGGTATGTTGCTTTTCACTTTAAAGTTGACTTTAAATTTCTAGCTACTAAGAGTTTTCCTGAGAGACTAGGGTTATGCAGACAACATGCAAAACTTGTCTGCAATAAAATATAGATGATAGGCTAATTATTTTTTTCAACAATGAAACAAAAAAACCTGTGTTTTAACTGAGCACCTACTATGTGTCTAGAACTGTTCAAAGTTCTGGAATTACTCTCTGAGTAAGAGAGGAATTTTTCCCCAAAGACCTTACAAAGGAGCAGGTGGCAGACAGCAATGCAGAGAAACAAGCAAAGCAGAAGAGAGCATGGAAGACAGCTGCGTCTCCTGGAAAACTTCCTAAAAGAGACAGGGTGTGATTTGATCTGAAAGGACTTGTGGAATTTTCACAGGGAAAATGGGTGTTGGGGCTTCTCAGGGAGAATATAGACAATGAACAGTGGTCCAGAGGGTGGAGTAGAAAATGAAACAGCAGGTGGTTTTCCTTAGCTGGAAAACTATCCCAGTGAAGAGATGTTGGAAAGGGTGGAATGACCTGGTGTGGAAGAGTTCCATGGTCTCTTTTGTTAGAAATAAGGAATTCCTGTAGGTTTCTGTGGGCTTCCCTGATAGCTCAGTTGGTAAAGAATCTGCCTGTGGGAGACCTGGGTTTAATTCCTGGGTTGGGAAGATTCCCTGGAGAAGGGAAATGCTACCCACTCCAGTATGCTGGCCTGGAGATTTCCACAGACTGTGTAGTCCGTGTTGCAAAGAGTTTGACATGACTGAGAACTTTCACTTCACTTCACTGTGTTTTAGGACAATTTGAATGAAACAGACAATGGAAGGGGAATGTGGTAGGGGGCTGGAATGTCTCAATTCAAGTGGTTGAAATCACTTTGAAGTTTGGATGGATTTATTCCAACTCATGGAAAAGCAGAGTGAAGTAAAGAAATGCATTAAAAATTAAGAGATCTGAGTTGTAGCTCTGGCTTCATTACTAATTAGTTTTGCATCAGAATGAGTCACTTCACATCACTGATCCTTAATTTTCTCATCTGTGTAGGGATGAGTACGTGAGTGTGTATGTGTGTTGATTATAAAGGTGGGTTCCTTGAGTGCTAAGGTTAGTTGTATGATTCCATATGATGAGTATATCCATCATTTCCTTCTCTGGTCTTTTCACTGCAAAATTTCCAAAGTGATTTAAATCAGATAGTCATTTCTTCCTTATTCTAAAAGAAGCTATCTCTCTTGAGATGCCTAGGTAGCAAGTACCCCTCAGAATCCTCTCATTCTGCTCTTAAATTTGTCACTTAAATATTTAACCCAAGGGACTTCCCTGGTGGTCCAGTGGTTAAAAATCTACCTTCCAATGCAGGGGATTCAGGTTTGATCCCTGGTGGGGGAACTAAGATTCCTCATGTGGTGGGGCAACTAAGCCCATCTGCTGCAATGAAGACTCAGTGCAGCCAAAAATAAAATATAAATAAATAAATAAATGTTTGATGGGAAAAGAAAAAGGCAGCCTTATTGCCACTGTTTCTAAACTTTAGGGCCTAATGGACTGGACCACAAATCAGCCACTCTGTGCTTGTCAAGTGTTCTTAAGGACAGCGAATAGTTGAGTCAAGCAGAGAGGCGATGACTTGAGAGACAACTAGTCCAGGGTAGAAGAGACAGTTAACTTGCCACCCTCCACCCCTGACCAGGCCTTACATGGATCAATCTCTCTTTGCCATTTGGCTTAATCCTGGCTGTCTTGCTAAAGGTAAGAGCACATTTTTCAAAAGAAGACTGCATGAACACTTTTGACTTCTGTTTCAAAATGGAGAACTATTGCCAGGATGAAAATCATGCAGGATCAAGACACATGAATAAATGCATTATATTGGAAGTTGCTTCTATAAAGTAGCCAATGCTTTGAAATAAATGAGAATTCTGCCCATCAATGAAATGACTACATAATTGGAAATAATTGTAGTAGAGTGCATATTTTTAAACTTTTTCTCCAGATGTTTGCATATGGTTTTTACATTTTATGATTTGATTTTTATTTTATGTTTAATTTATAAATATACATTTCTCACCAACTCATCTAGTCTATTAAGAAAAGCAATCCTTTCCAGGCTAGGGGAAGTTGGCAAAAAGACAGAACCCATCAAATGCAGTGGTTCTCAACTTTTTATATTCTACCGTCTTAACCAAGAACTTGTCAGGTCCGCTCTGTGACCATGGTTTTTGCAGACAGATGCTTTTAATTTGTCTTTCAATATGAGGCTGACTCTGACACTTGGCAGGTTTATCATTTCTCCATTCTCCCCTGCCACTCATTCTCAGGTTTTAGATTTTCCCATTTAAAAGTTGTAGTAGTGTTTTACTCTTTCTATAAATCTTCATGAAGTTTCTCAACCCAGTGCCTCACATGTTGAGAGCTGCTACCTACCATTACCCTTTGAGGGACTGAGTGACTTATTTTAAAGCTCCGTGTTAATTAATCTTCTGCCTGGGGGTAATGAGGAGGTATGGCGCTACCTTTTAAACTTACAATGCTCAGAGCCTGATTTATCTCCCTGTAGAGCAGAGTCAGGACAAGCAATGTCTTCTCTTCGACCCCATGTCTTACCCATAAGTTCTGACTTCATCTGACCCAGAGATATGAGCAATAGGTACCTGAGGGTTCAGTCTCACCCTCCTCCCATCTCTGTGCCTGTGGCACCACAAAGGAGGCAGAAGCTCCGGGCTGGCGTCTTTACCCCTTCCCTGACCTCTTCTCTACTCTGTTCAGCCTCTAGGAAGCTCACTACCTCTGAGCTCCTCTTACTCTGACTGCTGTTCCCAGGCCACTGGGTCACTCTTTGCCTGGTGCTGCTTCCTGAATGTTAGGTGCTCTGTTTACTGTTAGATCATCAAGTTCCTTGAACATAGAGAGCATCTCCATGTTGCATTAGAGGTATTTTGGTATATATCTCAGCATTTTTTACAGTGGTAGGCACAGAGAGACATTCTCCTGGATACCTGAGTAGAATAATTAAACAATTAAAAAAAGATCAGAATGGACTTGCTATCTCTGAAATATTCCTAATACAGCCCAAACAGAAAGGCATCAGAGCTATAATCAAGTTGCCGAGAAGGAGATTGAAAAGATGCTCTCAGTGTATATGAGGGTGTGTGTTTAGTCTCAGGGCTGTCTTCATGAGTTACATGCTTAGCAAAGTGACTACTCTGTGATTAAAGACAGATTAGGTTTATATTTAAGGGGTACAGATATTTTGTGTGTCTTCCATTAAAGAGAAGGTCTGGAAACCCTAAAGCATCTCCCAAAGCAAGAGCCTCCCTGTGATTATCCACCAACTATTGTATGACTTTGAGAGTTTGCTGTCCATATTCTCATCTGAAACACTCAAAAGTAGATGTCATGACCTCCACGTGCCAAATATGGATCCTGAGCACCAGCTCATTGCTTCTGTTGCATCCACCCTTCTTCAGAAACAGTGAAATGCCCATACTGGATTGGTCTATCAAGTTCTCCTTGGAAGTTCAAGGACAAAGGGAAGTGACATGGTTGAAGCTGCTGATGTGTTCCAGGTCACCTCCCTCTCACAACAAATAGAAGGCTAAAGTGCCTTCAGACCACATTTGGGGGACATTTACTCTTCCCACATCATAAACAGAACTTTCAAAGCTAAGCTGTCCTTCCCCACCTTGTCCCCTCAAAAAACACAGCAATGTTTGGAGAGCTCACACGGGGTGGCTTTTGTGTCCTGCATAAAAGAGGAGAACCAGCTATCGTCCTGAACCACAAGGATCTGGGGTGGGACTTTGGGTTTTCATGTTTCCACTTTTTTGAGCGTATCAACTAATATTTAATGACCATCCTCAAGTGTCTAAGATTGTCCTCAGCAAGTATAGAGATATATAAGAAACAGACCTACCTTCCAGAAACCAACAATATGCTGGAGGTGTATACAAAGCAATGTGGAAATGTGTGGTATGTGGGGGTCTAAAGAGTATTCCTCCCTCCAGTGACCCGGCATAGTGTTTGATGGTCTCCAGTGGGGAATAGCTATGGGACTTTGAGACCAAGGACCAGGCTTATGAAATTAGGTTTAGATCTTCGAAAGGAAAAAAAAAAAAGATACCAACTTACCCCCAAATAATCACTAAATGAGTCAACAACTCAATTTAATACCTTGCCCATTCAGGAGCCTAGCTTTGGATTTCAGCAGACAGGCATGATTTTGTTTGGGACCCTGGTTGATGCCATATAAATGTAACTCATTCCACCCAGCCTGGTAAACCAGTCCCAATATCTTGAAGACAGATGGCCACACTTTGGGAAGCCTTTTACAACTGAAGTAACACTGCTGGGTTACTACTATGTTTATCTTTTTCTAGGCCATCCATGATTTGATAGCAGGAACACTCTAGCACAAGTCGTCAATGCCCCTGGTTGTCACAGGCAGGCAGTGGAGCAGAAAGCAGCCTGTGCAGCAGCAGGGAGGGACTTTCCACGGTGTGACAGAAACTTTCAGTGCCCTTACCTATCTCTCCTGCCCTTCCCACTTCAGAATACAGGATCAACCTCCATCCTCCAAAGTGTATGAGTCTCTGCTTGATTCTCATAGCTTTCTGTGGTCACCAGAGGCTAGTGTGCAGCAAACCAGAAATGCCAAGGAATTCATGTCTCCCTCACAAGAGCTCTTGACCCACACTGGTGGACTTAGTGTATCGATACACCACCTCCCCCACTCCTCTGGTGGTATCCTCTGAAACATGTGCTCCATCGAGTTCTCCAGCAGGATTAAACTTCAGTTGCCCAAGGTGGTAACTTACCTCATGACTCTTTGTTGGCTGGCTTCTCTTCTCTGTCTCATATCCCAACTCCCCCACCAGTGTTTCCTGCAATTTTCTCTCAAATAAACAACAAAAACTCTAATCTTTGTCTCAACATCCTCTTCGGCAGGTGAGGAAGAACCCAAACTAAGATCTTCAAGACATTATGAGATACCTGGAATCAGGCAGGCACAAGATGGATTAAAAATTTGAAGTTATTCGATGGTCAGTACATCTGTGGATCAGAACTGTGAATGACTGTTGTCACCGCTGAGATGTTCACCTTCACCATTGCTTACCCTTCCTAGAGGAAAACAAGACATAAGGAAGCAAAGGTTTCAGAAAATGGAAACAAGTGATTATAGAAGGAATGGAATAAGGCAGGAAAAAACAGTTTTCTCACCAGTATGCTTATTGCATGCTTGACTGGATGGGCTGGGGAGACAAAGTGAGGTAGATTCTTAACACAGCAGCTCAGCTCAGCAGCTCTAAGAGGTTGTCTTAGACTTGAACTTAGTAAGGAATTCTCTATGGGATTGTCTCTGTTGCAGGTGTGACATTTTTTGTGCACAAGCCAAAGCTGTTCACAAGACAAGGCTGGCCCTTTCTTTCTTTTTACCCATAAAGATATGAGTACCCAGAGCTTCTCCCGCAGAAGCTGGAGCCCCTGGGCGTGGAGTGTTCCTCCTCCAGGTGCAAGGAAGTGGGTCCTCAGAGTCATGAAGCCCCTCAATCAAGGTCTGTGGGTACTTGATTTTACCAAGTCTTCCTCTCTCAGTATCCTCTGCTGGATTTTCAGTTCTGCTCTTTACTTGGATATTTCCTATATGAGCTATGCTATAAAAATAAACTGGTGATGACAACAATAAGAAATGATGTTGTTCAGTTGCTAAGTTATATCTGACTCTATAGGAACCCACAAACTTTAGCACTCAAGGCTTCCCTGTCCTTCACTATCTCATGGAGTTTGTGCAAACTCATGTCCATTGAGTTGGTGATGCCATCCAACCATCCCATTTTCTGTCACCCTCTTCTCCTCCTGCCCTCAGTCTTTCCCAGCATCAGGGTCTTTTCCAATAGTAACAGCAAATTGCCCAATTATTCTGCTTAAAATCCCCCAAAGTCCAATTTGAAGAAAATTGCTATTAACCCTGGATTCAATAACTTCCCTAACATCATACCCGTAGTTATCCTTATTGGTTGTGGGTAACTTTTCCTTCAATTATTTACTCTTTTATTTCTGTAGGTCTTTGCTGCACTTCCTAAGGCAGCAAAGTGTAATAACTGTGTTTGGGCAAACTCCCAGGTCTGCTGGCTCTTGGTCCTGCAGCATCTACATGTTCCTTCCCAATCTTGAACTTCTGTAAGAATATCTAGGTAGGAAGTGTGGAATCCAATCTTCTGTCTGTAGCCCCATCCTGGAGAGCTGTACCTCATGTTGGAGGCCAAGGTACTGCCCTCACTATCTGGCTGCTGCTGATGCATTTATTAGGTTGTGGTTAATTAGAGTTGAATGTGATTCACAGATGAGCAGGTATTGAGGATGGAATCAGAAAAGAAGGGAGATGGAAGTCAAGCTGATCACTGACTCAATGGATATGAGTTTGAGAAAGCTCCAGGAGTTGGTGTTGGACAGGAAGCCAGGCATGCTGCAGTCCATGGGGTCACCAAGAGTAGGACACGACTGAGCGACTGAGCTGATACACACATACACACACACACACACACACACACACACACACATGGACTATTTCTCAGCCATAAAAAGGAATGAAATAATGCCAACATGGGTGGACCTCAAGATTATCATACTAAGTGAATATATATATAAAACTGAATCATTTTGCTATACATGTTAAACATTGTAAGTCAACCATACTTCAATAAAAACTTTTTTTTAGACGTATTGTTAACATCATCATTACCCTTGAAGATATCACAACACTGGGCTTGTCTAGTTATTTTGTCGTGACAGCCCTAGGATCAGTAACAGTGGATACAATCTCATTTTTTCTCATTCTGTTTCAAGAGAGGCAAAAAGCAGTCTAATTAGGATACTTGATAAGTGTATTGCCAATACTGTAAACCAGTGACACATAACCAAGTCAGTGATAATGCCATCATTATCAAAAAAGAAAAATTTAACATTTTTCACTGCTATGATTTAGACTGTCAGGGGGTACTGTCAGGTCCATTGAGTTGGGTCTTTTAGTTGGGAAAAACTGCTATTTTGTACAGCAGTGATAATTACTTCAAAATTTTAATAGAAATTTAAAAATATTTTTACTATGAAAACTGATTCATTTTTTTTAAAAATATGGTATACTTGAATCACAGTTATTAGTAATTATAAATAAGTGAGAACATACTTGAATTTCTATAAGAATACATGAATTTCACTGACCTGGAACTCTGAAGACATGGAAGAACAGACTGGTTCCAAATAGGAAAAGGAGTACGTCAAGGCTGTATATTGTCACCCTGCTTATTTAACTTCTATGCAGAGTACATCATGAGAAATGCTGGGCTGGAAGAAGCACAAGCTGGAATCAAGATTGCCAGGAGAAATGTCAGTCACCTCAGATATGTAGATGACACCACCCTTATGGCAGAAAGTGAAGAGGAACTAAAAAGCCTCTTGATGAAAGTGGAAGAGGAGAGTAAAAAAGTTGACTTAAAGCTCAACATTCAGAAAACGAAGATCATGGCATCTGGTCCCATCACTTCATGGGAAATAGATGGGGAAACAGTGGAAACAGTGTCAGACTTTATTTTTGGGGGCTCCAAAATCACTGCAGATGGTGACTGCAGCCATGAAGTTAGACACTTACTCCTTGGAAGGAAAGTTATGACCAACCTAGATAGCATATTCAAAAGCAGAGACATTACTTTGCCAACAAAAGTCCATCTAGTCAAGGCTATGGTTTTTCCAGTGGTCATGTATGGATGTGAGAGTTGGACTGTGAAGAAAGCTGAGCGCCAAAGAATTGATGCTTTTGAACTATGGTGTTGGAGAAGACTCTTGGGAGTCCCTTGGACTGCAAGGAGATCCAACCAGTCCATTCTGAAGGAGATCAGTCCTAGGTGTTCTTTGGAAGGGCTGATGCTAAAGCTGAAACTCCAGTACTTTGGCCACCTCATGCAAAGAGTTGACTCATTGGAAAGGACTCTGATGCTGGGAGGGATTTGGTGCAGGAGGAGAAGGGGACGACAGAGGATGAGATGGCTGGATGGCATCACCAACTCGATGGACGTGGGTTTGGGTGAACTCCGGGAGTTGGTGATGGACAGGGAGGCCTGGCGTGCTGCGATTCATGGGGTCGCAAAGAGTCAGACATGATTGAGCAACTGAACTGAACTGAACCCATAATAAAATAATAATACCTTATGAATACAGAATTTCTCTAAGAACTTTTGCATACACTTCAGATACAAATACACTGTATTATTCCACTTTTACAAGTGACAATAGTAACATACAGAGTGATAAATCCAACCTGCTGGTAACAGACAAAACCAATTTTTATCCTGATCCCTCCCTTTTCTCTACTCCAGTCACCCATTCTAGTACCTAACTTTGACCAACCTCTGGAATCCTTCACAGTAGTAGAAACTGAAATTCCTGTTCTTAGCAATCATTCCTTCCTAGGGCCAAAAATGAGTTCATATTTCAATTCTAAAGTTGCTCCAAATGTCCACCATGTATGCCTGGTCTCCTTGTCTCCAGACTAACAAACTTTACACAGAACTTGATGACTGTTAGTAACACTATTTCTCCGATTTGCAATATTCTCTGAAATGATAAGGAAGAAAATATTAGGGATCTAGTTATCAAACAGCTAAAATCAGTTCTCAAACTAGGGTTTTTGTTCACCAGGTGGTTTTCAGCCAAAGCATGATCACACCTGCCAGGGATTTCTAGCACATCATATTTTTCAAGGGTAAGAAAAACATGTTTCCACACTCAGTCCAATAGTCACAGAGGCAGGCTTATGGAACTGGAGAAATCTAATTACACACTTGTGACAGATGAGGTTAAAATCGTCATTTTTTTAAAGAATCTGGCTCAAAAGTCACACCTGTTTAGAACATCTAGAAGGTTGACTGTGTCTGTATGGACCATATACCTTAAACATTCTCTATTCTTGGTCGTTGTTATTTAATCACTAAGTTGTATCCAACACTTTTGCAACCCCATGGACAGTAGCCCACTAGGCTCCTCTGTCCATGGGATTTCCCAGGCAAGAATACTGGAATTGGTTGTCATTTCCTCCTTGAGGATATCTTCCTGATCCAGGGATTGAATCCGCATCTCCTGCACTGATAGGCAGATTCTTTACTACTGAGCCACCTGAAGCCTTGGTACATTGTCTTTAATGTACATTATAGCCCTTTGGTCTGTGTGAGCAACTTTTGTTTTAGAGTCATTTCACTCTCAGTAATCTGAAAGACTAGAATTTCATCTTTAAATTCTCTTTCATTTTCCTTTATGCCAGGAAGAGAAACAGAGATAAACACAGTTCCTGCAATTAGAATATGTGGGTTAACATCCCAACTTGACCATTCACTAGCAGAGGGGATATGAGGTTGTTGTGTAGCCTTTCTGAGTTCAGGAAACTTGTCTGGAAAATACAGATAATAACATCTCTACCTCCCAGGCTGGTTGGGAAGATTAAAGGAGAAAGTAGATATAAAGCTCTCAGCACAGTGTCCAGATAGATATTTTGTAAGGGTTGCTTGGTGGGCATAAGTTTTCTCATGTGCCCAGACTTTTGAAGATAATTGCTTAATAAATATTCACTCCACACATGTGCCCTGGACTTCAGCATCTGCAGATATGGTTCCTTAGTCACTTATGGCTTTTCTCTTAATCCAGGAAGTACTGCTTTGAATCATCTCAGGATTAGAGCCATCTTCCCTCTGAGATTCAGCTGTTCTATAAATGGATCACCTATCTGTTGGCTCCCAAACATCTTCTCAGGAGGATGTGATCAGGCCAATGAAGTGAGAAAGCAGCCACTGCTTCTCAAATGACAACCCACATGAGACTCCATCTTTTAATTACTAGGTAGTTTGCAGGTATAATTGCCCAGTAATTGCCTGAACCCATGTAGCAACAAGGTGTGTTTACAAGTCATCAGCTATGCAGTAAATGGTTCATTGATTCACATACCTCCCAGCCTGTGATCACTTAGGTTTTGAAGATTCAAATGCCAGCTGCCTTGATAGGGGGATGAAAGTGCCTGACACCTTTATCTCTAGTGTCTCCTTGAAATTCATTTCTTCCTCTCTCCTTTTTGCAGGGCATTCTGATAATGGGATAAAGTCATTTATTTGTCCTGTGCTTTGTAAACTCCAAGTAAGCTTTACTTTAGCAAGTGTGTAAAACAGTCCACTAACATCCTGAGGTTTATTCATTCATTCCTCAGTAGTGTATTAATCAGAACAGACTGTAGCTAAACAGCTAAAGTGTTGAGTAGGTCATGTCTGCTGTTTCTCTGTGACTTTAGCATGACTATATGCTTCAAGAAGATTTATTGGGATGTCTCATTAAGGCTAGACATAAGGAAGTCATTAAGTCAAGATTAATCAGATTGAAACATGTTAGAAATTTTCACTTCTTTTGCAGTTAAGCATGACTGTGAGACTGTTTTTGATGGTGATTGTTTCTCACATATGAGAGTCATCGACTCTGGGGGAATTAGAAGGTTGGTGTGCAGCTGAGTATTAGCAGCACATGGTCTTTGTGATCAAGTGAAGATTTGGGGGAAAATTAGTTGCAAAATGTAGTGTAAAGTTCAGAGACAGATTTTGAATCTAGGCTATGCTATTTGCAACTTGCATGGCAACTTCCTTCCATGCATGAGACCCCAACTTCTCCAGAAGATGATGGGTTTGGAAAAAAATCAGTAACTTGCACAGATAAGTATCTGTGAAGCTCCAGGGTTCATATCTTGTAGGGCTGGTTCTTCTCTATGTTCTTCAACAGGCCAGCTCTGCTTTCATCTGTTTGGCATACTGTGCTCTCAAGTTAGATTCTAATAATTATTATATTTTGGTACGTATGTGAAAGTCGCTCAAAAAGTCCGACTCTTTGTGACCCCATAGACTATACAGTCCATGCAATTCTCCAGGCCAGAAAACTGGAGTGGGTAGCTGTTCCCTTCTCCAGGGGATCTTCTCAACTCAGGGATCAAACCTAGGTCTTGCACATTGCAGGCAGCTTCTTTACCAGCTGAGCCACAAGGGAAGCCCAAGTTTACTGGAGTGGGTAGCCTATCCCTTCTCCAGTGGATCTTCCAAACTCAGGAACTGAACCGGATTCTTTACCAACTGAGCTAGCAGGGAAGCCCATATTTTGAAAAACTGTCTCTAAATTATGTCAGAATAGTGCCAGACTAGATGATCCCACTGTCACTCAGGGTTGTTCTTACTTTCTTTGGAGCTTAAGCTTATATTCCAGGATGTGGATGTTTGTGAGGCCCAGAAAAAGGAGGAGGGGGGGGAGAGAGAGAGGAACTGAGGGCAAGGAAGGACTCTTAGTTTGCTCCCTGTGGGCACCTGGAGAGAAGGCAGTTTTATCCGAGTCTGGGTGCAGCCCCATCAAGGTCTGTTGGGCATACTGCATGGTCTGGCGACAGGGAGTCTTAAAGTTTAGCTTGCTGGTGCCCCACCTTGGTTCTTTTGTGGCAAGGTAAGGACCTTGAAAGAGTCCCCTGGGAGTAAGCCCAGACTCACACTCGTGCATCCATGCAGCAGGGTAACAACTGGGTTCTCTAGGAATCGGAGAGGCTGGAGGTGCCACAGGCTCACCTCAGCCCTAAGAGAGCATCAGCTCCTCAGATATTATCTCTGAAGATCTCACCTCCCAGGGAGAGAGACAGAGGCATTTGAGACCCTGACATGTGACCTGAGTGTTCATCAGAGACTGTTTAAATGACCTAAAGCGATTGGGTTTTAAGCTGATAGAGCTTTAAGTATCCCCTCCTCCACTGGTCAGTGAGCCTTCAGGAAAGAAACCCTTACAGCTGCAGACAAAATGGAGAGTTGTGTCTTGTGGTGTGCATCCATGAGTCATGGTGTGAATGAAATCTGTGCTCTTGCTGGACTTAGAAACCGTACCACGTTTTGCTGGAGACCATCTTCTGGTGTCTGAAGGATGCCATTCAGTTGTTTATACCTATCCTGCCCCTGTTTCCTCACCTCCACATAAGAAGGCACTTCCTTTTGCTTGTTCTCACTTTAGTGTGTGTGTGCTTAGTCGTGTCCGACTCTTCATGCTCCCTTGGACTGTAGCCCGCCAAGCTACCCTGTCCACGGGATTTCCCAGGCAAGAATACTGGAGTGGGTTGCCATTGCCCTCTCCAGCAGATCTTCCAGATCCAGGGGTCGAACCCACGTCTCTTGTGTCATCTGCATTGTCGGCAGATTCTTTGTCACTAGCTCTGTGAGCGAGATCAACTCACAGTGTGTGTTTGGGGAGGAGGGGCTTCCCCAGGGTAACATCTCCTGAGATGGCCTTCCTTCTGCATGGATGTCATCCTGTGTGACTTATACATGGACTGGCTGCTTGGGGACTGTGCTCACCCTGAGCACACAGCTCTTTTTCTTTTCCAAGCAACAGCATGGACTAGACTGGACATGACGAGTCATTCACCTCCTTTCAGGACTTGATGTCCTGCCAAGAGCTGAAGAGAGTGCCTCACAGACAGGTATCCTCAGCCTGCGTGCTGTTGGCTCCTTGCTCCCCTCCTGCCCCCAAGAACATGTCCTCACTTCCCTTGGTGCCAGCAAGGGCATGTTCATGTTCTTCGACACCAAGCTCCTCCCAGGTTGATGGGTTTGTAAACATTGAGTCCAAGCCAGAGTGTCTAAATGCTGAAGGAAACAGCGTGGTGAAAAGATGACCTCACGGGTCGTGGCTGCCAAGTGGAGATGCGAGACCTCACTGCTGGCAGCCAGGGAGGGATAAAGGGCAGGGGGAGCTTTTATAAAACAGTTTCGCAGACAAACAGCCGCCCCCTTGCCCCTGTGTGTGTCCCAACGAGTCAGGCTGTGGGTGGCCGGCCGAGATGGAAACCACACTTGAAGGGCTCAGACCTCCTCTCCAAGCTGGGTGACCCAGGGGGAAATTGGAAGCCCTTGCCTGTGCTAAGTGTTAATAATGGGAAAGAAAGTGCACTGATTGACCAAACCGTGCTGCCTGGGCAAGTGAGGTTGCAAACCATTCTAAACTGTGCTCACGGTTTTCTTCTGGTTATTCAAGGTACTCTAAAGCAGAGGTCCCCAGCATTTTTGGCTCCAGGGACAGTTTTTCCACAGATGGGGGTAGGGGGTAGGGGAATAGTTTTGGGATGATTCAAGTGCATTACCTTTACTGTGCACTTAATTTCTGTTATTATTACATCAGCTCCACCTAAGATCATCAGGCATTAGATTCCAGAGCTTGGGGGACCCCTGTCCTAAATAACTGACCCTAAAAAGAGTGAAAGGAAGGTGAGTTACTGGTGTATGTGGCATATGGTTAAAAAGAGATGGTGAAAGACCTTGACATGGAATCTACAAGTTCAGATCAGTTGCTCAGTCGTGTCCAGCTCTTTGCAACCCCATGGACTGCAGCACAACAGGCCTCCCTGTCCATCACCAACTCCCAAAGTTTACTCAAACTCCAGTACTCTTGCCTGGAAAATCCCATGGACTGAGGAGCCTGGTAGGCTGCAGTCCATGGGGTCGCGAAGAGTCAGACACAACTGAGCGACTTCACTTTCACTTTTCACTTTCTTGCATTGGAGAAGGAAATGGCAACCCACTCCAGTGTTCTTGCCTGGAGAGTCTCAGGCAAGATGTGGGAGCCTGGTGGGCTGCCGTCTGTGGGGTCGCACAGAGTCAGACACGACTGAAGTGACTTAGCAGCGGCAGCAGCAGCAGCACGTCCACTGAGTTGGTGATGCCACCCACCCATCTCATCCTCTGTTGCCCGCTTCTCTTCCTGCCTTCAATCTTTCCCAGCATCAGGGTGTTTTCAAATGAGTCAGCTCTTCATATCAGGTGGCCAAAGTATTGGAGTTTCAGCTTCAGCATCAGTCTTCCCAATGAATACTCAGTACTGATTTCCTTTAGGATGGACTGGTTGGATCTCCTTGCTGTCCAAGGGAATCTCAAGAATCTTCTCCAACTCCACAGTTCAAAAACATCAATTCTTTGGCACTCAGCTTTCTTTATAGTCCAACTCTCACATCCACACACAACTACTGGAAAAATCATAGCTTTGACTAGACAGACTTTGTTGGCAAAGTAATATATCTGCTTTTTAATAAGCTGTCTAGATTGGTTATAACTTTTCTTCCAAGGAGCAAGCATCTTTTAATTTCATGGCTGCGGTCACCATGGCTACAGTGATTTTGGAGCCCCCAAAAATAAAGTCTGTCACCGTTTCTACAAACTGTCAGAATTTACAAATTGTCAGAGAAAGATTGAAAAGCTTGGTGGTAATGCCTTTATCAGAGTCTGTACAATCACAGGGAAATCACATTATACACTTTTAGTTGCATTATATTCTCAAGGTATCTTACACTGGATGCGTTAGACACAATGTGCGTTACAAGTTTGGTGCATCATACCCTACAGGTATTATGAGTTACATGCAATATACGTTGCATGTGTTATATACCATGTACATTACACACTATTTTTATTATACACTAGGTGCATAATCTATGTCCTAATGGGCAGAGGGCAGTAGGCAGGAAGAGGGAACAGGGGAGCACTGAGATTTGTACCTTCAAGGTACTCAGAATCCAGTTCCATAGAAGCAACTAACTTGTAACCACCAAGGAACCCTTCCATGCTGTGTGGGATGATTCTATCATATGTAATGAAAAGCCCAAGAAGTCTTCAGGGAGAACTTGGAGAGCTAGGAGCTGGAGTTTGAAGGCTGTCTGGGGTGTGCATGGAAATGCTCCACCATGGACACAGTCAAAGATTTGGAATCACTTGGGACACTACCTCTGATTAGCGTGAGTACAATAAAATGAAATAAACCAAATGCCATCAATATGTCCTACGAACGCTCTGTTTTTCATATACAGTTGATCTTCTTTGTTTTTCAAAAAATAGATACGAACTAGTCTGTGCGTGGATCACTGAGTACTGCAGGAGGGACCTGGAGGTTTGGGCTCAACTTCTAGGCAACCAGGCAGCACATCATCAAAATCAGGAAACTAAACCAGCCACAGCCAGAGGACTGCAAATTGAAAGGTGACCATTTGGGTTTTTCCCCAAACCTGAAGCTACTTGAAATCACGTAATCAGTGAGACGAAGGTACAGATAGCCATAGCACCCACTGGAAACAATATGCCTTGGAGTTATTAACCTGAATTGCTTCCAGTGTTTTTTCTTTATTTTTTTATTTTTTATGAAGTGCTACTTTTAAAGTAAATATTTCTGTAGCTGGAAAAAAGTCCTCTCCTGCATAGTCTCAAAGTGAAAAGTGAAAGTGAATTCGCTCAGTCGGGTCCGACTCTGCGACCCCATGGAAACCAGGCTCCTCCATCCATGGGATTTTCTAGGCAAGAGTACTGGAGTGCGTTGCCATTGCATAGTCTCAAACCAGGTGTATTTATTGCTGTATTTACCTGGTTTATAATGAAGGGAAGATGTCCACATTTGGGTTGTGTCTTGTATATTAGTGACTGCATCTTGGGCTCTGCTTTTCAGTTAGAACCAGGGGGGAGTGTGTATTTGCTGGGGGGTGGAGATTTCTCTTTCTATTCCATGTGAAGCCTCAGGCTTTTCCCTCCACCCCCCACTGCCTCTTAAGGAGTTAGCACATGATTTAAAAGCCCATTTGTACAACTTTCCTTCCTTCCTTAACTGCATTTTCTTTCTGTGTATTTGACTTCCTTGGGTCTCAAGCCCTGGTCATCTCCCAGCTGTATGACCTGGGAGCCCAGAATGGATGCAGACTCCGCACTTCAAGTAGAGAAAGGGGATAGAAAGTGCTTCTGCCCTGGGCGATGTGTGTGTGTGTGTGTGTGTGTGTGTGTGTGTGTGTGTGTGTTCTTATATGGACAGGCAGAGATGGTGGATTCATTTGGACCCAAGGGGAGGCACGAAGAAATAGCTCAGAGTTTATTTCCAAGCCCTGAAGAATGCATCTTCATTACAGCCCGTACCCAAAATTAGTTATTGGAGCATTGCAGACTTTTTTTTCTTTTCATATATCTGCTCACCAATTTAAGTGCTCATTCTGCCAGAATCTGGTCTCTGAAAGGTGAGCTGGAGAAACGACACTGGCTGAGAGCTCAGAATGCTTGTCAGTGTCCTTGCGGAACTCGGCCAGGGGGTCCCACCAGCAGCTAACCAGGAATGAGAAATCAAGGTGACAGCAACAACGACAGTTAATATTTCTACTGACAATGTGCTGGGGCTTTACTTGTGTTATGTCACAAAAGAGCCCTGCTATTCCTATTTAACGAGTTTAGAGAGGTTAGTAATTTACTCAAAGTGAGAGAAACCAGTGCTCTGTTTCATCTACACAAGCTTTAACCTTAACTTACATTACATGTCGGAGAAGGCAATGGCACCCCACTCCAGTACTCTTGCCTGGAAAATCCCATGGGCGGAGGAGCCTGGTGGGCTGCAGTCCATGGGGTCACTGAGAGTCGGACACGACTGAGTGACTTCGCTTTCACTTTTCATTTTCATGCATTGGAGAAGGAAATGGCAACCCACTCCAGTGTTCTTGCCTGGAGAATCCCAGGGACGGGGGAGCCTGGTGGGCTGCTGTCTATGGGGTCGCACAGAGTTGGACGTGACTGAAGCGACTTAGCAGCAGCAGCAGTGACATTACATGTGTGTTTCAGTTTATAAAGCTGCCCTCTAGAATGGTGTTTTATTCAATCTGTGGTGAAGGACTCGGGAGCCTAAGATTCAATCCAAGATTAGCTCACACATCAGTGGACCATGTGAGATGTAAAACTTGTTTTTGTGAAGCTGTGGTGTCAAGAAACTACAGGTCAGATCTCAGGTTATGTGGGAAGAAAGTCAATCTTTTGAGTTGCACCTGTATTTCTAGTGTTCACATCTCTAAAAGTAAAGCCAATCTCTAAAATTAAAGATAATACTAGATACTTGGATAAGGCAATGGCACCCCACTCCAGTACTGTTGCCCAGAAAATCCCATGGATGGAGGAGCCTGGTAGGCTGCAATCCATGGGGTCACACAGAGTTGGACACGACTGAAGCGACTTAGTAGTGGTAGTTAGCCAAAGCCCTTACTTTGGTCACATACTAAAAAAAAATTCCCTTTAGCACAGCAGTGGATAATGTGGGTATACTTCAGGGTCCACAATAAAAATTTATAGTGAAATAACCTCATTAGAGTTAAAAATAATTGAATTCATCAAAATTACAATGTACGTTTTATATGGCACACACATTGTTTTGGAGCATATAAAATGAAGGAAAACATCCAAATTCTTTTTATGAAGCAAGTATAACAAATCCTATATCTGATTTTAAAAAATAAAGAAAAAATATAGACCAAATCAGCATGATTTATGAACATTGGTGCCAAAATTTTAAATTTTAGTGAACATACTCTAAAACCATGTTAAGAAACCTTAAGAAAATGCTGAAAGTAACACACTATAATCAAATGGTATTTATGCCAGGAATTCAAAGGAGATTAAATGTTAGACACTATATTAATAGACCTAAGAAAAAAATCCAAATGATTTTTTGTAGAGATGCTAAAAATTATTTGACACAATTTAACATTCTTTCCTAACTAAAATTCTTGAGAAAATATAAATAGGTGACTATCTCCTTAAAATTATGAAAGACCGACATCTCACTCCTAAGGCCAGCATTTTTCACCATGTCCATGGTCATTTCACGTCATTTTTGAAGTACCAGCTAATGTAATTAGACTAGGCAAAGTAATCATAGCCCAATGACTGAAAAGAAGAAATAAAATGATCCCTCTTGCAGAAGACATAAAAGTATACCTGAAAAATCTTATAGAATTAATGATAAAATATCTCACTAAAAGAATTCGTTAAGACAGCAAGATAAAAGGTAAACATGAAAAATTGATAGCATTCACATACACATATCCGCCTGCAACGCAGGAGACCCCAGTTAGATTCCTGGGTCTACTACTAGTTCGATTCCTGTTCTATTCGATTCCTGTTCTACTAGTTTGACTCCTGGGTCTGCTTCAACTACTAGGGGAGCTACCCACTCCAATATTCTTAGGCTTCCCTCGTGGCTCAGCTGGTAAAGAATCCGCCCGCAATGCAGGAGACCTGGGTTCGATCCCTGGCTTGGGAAGATCCCCTGGAGAAGGAAAAGGCTACCCACTCCAGTATCCTGGCCTGGAAAATTTCGTGGACTGTATAGTCCATGGGGTTGCAAAGAGTTGGACATGACTGAGTGACTTTCACTTTCACATTCACGTACGGACTTCCCTGATGGCTCAGACAGTAAAGAATCTGCCAGCAATGTGGGAAAGCTGGGCTCAATCCCGGGGTCTGGAAGATCCCCTGGAGAAGAGAATGACAACCCCTTCCACTATTCTTGCCTGGAGAATCCCATGGACACAGGAGCCTAGTGGCCTGTTACAGTCCATGGGGTCGTAGAGAATCGGACATAACTGAGTGACTAACACTTTCACACACACATAGGGACTTCCCTGGTGTTTCAGTGGTTAAGACTCTGAGCTTCCACTGCGGAGGGCGCGGGCTTGATTCCTAGTTGGGAAACGAACATCCCGCACGCACCATGGCATGGCTGGAAAAGAAGAGAGATTTCTCTCCTTGCTTCACATACACATAACCTTGAGAACATATAATGAATGAGAACACCGAATTCACAGAGGAAAAAAAAGATAAAATATTAGTAATAAAATCATATCTCATTAAAAATATATATGTCCACATAAAACTGTACATGTTCACAGCATCTTTATCCATAATAGCCAAAAACTGAAAACAACTCAAATTCCCATTGACTTGTTTTTTTTGATAAACAGATTGCAGCACACTCACCACTGCTCAGAAATAACAAGCGATTCACGCAACAAATGTGGATGAACCCCAAAAGCAGTTTGCTAATGAAAGAAACTAGCCTAAAAGTTTTCTTACTGTTTGGTTACATCTTTATAAAGTTCTACAGACCTACAACTATGGCAACAGAAAGATCAGGGGTTCTTTAGTCTAGTCCCAGGGCCAGGACGAGGGAGAGGAGATTCCCTGGGTGCGAGGAAACTCTTGAGGGTAAAGGAATTGCTTTACAATGTGAGTCTAGTGGTGGATACATCACCATATGCATTCACCAAAATGCTGAATTGTTCTTCCCAAATAATTGCTTTTTACTAGATAGCACATATTATACCTTGATAAAGCTGATTTTTAAAAATAACCTTACTCATTATTAGAAGAGCTTGTTTTCTAGAAGTTCCCAGAAAACCAGCCAAGGCCATGCTAGAGTGCAGCTGAAATGGAAAGGGGAGTGTTTTGTACAAAATAGCCTTGTAGGGTGTTAAGATATAAACTAGATGTTTTCAGGCAGAAAACTCAGAGTCACCAGGTCATGTTTCCTGGACTTACAGGTTTTGAATCTCTCAGTATTCCGAGTAAAGCTCAGAATAAATATAAAGTAAAGAAGAAAGTAGAGAACAGCACACAACTGCTTCTCTCATGACACCAACTTCTTTTGCTCATCAGTCTCTTATTTCATTTCTCTTGCCTTATATATTTGCTTCACAAATAGATGGATGTGTTCATGGATGGAAATAAGCAGGATCAGGGTCTATGGGTATGTGTGTGTATGTAAAATTCCATTTCCTTTTCTCCCTCATGTCGAATCTGGGTTTATTTTTACCCTTACAGAACCATGTGATCCTAGTTTGAAAATAAAACCATTCACCTTGAAATTTTTCTCTTACTCTAGACTTAGCCCCCTTTCCAGCAGAGAAGAAAATAAGGAAAATTGCTTTTTTCTGCACATGTTGCGACTCTGCCCATGCACATACATGTTCTTTTACATTTCAGTATGAACACCACTGCTGTCTATGGAGGGTCTGTGAATTTCTTGACAATGTCAGCCTGGAAGTGAAGTCCTTTGTCGGGCAATGGACCGAATCCCTAGATTCAGCGTCCTGTGTTTTCATTTCCTTCTTAAGTTGTCTCTTTTCACTTCTCTCGGCAGTCCAAGTGTAAGGAACTCCAAAACACCGGGTTGCCATGAATGGGGCACCCCTTCCTTTTTATCTTAAACGAAGGCCGGAAACTGTAACTTGAAAGTAAAAGGTGTTCTAAAATGTCTAATTGACTTCAAAGATTCCTCCTTCTCAGCCCTTTTCTTTCTTACAAGTGATTTGGATGTGAATTTACCTGTCATACTATTGCTTAGAGCGTCTAGTTGTGTTAGATGTCTATTGTTGTGTTACTATTATTATTGTTATTCTTACCCATTTAAAGATAGTGAGGAATCTGGACTCAAACTCCGATACTATTTCTTTCCAACTTTTCACCCTCAATTTAAAAATAAAATACAAGAATAAGAAAAAAAAAAAAAAAAAGACTGGATCTAGTCTAAAAACTTTGACAAGGAAACGCATCCAGTACCGTAGTAGCAAGCACTAGGAATCCCGGCTGTTATGGTTTTGCAGTTTGCTAAGTGGCACGACTGAGCGACTGAACTGAACTGAACTGAAAGTGGCTTGTAGCCCAGAATCTTTTTCCCAGTGATCATTCAGCAGTGACTTGTCCTGGATGAGGAAAAAGGAGCAATATCCTAGAATTCTATCCACTGATACTCTTGATGAGCATTCACCTGTCTCAAAAATATTTTATTTTCTATAAATATTGTTTTTGCAATATTTGTTGATTTTATTTTTTTTCTTACGCAGATACATCAGTAACCAACACCCCCAGTTAATGTCAGTCTTTATTAATTAATGTATATGATCTAGTGAGTTAGCACATTGGACTTACAGTTGTTGTTATTCAATCACTAGGTTGTGTCCAATGACTCTTTGCAATCCCATGGACTATAGCCTGCCAGGTTCCACTGTCCATGGGATTTCCAAGCAAGAATACTGGAATGCGTTGCCATTTCCTTCTCCGTGGGGGCTATTCCTGGACCGGAGATCAAACCCATGTCTCTTTTATTGGCAGGCAGATTCTTTACCACTGAGCCACCAGGGGAGCCCTGGACTAAGAGTAGACAGAGAGATTTGAACTTGGGGACCTGAGAGGTAAGAGAAATCATACATAAGCCTTGTGACAGCAGAATAAACTCTTCCCTTTTAACCTTTTTGTTAAAATTTTATTATTTAAGCTATTTGTTAAAATCTGATGAATATAAGGTTCTATATTTAGAGTCAGATGAGTTTGAATTTCAACTCTGCCACAATATAGGCAACCTTAGGCAAATGACTGAATGCTTTCTAAGCCTCACTTTTCTCATTTGTAAAATGGGTTTCATTGTAACATTTATTTCATAGGGTTCTGAAACAAATAAAAGATTAAATAATAAATATGAAATAAACAATTATTAAATGAAATTATGCCTATCAAGTGCCTCACACACTGCTTAGCACATATTCAAAGACTTTCTGTGCAATTTTCATAAGCATCTGTGACTGGGGTGATATATTTCAAATATCTTTCTATCTCAGATGGATTAAGAAGTTGAGCACAGCGATTTAGGAAGGTGAAGTCATTCTGTTTTCTCTCTTCCTTTCTCTTTTTTTCCCGGATTCCCCTCACACCACGTCCCTACCCCTTTCCTCTCTACCCCCCACACAGACTAACATGGTGGTGGACTAGAGGTGGGCGTGGAAAATGGACACCATGGCCAGGATCACCAGGTGCCCAGGTCCAGACACAGCAAACCCACAGGGGTGCGCTTGCCTTTATCATCCATGCCCGGCCCCTTTCCACATCCTCTTTTAGGGAAATGAAGCCCCTGATGACCTACTGAGCTTAATCAACAATACTGATTCTTGCTGCTTCCCAAAGGCCTTTCCTTCCCTCCCTCCCTTCTTTCCTTCCTTCCTTCCACTTTTCAAAGTCTAGAGCAGTAAAGAGTTTCCTTGGCTTGACTCTAGTGATCATAGAGAATGGAAATGCCAAGGAAAGGGGATATAGAAAGCATAAGGAAAGACATGCTGTCTGGATATGGTGAGGGCACAATTTATTTGCCAAATAACTTTTTTTCTTTCTGCATTAGTTTAAAGCTTTTGGAATGGTAGCTGCAGGTACAGATTTCAATGTACAGTTCATTTTTACTCACACATGTTTATGCAGATAAGACATTTTCCATCTAAATGTGATAATAGAGGGTTTCTAGTTTGACTTAGAGTAAGGGACATGGAAAAGACAGCAGAGGAGATAAGGATGCAGAGTAAAAGAGCCTGTGAGTCAGCTTGGCAATGCCCAGGGATCCAGGAGCTAATAGCATTACCCATCCAGCAGGTCCCAGGCATGTGGCATGCTCACTCCTATGAGTTATCTGTGTTGGGGGAGACAGAGAGAACACAGACAGGAAAGACCCGTGAAATTGGCTGGGGCAGGAAAGACCAGTGAAGTTGGCTGTGGCAGCCCCTGGCCTATGTCTGCACTGCTGAGCCTGGGCCACCGGTGGGGACTCTTAGTGATCCTCATGGAGTTGCTGAATGCAAGGCAGGAAGGGCTCTAGAGGGGGGCATGTGCTCCAGACCCCATCACTGGGCAGCAGCCCCACCTAAACATCCAGGCTGGAAATTCATTTTGGTTCTTAGTGAACAAGAAAATAAAATGGAAGGGGATGCTTTCTAAGACTGGGGCAAAACACATATGATGGGCAGTCTGAAAGGATTGGGTTTCTTGCAACTTTGTGGTCTCTCAGAGTACTGGGGGTTCAAACTCAATGGGCATCGTAAATGGAACGTGCAAAAAAAACACCCCTCCTGTCTGTTGGCTATAACTAGTATGGTCTTCATCCAGCTCTCCATCACCCTCTCTGGGCTCAGGGGGACTCCCAGGCTGACTGGCCTCCCCTCAGCTCCTCCCCTTTCTAAAGACACCTCACTGTGGCTGTGAGCCCTGTTCACTCCCTGCTGACCTGGCTGGTCACTCCGCTCCTTTTTATCCCCTAGGCCTGGCTTTCAGCCCCATTGAGGTTCTGACACCAACACTCAGGGCAGCTCAGAAAACTTGGATCTCAGGAACACCCATTTCGGCCCCACTTTTAACACACATTTCTTGAGTTCCCTAATGATTAACAGAGTCCAGGGTCACTCTCTGCTTATGGTTTTCCCTTCATTTATCACCTTTTCTTTCTGATGAACTTCAGTTGCTACTCATTCATTCACTCAGCAAACATTTTCCAAGCGCCTGCTATTTGACAGGCTTAAATGTCACGTCCTCCGTGAAGTTTATCACAACTTCCCTGAAAAGAATTAGTCACTTCCTCTCTGTCTTTCCACGACACTCTGTACATATTACAGAGTGTCCTGATTATTTCTGTTGCCTATGTTGCAATGATACATCACTGCCCCCTTCTCCTCTGTAGGCCCATCATGTTCCTGCTTGAAGGGAGAACCAGTTGTATTCAGCTTTGTGCCATCAGTGTCTGGCACTCTTTGAATACTTATTGATGAACAATAAGAAGTAGATGGAAAGAAATTGATGCACTTAAATACAGGTGCTCCTAGTACCCAGAGAGGCAGCATGGTTTTGTAGTTAAGGGCACAGCTTCTGAAGTCAGATCATCTTGATTTTAATCCTGACTCTAAGATCAACTAGCAGGACAATCCTAAACCACTGTGTACCTCACTCTCCACACTAGAAAAAGTGATAATAATAGTACCTAGTCCACAGTGTCATTGTGAGGATTAAATAAAATAACGCAGGGTAAATATATAGAATATGCTAGGCATATAATATGTGTTCAATAAATGGTGATTCTTGTTGCTTGTCTTTCCCAGAGGACTTGATTCTTTTTGATAAAATGCTATCACACTCGGATGAGCAGTTGGATGAATTTAGGTTGTGAAGGACAAAGAGAAATTCAGGCTTCATTTTCAGAGAAAAAGCCAGTGAATTTTATGCTTTATCTTCATTCTCCCAGCTGGACTTGACTTGTACATCCGGATGTTTACTTCCAGACTTTATAAGGACTCTGGTGCCATAAGGAAGATGCTGGAATACAGTCAAATGTAGCTGTGAGGGAAACTTCTAGCCAAAGAAAATAAGGCAAAATGTCATTAAAAAGAAAAATAATCTGCATTTTCCTTATAACAAAAGGGTGGGTTGGGACAGGTTCTGTTCCATTAACTGCTAAGATACCTATGAGATAAATGACCATGTTTAGGGAGCTGGCAGCAATTCCTACTCTGGAGACATGATTTTGAGACCATTTAGGTAATCTCAGTTTTTTCCCAGCTTCTCAATAAAGTCAAAATAAATGTCTAATGAACTTTCTCTAAGGATCCATCAGATGTCCACCCCATTCTTTTTTTTTTTTATTTTTTTTTTTCATTTTATTTTATTCCACCCCTTTCTTGCTGCTGCTACTTATGCACGTTCTTTTTGATACAACTTTGACAGTAACTGGGCTTCCCTGATAGCTCAGTCGGGAAAGAATCTGTCTGCAATACAGGAGATCCTGGTTCAATTCCTGGGTAGGGAAGATCTGCTGGAGAAGGGATAAGCTGCCCACTCCAGTATTCTTGGGCTTCCCTTGTAACTCAGCTAGTAAAGAATCCACCTGCAATGCAGGAGACCTGGGTTCAATCCCTGGGTTGGGAAGATCCCCTGAAGAAGGGGATCTTCTTGACAGTAACTAGTCACAGAACTCTTGGAATCAGTCAAATGAATCATTTGAAAAGAGTTCATAAACATAGGAAACCACTTGTATTAAAGATGGATACAAGAGGAAGAGTCAACACACATGAAATGCTGCCCCCAAATACCAGGCTTCCAACAGACTGGGGAGTTCAGAGAGAAGTGCCAGGGAAGAGAGGTCAGAGAAGTAACCTGCAGAGCAGCAAGAGGGAGTGTGGTGAGCTCCAGGGAAGCGGCGTCTAGCCTTGCTTACACCCCTCCCACTGCCCACCTCTCTTCCTGGATCTCTGGTCTTTCCTGGATTTCTCATAAATGACTTTTCAGTTTCCTCCTGTTCTGCTTCCCCTCTTTCTCTCACTTGCTTATGAACTGAAGTTGGCCTTGATTTGACAGGGACAGGGCAAAAGTTTCACTACCCAGTGATTCTCCAAGTGCAGTGAACAAAAAGCAGGTGGGGACAGTCTCCTTTTGTCCCTGCAGATCCAATCGCCTTCTTTTCCACCCTGCCCAGTGCCCTGGGGGTCTGACCTGTGAGTCCCTTGCTCTGGCTTCTCATTAGGTTCAGTGATGGGGAGTCCCAGCAGGAGATCAGAGGTTAGGGGTAAAGAGAGGTCAGGATATTGATTCTCCCTGCTCCCTCTCTGTGAGACCACCTAAGACTGGTTGAGACCATCCATCAGGAGAATCCCAAGGACATCCTGCCTGGTGGCCATCCCCCTACAACCCTTCTACTCCAAGTTCCACTAACCGCTCTCTCTCTCTCTCCATGCCCCTTCCTACCTTAGCTAGGGTTCTTGCAAGCCAGAATACTGCATTTTTGGTTTCCCTTGCCTACTTCTTTGAAGATGATCCCTTTATTAAACTCTCCTCCAATTACCCTAATTTGAGTGTGTCATCTGTTTCCTGTGGGGGCTCTGACAACACATATCAATAAGAATCTTGTTTAAAATTCAGATTCCTTAGAATTGACTACAGAAATTCTGAATGAATGTTAGGTCTAGAAGGGCCTCTTCATTTTCCACAAGCACAGGCTTCTAATGCCAGTGGTCCAGGGAATGACTTTGAGAGAGATTTCATCAGATCCTGACTGTCAAACTGGACATAGTCCAGATGTAGTCGAATAGTAAGAATAACACAACCCTCATAGTTCCCATTGTTCCAGAATCTCTTCTGAGAAGTCTAAATTTTTGTATGAGATCATTATGAGCTAAGTTGGGAAAGGCAGAGAGATTTCTAAACTAAGTCCTAAAGTCTGTGGGAGGGCTCCAGGAACCAGAAAAATAGAATTACATAGTATCAGTGTATGTGGTATACAGTTTCACACCTCATTGATTTATGCTGGCATGGTTTTACCTGGAGCTGAGCGCTCCTGAAATTTATTTGTAGTGATTGCACCATCACTAATAAGATAGGGAGATGTAATCAATGGCAGATGCCCAAATCTGAAATTAAAGAATGAGGTTCTTGCAAGCCAGCAGTGCCTGCCACTAGTCCAAACCAACAGTTGTTAATTGGGGTACTAGTCAAACCCAGCAGTTGTTAATTGAGGTACTAGTCAAACCCAGCAGTTGTTAATTGCACAGTGTTACAAGGAAGCATCAGCCAAAGAGGAAAAAAAAAAAAAGGAAACTAAGGTACTGGTGTCTGGTAAACACTAAGGAGGACCATATAGGCATGTAGGGAAAATGCAAAACCTCCCCGGATCTTGAAATGCAAACAAACCATTTCAAAAATCTGTCCTGTTTTGGAATATATCAGGTGCATTCTTGGAAGGTGACTGTTTCAGCTATCTAGGACAATATTTGTTTAGGCAGCAGGGCAGACAGAAGAGGCAGTTGGAGAATAACAATGCCTCTTCTGGGAGCTTAACCTCCTGCTGCTTCTCCAGCTTATTTCTCAGAATAGTAGCTCAGAAAGTGGAAGGGGCCAGCTCACTTTCTCCTTCATAAGGACATGCTGCAAGAGTCGGGCCTCACCTGTAGGCTCTGCCTTATAAATCTTCCAGCAAGTGTCTGGTCACGGATGCTTCTTCAACATAATCTAATCTAAATCTTCTGCTCTTGCTGAATCACGTGCCAGAAGAGATGCCCAGATAAATTGATGTACAAATGGATTAACGAAGTACGAGTTCTCGCGGTATTCTGTTCCCCACTGCAGCACATCTGATTGTGATGTTGCATTCATCATATGGTAGCACTAAAAAAAAGCAGTGTAAGAGAAAAAGGGTGGGCTATAGCCTCAAATCCCTGGGTCCAAATCTTGACTCTGCCACTTTAAGAAAATTGTTTAGTGATTCTGATTCCCTGTTTCTTCATTAACAAAACTAACAAGAACAGGGACCTCATAAGAGGATGCCATCATTAATCAAATTAATATACCTAATCACAGCACAGCAGCTATTATAGAGCGACAGGTTCTCAATAAATGACAGTGGTCATGCTTGTTATTCTAGAAGCTCTAGTTAAACCTCAGATGACCTTTTTATTTTCTGTAGGTCAAAGGCACAGGTCAGAGACACTGTAGCCCAAGTGTCAATCTTGCTTCCATGGATATGCACTGCCTAACTGGAGAGCTGAAATGGAATTGAGGCTCAGAGACCTGAAACTATTCTGTCTGGAAGATCTGGGCTCTAGGATAAGTGATCCCTGCACAGGAAACAGTTTCAACAATGATAATCATATCTCCCACTGATTCCAATCTCCTGGGCACCAAAAACTTCGTCCCCATGGAGAGTCAGGCCAGAAGCTATAAACCCAGTCCATTAAAACTCAGTGGCAGGCTTCCCTGGTGGTCCAGTGGTAAAGACTCTGCCTGTGAACACAGGGGACACAGGTTCGATCCCTGGTCCGGGAAGATCCCACATGCTATGGAGCAACCAAGCGTATGTGCCACAGCTCCTGAGCCTGTGCTCTAGAGCCTGGAAGCCGCAAGTACTGAGACCATGTGCTGTAACTACTGAAGCCTGGACACCCTAACGTCCATGCTCCACAAGCAGAGAAGCCACCACAATGAGAAGCCTGTGTACGATAACTGAAAAGTAGCCAGAGAAAGCCTGCACGCAGCAATGAAGACCCAGTGTAGCCAATAAATAAATAAAAACAGCTCAGCGGCTCGGTGTCTGGGCTGGTAGGGAGTGAACTTACACGTGAGATCTGAGTCTGCTGCCACCGTGAACCTTGGTGGGCCTTGCCCACATGGATCCCTGTGTCCTGAAGCATGTGGTGATCGGGAAGAGCTCTACCTGGTTGAGGGCAAGCAGTTTTACAATGTGCTGGGCTTCAAGCAGCACAACAGCTTGAGCATCCTGCTGGCCACCCTGGGGAAGCCCGTTGGTGATTCGGCCATGCCAAGGCTGTTGGCACGCAGGAAAAGCAAACGGAAACAAATACTCAATGGCTCTATCTCAGGAGTCAACATAGATATGGCTGGAGGCAGGCAGTATGTGATGAAGAGAAAAAAGTCATCTTTTCCCTGTGGGGAGTTTTAAAACTACTACTCATTCTATTTCCTTGAGTTTGGTGTCACGTATTCATTCCTAGCATCATTCCTAGAGCATTGTTGACTCTCTCTAACAGATTTCCTGGATGTATTTGAAAACATCCTGAATCTATGGAACTTAATCTGTCATTAACACCAGTCCATCACTGACCTACCCCATCACTATCTGGGCCTATAGAACAATCATGATTCTGTATCATTTCCCACCAACTATACAGCAAAACATACCTATCCTGTTATTAATGTTAACATCCATCCATTCGTCTACCCATTCATCCATGCGTCTATCCTCCCAACTATCAATCCACACATTCACATATAATATGAAGTGCTCACTCACATGGGTGCCTCCTTGGAGCTGGGGATACTTGAATGAGGGTGAGGAGACCTGGTCTGTTAGGAGAAACATGGAAGTATCAGGTTGGGGGGCGGGTAAGCACTTGATCTTGATGGTCTTAATATTTCCCCAGATAGCCGATGTACCTATGGAATACAGAATCAGTCCAACACCAAACTGGGCCACTGGAAATGTATCTCTTGTTTCCACTGGTGGTAACAGGTCTCTAGTTGAGCCTCCCAAAGCACCAGTTCAGTTCAGTTCAGTCGCTCAGTCCAGTCCAACTCTTTGTGACCCCGTGGACTGTAGCATGCCAGGCTTCCCTGTCCATCACCAACTTCCGGATCTTGTTCAAACTCGTGTCCATAACCATCTCATTCTCTGTCATCCTCTTCTCCTCATACTTTCAATCTTTCCCAGCATCAGGGTCTTTTCCAATGAGTCAGTTCTTTGCATCAGATGGCCAAAATATTGGAGCTTTGGCCTATACTTTGGCCAAAGCACCAGAGAGACCAGGAAATGTCTCAGAGTAGCCCCCTTCTCGCTGACATTGGGGTAAGAGAATACAGAATAACAGGATACTTTGCAAATAAAATTATTTCCCTCTCATTTTGGGTGTATTTAAAATTTTTCATAGATTTTTTTGTTTTTTGTTTTTTTTTTTTTTCTTGAAGCAAAATGGAGGTACACGTTTGGTTTCAAGCTTCTTTCAAGAATATGTTACATTTCAGAGAAAGTTGAAACTCTAACTGGCTCCACCCAAAAGCTTCAAGTAGACCCTGAGATTTTATCCTGGAGATAGGAAGTTATAGAATCTATCCTTCAAGAACAGGAGGTGGGGGGAGAGGGGCAGCTTTTCCCCAGACAAAGGCAGGGAGTGAATCCCCTTGAGGGCTCCCATAGCCAGGCCTGGAACCATCACCAGTCACCTGGCTCAGGTAAAAGCAGAGTCTTTCCCTGTCCTGTCTGATTCTGTCCTAGCACAGGTAAACAACAACACAGGACTGGAGCAAGATTCTTGACTCTTTTCTTAATTATGCGTTGATTTTAATTCTACTCCTCAGACCTCCTTCAAATCCTTAATTTTAACCTGAGAAACTTTTCCTCTGTCTGCGGGTTTATATTTTACTACTCTTTTACACTACACAGTCCATTTTTCCCTTTCTTTATGTTGTGATAAATTACTTACTTTAGGATTTCATATGCAATCACTGTCTTTCTCTCTCCTTAATAAACTATCCTAAGTAGGCATTTATGACACTGAAACTTAAATTTTGCTGGTTTTTCTTCCTGACATCACAGCTGGGTCAGCATTAATCAAGTGGGGGTCCCCACCCCAGAAAGGAGATTAAGTTCCTACTGACAGCAGAGTCCAGACAGAATGGGTCTAAATTCCTTGTATCAGTTCATAGAGTCATGACAGGAAGTGACGAAAGGGCTAGAGCAGTGCCTACAATGCCTTTCCTGCCAGAGCTTTTTCATGCTTATTGATGCCAAGGAAGTGATTATAATTAGTGATGCAAAGATGAGCTCGATAAAGGACAGAAATGGTATGGACCTAACAGAAGCAGAAGATATTAAGAAGAGATGGCAAGAATACACAGAAGAACTGTACAAAAAAGATCTTCACGACCAAGATAATCACGATGGTGTGATCACTCACCTAGAGCCAGACGTCCTGGAATGTGAAGTCAAGTGGGCCTTAGAAAGCATCACTACGAACAAAGCTAGTGGAGGTGATGGAATTCCAGTTGAGCTATTCCAAATCCTGAAAGATGATGCTGTGAAAGTGCTGCACTCAATATGCCAGCAAATTTGGAAAACTCAGCAGTGGCCGCAGGACTGGAAAAGGTCAGTTTTCATTCCAATCCCAAAGAAAGGCAATGCCAAAGAATGCTCAAACTACCGCACAATTGCACTCATCTCACACGCTAGTAAAGTAATGCTCAAAATTCTCCAAGCCAGGCTTCAGCAATATGTGAACCATGAACTTCCTGATGTTCAAGCTGGTTTTAGAAAATGCAGAGGAACCAGAGATCAAATTGCCAACATCCACTGGATCATGGAAAAAGCAAGAGAGTTCCAGAAAAACATCTATTTCTGCTTTATTGACTATGCCAAAGCCTTTGACTGTGTGGATCACAACAAACTGTGGAAAATTCTGAAAGAGATGGGAATACCAGACCACCTGATCTGCCTCTTGAGAAATTTGTATGCAGATCAGGAAGCAACAGTTAGAACTGGACATGGAACAACAGACTGGTTCCAAATAGGAAAAGGAGTACATCAAGGCTGTATATTGTCACCCTGCTTATTTAACTCATATGCAGAGTACATCATGAGAAACGCTGGACTGGGAGAAACACAAGTTGGAATCAAGATTGCTGGGAGAAATATCAATAACCTCAGATATGCAGATGACACCACTCTTATGGCAGAAAGTGAAGAGGAACTAAAAGCCTCTTGATGAAAGTGAAAGTGGAGAGTGAAAAAGTTGGCTTAAAGCTCAACATTCAGAAGATCATGGCATCCGGTCCCATCACTTCATGAGAAATATATGGGGAAACAGTGGAAACAGTGTCAGACTCTATTTTTCTGGGCTCCAAAATCACTACAGATGGTGACTGCAGCCATAAAATTAAAAGACGCTTACTCCTTGGAAGGAAAGTTATGACCAACCCAGATAGCATATTCGAAAGCAGAGACATTTCTTTGCCAACAAAGGTCCGTCTAGTCAAGGCTATGGTTTTACCTGTGGTCATGTATGGATGTGAGAGTTGGCCTGTGAAGAAGGCTGAGCGCCAAAGAATTGATGCTTTTGAAGTGTGGTGTTGGAGAAGACTCTTGAGAGTCCCTTGGACTGCAAGGAGATCCAGCCAGTCCATTCTGAAGGAGATCAGCCCTGGGATTTCTTTGGAAGGAATGATGCTAAAGCTGAAACTCCAGTACTTTGGCCACCTCATGAGAAGAGTTGACTCATTGGAAAAGACTCTGATGCTGGGAGGGGTTGGGGGCAGGAGGAGAAGGGGACGACAGAGGATGAGATGGCTGGATGGCATCACTGACTCGATGGACGTGAGTCTGAGTGAACTCCAGGTTTGGTGATGGACAGGGAGACCTGGCGTACTGCGATTCATGGGGTTGCAAAGTCGGACACAACTGAGTGACTGATCTGATCTGAAGTAGGCACACCAAAGAAGTTTCCTATTAATTTTTAATTCTGTTACTACTGCTATCACAACCATTAATGGAAATTCTATTGAAGAAGGAAGAAGGGAGAGCTTGGGGTTGGTGGCGGGAGGAATTGGGTGGGTTACTGCTAACAGAGGTAGCCTGAGAAACACCAGTCTATCAGGCATAATGCGAAAGTGATGACAAACCAACAGACCTTTGGGCAGTGCTTACTCTGTGTTCTAGGTTCTCTGTCTGTATTATTTCATTGAATTCTCAAAAACCTCTGTGAGGGAGGAACTGCTATGATCTCTTGGGGTAAATATATTGCTGTCACATCCCATAAAGAAGGGTGGTATTACAAAGAGAGAGCAAATTTGCATACAAATTGATAAAGATTGATATTGAATGTAGATTGCAAAATGTGCCTATCCTTGACCATTTGTCAAGATGGCAAACCTCACTGGAAACTGACCTTTTCCTGAGCTCACGGATTAAATCAATGACCCAGTTTAGAAAGCAATCTGTTTGTGGAAGAGTTGGGAACAAAATCAATTAGGTACCCAAAGGAAAGAAAAAAAAAAAACAACAAAAAAAACTCCAGAGCAGATTGTGGATCTTAGAACAGACATCTAAAATCAAGAGTAAGTGTGTGATCCCCTAGGAAGCTACAGGTAGGGCTCACCTTACATAGAGGGAGAAAGAAGCCACCATCTGTATGTCACAGGTACTGAGATACAATATATGAATAAAGTGGAAATATCAGTACAGAAATAGGAAACCCAAAAGGAAAGGAAAAAATCGAGCTGAAATTACAATAACTGAAATTAAAAAAAAAAATCACTAGAGGGATTCAAAGTAAGATTTGGATAGGCAGAAGAAAAAAATCAGCAAACTTAAAGATAGAACAACAAGAATTATTGAGTCTGAGGAACAGAAAGAAATGGGATTGAAGAAAGCCACCATCAAATGTATCAACCATGTACTTTGCGGGAATCCCAGCCCTCTAATCACCTTCTCTATTTAATTTATTAGTCATCTCTCAACATAGCAGAGCCGACACAAATTAGGTACTCAGTAAAACGTGGTTTCCTTACTTATTTGGCAAGATACTAATGCTACATCAGTACACTATATTTTCTTATGAATTTATTTTTAAGACCCATGCTTAAGAATAAGAATGACTATGTGGACCTTTGGCGACAAAGTTCTGCATAGTCAAAGTTATGTTTTTTTCATAGTAGTTATGAATGGATTTAAGAGTTGGATCATACAGAAGGCTGAGCACTGAAGAACTGATGCTTTCACTTTGTGGTAATGGAGAAGACTCTTGAGAGTTCCTTGGAAGGAGCAAGGAGATCAAACCAGTCAATACTCAAGGAAACCAACCCTGAATATTCACTGAAAGGACTGATGCTGAAACTAGAACTCCAATACTTTGGCCACCTGATATAAAGAGGCAACTCATTGAAAAAGACCCTGATGCTGGGAAAGATTGAAGGCAAAAGGAGAAGGGGGAGGCAGAGGATGAGATGGTTTGATAGCATCACCAACTCAATGGACATGAATTTGAGCAAACTCCGAGAGGTAGTGAAGGACAGCGAAGCCTGCTGCTGCTGCTACTGTTGCTAAGTCGCTTCAGTTGTGTCCAACTCTGTGCAACCCCATAGATGGCAGCCCACCAGGCTCCCCCGTCCCTGGGATTCTCCAGGCAAGAACACTGGAGTGGGTTGTCATTTCCTCTCCAATGCATGAAAGTGAAAAAATAAAGTGAAGTCACTCAGTCATGTCCAACTCCTAGTGACCCCATGGACTGCAGCCCATCAGGCCCCTTTGTCCATGGGGTTTTCCAGGCAAGAGTACTGGAGTGGGTTGCCATTGCCTTCTCCGACAGGGAAGCCTGGTGTGCTGCAATTCATGAGGTTGCAAAGAGTCAGACATGACTTAGTGACTGAACAACTTAAGAATAGGTCTTTCTAAATGTGAAAGAGAGATCTTGCTGTTAGCAGGCACCTGGGATGGAAGGAGCAATGCACCAGGGAAGATGAAGGAGATGAGAGGGATGGAGTGGAGCACCTAAGAGAAATCTCTCTGCATCCTATTGCCCGGGGCAGTGCTGGAACCTGACACATGATCATCAGTCTGTGGGCATCTGAATATCGCCATGAAAGTGCCATAGCAAACACGTGCTTTCATTTATTCGTCATGTGCATGTCCACATGGTCAGTTAGCGGAAAAGCTGCAGATGATTCTTCCAACTGAGTGGCTGTCTTGGTGGCAATTAGGGGATGCAAGTAGGTGCATCTGGCTTTTCAGCTTCTCCCTACTAGTTGCACAGCATGAGAAGGTGTAGAATGTTGATGGCTCTACTATTTTAATCTTTTAGAGATACACAGACACATCTCACACTTCACAAAATCAGAAACCTTGCCCACATTTCACGATTCTCTCAGCAATCAAGTATCTTCATCACAACAAACCTTCCTTATCCTCATGTCTACCTCAATGGTCAAGTAACATTTCTAGCAACCTTGATCTCTTAGTCAGTGACTATAGACTGAAGGGTTAAGATAGCTTTCGTGTGCATAGCTCTAGTGCATGGCATAGTAAAATGTTTATTGAACTCTTAGGTGTTTTTGTTATTTATTTGCTCTCAAAATATCCATTGAAAGGTGTAAGCCCTGTACATAACACTGAGTTAGGTACAATAGAAAAGAAAAACATGTCCTTTAGGAGTTTACAAAACATATACATGAATAAAATTAGAAACGAAAATGGAGAGATCACAACAGACAACACAGAAATACAAAGGATCATAAGAGACTACTATCAACAATTATATGCCAATAAAATGGACAACGTGGAAGAAATGGACAAATTCTTAGAAAAGTACAACTTTCCAAAACTTGACCAGGAAGAAATAGAAAATCTTAACAGACCCATCACAAGCACGGAAATTGAAACTGTAATCAAAAATCTTCCAGCAAACAAAAGCCCAGGTCCAGATGGCTTCACAGCTGAATTCTACCAAAAATTTAGAGAAGAGCTAACACCTATCCTGCTCAAACTCTTCCAGAAAATTGCAGAGGAAGGTAAACTTCCAAACTCATTCTATGAGGCCACCATCACCCTAATACCAAAACCTGACAAAGATCCCACAAAAAAAGAAAACTACAGGCCAATATCACTGATGAACATAGATGCAAAAACCCTTAACAAAATTCTAGCAATCAGAATCCAACAACACATTAAAAAGATCATACACCATGACCAAGTGGGCTTTATCCCAGGGATGCAAGGATTCTTCAATATCTGCAAATCAATCAATGTAATACACCACATTAACAAATTGAAAAATAAAAACCATATGATTATCTCAATAGATGCAGAGAAAGCCTTTGACAAAATTCAACATCCATTTATGATAAAAACTCTCCAGAAAGCAGGAATAGAAGGAACATACCTCAACATAATAAAAGCTATTTATGACAAACCCACAGCAAACATTATCCTCAATGGTGAAATTTGAAAGCATTTCCTCTAAAGTCAGGAACAAGACAAGGGTGCCCACTTTCACCATTACTATTCAACATAGTTTTGGAAGTTTTGGCCACAGCAATCAGAGCAGAAAAAGAAATAAAAGGAATCCAAATTGGAAAAGAAGAGGTAAAACTCTCACTGTTTGCAGATGACATGATCCTCTACATAGAAAACCCTAAAGACTCCACCAGAAAATTACTAGAACTAATCAATGACTATAGTAAAGTTGCAGGATATAAAATCAACACACAGAAATCCCTTGCATTCCTATACACTAATAATGAGACAACAGAAAGAGAAATTAAGGAAACAATTCCATTCACCATTGCAACGGAAAGAATAAAATACTTAGGAATATATCTACCTAAAGAAACTAAAGACCTATATATAGAAAACTATAAAACGCTGGTGAAAGAAATAAAAGAGGACACTAATAGATGGAGAAATATACCATGTTCATGGATTGGAAGAATCAATATGGTGAAAATGAGTATACTACCCAAAGCAATTTATAGATTCAATGCAATCCCTATCAAGCTACCAACAGTATTCTTCACAGAGCTAGAACAAATAATTTCACAATTTGTATGGAAATACAAAAAACCTCGAATAGCCAAAGCGATCTTGAGAAAGAAGAATGGAACTGGAGGAATCAACCTACCTGACTTCAGGCTCTACTACAAAGCCACAGTTATCAAGACAGTATGGTACTGGCACAAAGACAGAAATATAGATCAATGGAACAAAATAGAAAGCCCAGAGATAAATCCACGCACATATGGACACCTTATCTTTGACAAAGGAGGCAAGAATATACAATGGATTAAAGACAATCTCTTTAACAAGTGGTGCTGGGAAATCTGGTCAACCACTTGTAAAAGAATGAAACTAGAACACTTTCTAACACCATACACAAAAATAAACTCAAAATGGATTAAAGATCTAAACATAAGACCAGAAACTATAAAACTCCCAGAGGAGAACATAGGCAAAACACTCTCTGACATACATCACAGCAGGATCCTCTATGACCCACCTCCCAGAATATTGGAAATAAAAGCAAAAATAAACAAATGGGACCTAATTAACCTTAAAAGCTTCTGCACATCAAAGGAAACTAGTAGCAAGGTGAAAAGACAGCCTTCAGAATGGGAGAAAATAATAGCAAATGAAGCAACTGACAAACACCTAATCTCAAAAATATACAAACAACTCCTACAGCTCAACTCCAGAAAAATAAATGACCCAATCAAAAAATGGGCCAAAGAACTAAATAGACATTTCTCCAAAGAAGACATACAGATGGCTAACAAACACATGAAAAGATGCTCAACATCACTCATTATCAGAGAAATGCAAATCAAAACCACTATGAGGTACCATTTCACGCCAGTCAGAATGGCTGCGATCCAAAAGTCTACAAATAATAAATGCTGGAGAGGGTGTGGAGAAAGGGGAACCCTCTTGCACTGTTGGTGGGAATGCAAACTGGTACAGCCACTATGGAGAACAGTGTGGAGATTCCTTAAAAAACTGGAAATAGAACTGCCTTATGATCCAGCAATCCCACTGCTGGGCATACACACTGAGGAAACCAGAAGGGAAAGAGACATGTGTACCCCAATGTTCATCTCAGCACTGTTTATAATAGCCAGGACATGGAAGCAACCTAGATGTCCATCAGCAGATGAATGGATAAGAAAGCTGTGGTACATATACACAATGGAGTATTACTCAGCCATTAAAAAGAATTCATTTGAATCCGTTCTAATGAGGTGGATGAAACTGGAGCCTATTATACAGAGTGAAGTAAGCCAGAAGGAAAAACACCAATACAGTATACTAACGCATATATATGGAATTTAGAAAGATGGTAACAATAACCTGGTGTAGAGACAGCAAAAGAGACACTGATGTATAGAACAGTCTTATGAACTCTGTGGGAGAGGGACAGGGTGGGAAGATTTGGGAGAATTACGTTGAAACATGTAAAATATCATGTAAGAAACGAGTTGCCAGTCCAGGTTCGATGCACGATACTGGATGCTTGGGGCTAGTGCACTGGGACGACCCAGAGGGATGGTATGGGGAGGGAGGAGGGAGGAGGGTTCAGGATGGGGAACACATGTATACCTGTGGCGGATTCATTTTGATATTTGGCAAAACTAATACAATTATGTAAAGTTTTAAAAATAAAATAAAATTTAAAAAAAACCTATACATGTAAGACAGATAAGTAGCTATAGCAAGATATGATTAAATACTAAAATTAGTCATCTACATATTATCTGTATTTCTCAACACAAGTTACACATTGAAATTGCCTATGAAGCTTTGTAAAACTGTAGATGTCTATTACAGTTACAGATGTAGTCTCACCCACTGAGACTTTGATTAGGTCTGTCTGGTCTGTGTCTATATTTTTCAAATAGTCCCCAGGTGATTCACACTTGTTTCCAGGATATGAATCACTGTAACAAGTACTAAAGAACATAATTAAAAGAGATAACAGTGAGAACCAGAGTGGGGAGGAAAGTCTTATAGTATAATTGGAACTTGTTTGGAACCTTGAATCAGAGAAAGGATTTAGGTGGGCAGCAATGAAAAGAGGAGACCATTGTGATTGGGAAGGAGGCGTGGAAACCATTGTGAGCAAAGGGAGTTGGAAATCAAGTTGCTTCATATTTGTTGAGTGGCAAGCACATACTAGAAGAAGGATGCAGAGAGTCATGTTTGGAATGGTAACACTGGGCTGCATGATGGCGGAAAGAGAGTTTTAGTGACCAAAGGAAGCACACAGCAGGAAAGTATGCTTGGACCACAAGCCCGGAAAATAGTGTCTCTTGTTTTGTGCCCATAAAACAATTGTAGGTGGCTATCAAAATGGACTTGAATAAAGACTGAAACACAGAAATGCATCTGTTCTAAGCTGAAGATTCTATTATTAAGACTCTAAAACAGATGCCTTTGTTTGGAGACCCAGACTCTGGGAACTGTTACTCCTGAGAGCTTTATTTAACAGTTGAGAGTTTTCCTGTCCTTCCCTAATTTCCAGATTGTCAAGTGACTTGTCCTCAGTGGCAACGTCTTTTGTCCTTCTGCTTCCTTTGAAGGGAGTAATAAGGAAGCTGGGTGGGGATGGGGATCAGGGTCTTTGAAAATAGAGTGGAAGTTCAAAAAGATGGACCAAAAAACATTAAATGAAAAATATTGTAAGTGCAGGATAAGGAGGTGGATATGCCTGATTCCCACAGGCTAACATGCAAAACAAGGTAATAATAATAATAATAAAAGAGGTAATTGTTGATGCTTTCCCAAATAGTCTTGTGAGACTGTTGATGGTACACACCAAATTCAGTAAGCTCACTCATGAGGCTGGAATAGGAAATGGCGACCCACTCCAGTGTCCTTGCCTGGAGAATCCTATGGAGAGAGGAGCCTGGTGGGCTATAGTCCGTGGGGGTCTCAAAGAGTTGGACACGATTGAGTGACTGAGCATGGGTGCATGCACTCACGAGGCACATTAAGGATGCTTGCGATGCATGAAGCACTTTCAGCAGCTCGTTTTGGGACAGATCAGAAAACCGCAGAAAAAGCAACTCTTCAGAACAACTTAAGGTGTACAGATACTTTACTGATTTCTTCCATTTACAACTGGTCTGTTTTGTGACCCAGTTGAGGTCAAACAAAGAGAATCAAAACAATAACAAAGAGAAAAAAAAGAACAGTTAAAAAAAAAAAAAAACTCCCAGAAAATTAGAAGGTAAGAACCCCAAGTCCCCAGAATCCTGAGACACATACTTGTGTCCTGTCTGCCTAACAATGGAGCAACTATTAGAGTGGTAAAAAATAACAGCGAGCAAGGCCTAAAGATTTTGCCCAGAGGCATGGCAGACAAAAGGAACAAGTTTCCCAGGAAAGCAAGATGATTCCAGTTTAACTCATCCAACGAAACTCTTCCAAGAATAAAGCCAGAAACCCTAACTACATCTTGGAGGGAGCTGGAGGCTGGCCCATCCTGGTGATGCCAGCTGCTGCGATGGGTGCCAATGCCAGAATTACTGTCTGCAGGCTTTGGCAAATTGCACTCCCATGACTGTTTGGGGCAAGCTGCAATCTACATTAATCTTAATGGTCTGGGTCCTCTGGTCAGATTCGACACTTTCTAGGCCCTCGTAGTAAGGATGTATTACAGAAGTTTTAGCCTGCCTCCTGCCATCCTTCTGCAGGCTACCAATTTCTACAGCCAGATTCACTGATCGCCTAAACTTCAGGCCTCAGTCCCCAGACAATGTGGTCTTGAGACAAGAAATACTAAAGCAGGCTTATACCTCCCTTCCCCTTGGCAGTGGCACCTCAATACTGAGTCATTATCCCCATGAGGGCTGAGCCAGTTGACCTTGGTTCTCCCCATCTTACTTAAATCATCCTTACTCTTTATTAGCACTGCTGCTGCTGCTGCTGCTAAGTCGCTTCAGTCATGTCCGACTCTGTGTGACCCCATAGACGGCAGCCCACCAGGCTCCTCTGTCCCTGGGATCCCCATTATGCTTCCTCTGTCTCCCTGGTTTGGAATTCTTCCATTAAATAACAGCCTCTGTGTAATTATGTGTGCGTGCTTTGTCACTCAGTCGTGTCCCACTCTGTGACCCCATGGACTGTAGTATTCCAGGCTCGTCTGTCCACGGGATTTTTCCAGGCAAGGATACTGGAGTGGGTAGTCATTCCCTTCTCCAGGGGATCTTCCCAACCCAGGGATTGAACCCGGGTCCCCTGCATTGGCAGGCAGATTCTTTACCATCTGAGCCACCAGGAAAGTCCTGTGTAATTATACAGCACCTATCTATATATATTGGGTTAGCCAAAACATTTATCTGGTCAAGGAATCCATTGTTTCATGAAGTTCTTGGTGAAAATACAAAATGTCAGTTCTACTTAAAGCCAAACCGAACTTTTTGGCCAATCCATCAGAAGCTTCTGTGTAGATGCAATGGGTTGAACTTTCTCACTTTGATTTTGATCTCAAAGTCTCCCATCTTACTCTTAAAAGTAACATTCTCTCTAGTGGAGGTAGGCTCAGGGGAGGATTAAACTCTGAGTCTTAGCTCAGTGCTGGGGCCTGGATTCCTGTGGACAAAACTACCCGAGGCTGGCAGCCTGCCCTGACTTCCAAGAAATGCCTGTCCCAGATTCCCAGCGGGCCCTGCTCACCTTTTGGCATAATTCACCTCTTCAATTAGAGCACCTGGGGCTAGCAATTAAGCTGGACGGGAGTGTGGAATGATGAACTCCTTTCCCATGTGCCTCTCCTGATTCTCTTTCGTTAGCTGGGCCTCCCCTGCCCTGGTGGACAATGCCAAGTCTCAGTCCCTTTCCTGCCTATGCTGTCCTGCTGCCAACAAACCTCCACACCTGATAAATCCAGACAGGAGAGAAGCCCATAAGGGAAAGGAATGGTCAGTCTCAGCTGGTTGGAAGTGGAGTGGCAGGCAGGGTGGGTGCTAGGATCCTAACACCTTCCTTTCTTCTTTTTGGGGACTGGTTGATACAAGATACACAAGTTGCTAAGTGAGGATCACACTATCAGTTCTATTCAGGACTTTCTGTAGCAGGTAGAATAGAGAATGTAGCAGGACATCCTGCCTCCAGACAGCTGAGTCTGTCCTGCAAGGGTAACATCCACCTGGTTTCAAGCCCAGAAGCTGAGAAAAGTTCAGCTTCCCTGCTTGGAGGTGGGTCTCACCAAGCAGCTGACCCACAGAGACCGGAAACACAGAACCTATTGCTCTGGCTCAGTGTTCAGTTCAGTCACTCAGTTATGTCTGACTCTTTGCTAACTCATGGACTGCAGCCCACCAGGCTCCTCTGTCCATGGGATTCCCCAGGCAAGAATACTGGAGTGGGTTGCCATTTCCTCCTACAGGGGATCTTCCTGACTCAAGAATCAAACCCAAGTCTCATGCATTGGAGGTGAATTCTTCACCACTGCACCACCAGGGAAGCCCCCAACTGCTCTGGAGCAAATGCTAATTCAGGAGACAGGGGAGCATGTAGAAAGGGGACCTTGAACTTCTTAACGTTGCCTAATAGAAACATGACCAATGATTGTCTCATCAGTGTCACCACTCACATAAGTCAGGCCTCCTTCTATCAAGTCCTGGGAATGATGTGAGGCCTGGAAATTCCCACCCAGTGCTTCTCCCAAATGATGAAAATATCGGTGGCAGCACCTTCCCCATGGGTCAAATGACATGTAAACAGTAGAAATAGCCCCATCTCCTAGACATTGTCTTCCTCCTGTGTGTCACTTTTAGCAGGGTGTGGCCAGGAAAATTTCCAGGTGTAGTGGCAGGTTGACTGACAACCTGCAGGCTCCTTTCCTTTTTAACTCCACCCTTCACAGGTCAAAGCCCCTGCATGGGTTGGTTCCTGGGTACTGGGCAGTCAAGGGACTCCTGATGGTGATGGAGTGGGAGCAGAATATTACGGTGACAAGCAGTGCCAGAAAATCAAGTTCTAGCAAATGTCTGATAAGCAAGCACTCTGCTTTGCTCTCAAATCCTTTTCTGTGAGGAAGCTTTCTTCTACACCCCATGGTGCATGATGCTCCATCCCTGAGACCAGAGAGAGGCCTGACCTAGGCTGAGCTTTTTGAGGAAAAGGTGAAGTTGATGCTCTGAGGTTCAGAGAGCCATGGAGACAGGCTTATCAGCAGCCTCCGTATGTGGGTGGTGGAGTCCTTGGAAAAGAAGAATGTCCAGGTTGCCCTTTTCTTGGCAGCCACACACCAGAGACTATTCATGAGTTTCAGGGAAAGGCAATCTCCCACCCACTTGCACAGTAATTGGCTAACTTTCTGGAAACCACCAGCCAGCCTGGCTGAGATCAGGGGGGCGGGGCCACAGCAGGTAGAACTTACAGCCTCAGTGATAATTCCCTTAGGGTCATTGTTTTGATACCTGGTGAAAATTCGAACTTCTCAAAAGTGATCTAGGCATTAGAAAACCTGACTAAGTTTTAACTCTTCCTGAAGTTATCTCATAGAATCATCCAAAACTTGCCTGGAATCTCTCATTCCTGGATATTAGAATAAGTCAGTTTCAGCTTTATGCAGTGGAGTGCTTCTGCCTCTATCCTATGATTTAATCCTAGAAATTCGTTATGCTTCTTCCTCTCCTCTTTTGTTGCGGAAAGGGGGACCCCTTCCATTCCCGAAAGGGAGCTCTTGTCTAACACTCGGAAATGAATTATCCAAGGAGACAAATATGCTTACAAAGCAAGAGACTTTGTTGGGAAGAGGTGCCCAGGTGGCGAGCAGGATTATAAGAGAACCTAGGAGAACTACCCTGCTTGGAGTCTTGGATTTTATGATGATGGGATTAGTTTCCAGGCTTTCTCTGGCCAGTCACTCTGGTTCAGGGTCATTCTTGCGCATGCATTGCTCAGCCAAGGCGGATGCCAGTAAGAAGGAATCTGGGAGGTGGAAGGACACAGGGGGTCTCCTTTTGACCTTCACCGAACACTTGCAGTTGGTGGTGGCTTATTAGTTCCTTGTTCCTTACTGGGCCCTCCTGTCATAAAATTGGTTATAGTAGTGCCTGGCCAGGGTAGGCAGTTTCAGTGTGTTTCCCCTAACATTTTGGTCCTTAAAATATGGCCCCTGAAACAGAAACACCAGTGTTCTATAAATGCAGTATCTCAGTCCCCACTCAAGATGTACAGAATCAGACATGCTGGGGTGGAGTTCTGCAGTCTGTGGTAATCAAGCTCTATAGGGGTTTTTGATGCATGCTAAGGTTGAGAAGAACTGTCCTAAGGTAAGAGATCCTTTTTGATTAACTCCTACTACTGATAAGCTGTTGGCTTCTGACATCCAGAAAGGAGCACTTTCAGACAAGTTTTGGGCCAGAGATGAAATCATGATTATCTTGTTTAATATTTAATCAACACCCCATTATTATTCAAATCATCTTTGGAGGCCACCCTGATCATTGAAATCTATGGCTGAAAAAGTCTCTGAAAACGTTCTTGTCACAAGTCCTTACAGTTATATTTTATCATCTTCACATATTCTGGATTCTAGAAAATAATTTGGTATCCTCAGCATGGTTCTCTTTGTCAAATAGCTCTCTATTGCTGTTTCTATAATAAGACCCACTGAGAGAGGCGTCAAATGCTTTGTTAACCATCTATTCTATTCACACTAATGAAACCCACATTGTCCACCAAAATTGGAATGATGTCAAAGAGCGTCATGGAGTTTTCTGAAAAGTTTCTTTGTTTCTCTTACCCATAGCTCACCTACTTATACCCTGTGAGCTCAGACCTATGAGCTTTGGGTACATTGTCTCACAAGTGAATTTAGATGAATGAAAGCGTTGTTCGCTTCAGGCTCCATCTTTAGCATGTTATTTCCTGTGTCAGAGACCTCCCATAACTTCACTGTATCTCCAGGAAAGAGATGGTGGTAAAAATCAGGCACGGAGCAGAAAACCATACCTGGTCCCAGAGTTTTGTCTACCATCCTGATTAAACCTTCTGGTTTCTGACTTGGCGTGACTCACAATTCCACTCCTTCTCCAAATGAGAAACAATGATTTGAGTGTTTCTGCATGCACTTCTGTTAGAAGCTCACTTCCCAATGCTGCCCATCTCTGTCTCCATGTCTCAAGACTAAACCTGACACATTTATGAGTGACCACACACATTTCACGAATCTATTTCAGCAAAATCCCATTCATCTAGCTCAGTGTGTCTCACACCTCAGTGTGCATTTGGATCACCTTAGGGAGGCAGCTGTTGTAGTTCAGTCACTAAGTTGTAGCCCACTCTGTGACCCCATGGACCACAGCACGCCAGGCTTCCCTGTCCTTCACCATCTCCTGGAGCTCAAACTCCTGTCCACTGAGTAGGGGGGAGGAAGGCTTTATACAATACAAATTGTTGAGCTCCACCCTCAGGGCTTCAGATTGAGTGGATCTGGGGTGGGGCTCAAGAATTTGTATTTAAAAAGTTCATATGCTGATATTGCAACCACACTTTGAGAACTGCATTTATAGCATCTTACCTCTGGAAAGTTCTGGCAACTGTGATCTATTGTTTGAATAAGAAAAGTTAATAAAAATCTCATCACTTTTCCATAGCTTTTGTTTGGTACTATGAACTGACCTAGCTGCAAGAAAACAACTCACTCTCTTGCCAAAAGTAAAACTCTTGGAGGCTGTTAAAACTACAGAGTACCCTTTAGAAACTGAGTGCTTCCTGTGATATTGACTGATAGACACCCAGATACACATAACAGAATTATAGATCAGTCTCCTTTATGATAAAGTTTGTTGTGGGAGATCAGAATTGCTCCCTGTGGGGCTTAAATTAGGTACAAAGCAATTAACTTTAAGCAACCAAAAAATTGGCTCTATAAAAATTCCATTTAAAATTAGCTCTTAACTATGAGCTCATTACCAGGTACCTTTACTATGTAAGAGATAAACAAGTCTCCAGAGATGGAAAGCACACACTCAATTTTTGAGTCACTTCCCCAAATATTGAAATCAATGAAGCCTGGCATCTGACCTTCCACAGCATCAGATATTTCTAAAGGCTTTCTGATTTTGAATTCAATACTGCACTTGGAAAGATAAATATTCCCATTCATGAAAGCAAATATACTTGGGTTTCAGTTTTGATAATGGTTCAGTTGTACAATATTAAATGTGTGGGATTTAATTCCATTTCTTTCTGAGAATTTTAAGTAAATTTCATTGAGAGTGAGTACATCACTTTGGCAGACTTTTAGTTTCACAAAGGATGCTTCTTTGCCTGACATGTGATAAGAACTTTATAAGTCTTTGTTAATCAGAACATTTCTTCTAAGGGATTCTTGCTCACAGTAGTAGGTATAATGGTCATCTGAGTTAAATTCACCCATTCCAGTCCATTCTAGTTCACTGATTTCTCAAATGTCAACGTTCACTCTTGACATCTCCTGTTTGACCACTTCCAATTTGCCTTGATTCGTGGACCTAACATTCCATGTTCCTATGCCATATTGCTCTCAACAGCATTGGACTTTACTTCCATCACCAGTCACATCCTCAACTGGGTATCGTTTTTGCTTTGGCTCCATCTCTTCATTCTTTCTGGAGTTATGTCTCCACTGATCTTCTAGCATATTGGGCATCTACTGACCTGGAGAGTTCATCTTTCAGTGTCATATCTTTTTGTCTTTTCATACTGTTCATGGGGTTCTCAAGGCAAGAATACTGAAGTGGCTTGCCATACCCTTCTCCAGTGGACTACATTTTGTCAGAACTCTCCACCATGACCTGTCCATCTTCGGTGCTCCTACATGGCATGGCTCATAGTTTCATTGAGTTAGACAAGGCTATGGTCCATGTGATGAGATTGGTTAGTTTTCTGTGATTGTGGTTTTCATTATGTCTGCCTTCTGATGGATAAGGATAAGAGGCTTATGGAAGCTTCCTGATGGGGAGAAACTGACTAAGGGGGAAACTGGGTCTTATTCTGAAGGGTGGGGCCATGCTCAGTAAATCTTGAATCCAATTTTCTGTTTTTGGGTGGGGCTGTGTTCCCTCCCTGTTGTTTGACCTGAGGCTAAACTGTGGTGGAGGTAATGAAGATAATGGCAACTTCCTTCAAAAGATCCCATGCACCCACTGCTGCACTCTGCCCCCAAACCTGCAGCAGGCCACCGCCAACCCATGCCTCTGCTAGAGACTCCTGGACACTCATGGACAAGTCTGGGTCAATCTCTTATGGGGTCACTACTCCTTTCTCCTGGGTCCTGGTGTGCACAAAGTTCTGTTGGTGCCCTCCAAGAGTCTGTTTCCCAGTCCTGTGTAAGTTCTGGCTGCTCTCTGGTGGGGTTAATGGTGACCCCTTCGAAGAAGGCTTATGACATACCAAGGTCTGCTGCACCCAGAGCCCCTGCCCCTGTGGCAGGCCGCTGCTGACCCATACCTCCACAGGAGACACTCACACTCAGTTCTGTCTCAGTCTCTGCAGGGTCTTGCTGCACACAAAGTTTGTTTGAGCCCTCTGGGCATCTCTGGCAGGTATGGGGTTTGATTCTAAACGTGATTTTGCCCCTCCTACCATCTTGCTGGGGCTTCTCCTTTGCCCTTGGATGTGGGGTATCGTTTTTTGGTGGAATCCAACATTCTCTTGTCAACAGTTGTTCAGCAATGAGTTGTAATTTTGGAGTTCTCACAGGAGAAGAGGAGTGCATGTCCTTCTATTCTGCCACTTACAAGTAGCCATCATAGTCAATGAAAGAGTTCAAAATGTACTACTTGGATGCAGTCTCAAAAATGACAGAATGAACTCTGTTCGTTTTCAATGCAAACCATTCAAAATCACAGTAATCCAAATCTATGTCCTGACCAGAAATGCTGAAGAAGCTGAAGTTGAACAGTTCTATGAAGACCTACAAGACCTCCTAGAACTAAAACCCCAAAAAGATATCCTTTTCATTATAGGGGACTGGAATGCAAAAGTAGGTCAAGAGATACCTGGAGTAACAGGCAAATTTGGTCTTGGAGTACAAAACAAAGAAGGGCAAAGGCTATCAGAATTTTTCCAAGAGAACACACTGGTCATAGCAAGCACCCTCTTCCAACAACACAAGAGAAGGCTCTACACATGCAGATTACCAGGTGGTCAATACAGAAATCAGAGTAATTATATTCTTTGCAGCCAAAGATGGAGAAGCTCTATACAGTCAGCAAAAATAAGGCCGGGAGCTCACTGTGGCTCAGATCATGAACTCTTTATTGGCAAATTCAGACTTAAATTGAAGAAAGTAGGGAAAACCACTAGATCATTCAGGTATGACCTAAATCAAATCCCTTATGATTATACAGTGAAAGTGAAAAAATAGATTCAAGGGATTAGATCTGATAGAGTGCTTGAAGGACTATGTACAGAGGTTCGTGACATTGTACAGGAGGCAGTGATCAAGACCATCCCCAAGAAAAAGAAATGCAAAAAGGCAAAATGGTTGTCTGAGGAGGCCTTATAAATAGCTGAGAAAAGAAGAGACGCTAAAGGCAAAGGAGAAAATGAACGATATACCCATCTGAAAGCAGAGTTCCAAAGAATAGCAAGGAGAGAAAAGAAAGCCTTCCTTAGTGATCAATGAAAATAAATAGAGGAAAACAATAGAATAGGAAAGATTAGAAATCTCTTCAAGAAAATGAGAGATACCAAGGGAACATTTCATGTAAAGATGGGCACAATAAAGGACAGAAATGGTATCAACTTAACAGAAGCAGAAGA